>NC_086002.1:3697500-4047500 GCF_030014385.1 Trichomycterus rosablanca | reverse complement strand
TATAAAAGATAAAGATGTACTATGTTGACATGAAATTCTGTGTCGTTATTTAATTAGTGATATAAACTATGCTAACTCACTGTCGCTGGGACCCAGGGTTCGAATCCCCAGAGGTGCTATCTGCTGGTCAGGCGTCTACACAGACATAATTGGTTATGTCTAGAGATAGAGATCGGGTAGGGGAAGGTCAAGTCACACACTTTTGACTTAACCTTTATATACAGTGTATCACAAAAGTGAGTACACCCCTCACATTTCTGCAGATATTTAAGTATATCTTTTCATGGGACAACACTGACAAAATGACACTTTGACACAATGAAAAGTAGTCTGTGTGCAGCTTATATAACAGTGTAAATTTATTCTTCCCTCAAAATAACTCAATATACAGCCATTAATGTCTAAACCACCGGCAACAAAAGTGAGTACACCCCTAAGAGACTACACCCCTAAATGTCCAAATTGAGCACTGCTTGTCATTTTCCCTCCAAAATGTCATGTGACTCGCTAGTGTTACTAGGTCTCGGTTGTGCATAGGGAGCAGGTGTGTTCAATTTAGTAGTACAGCTCTCACACTCTCTCATACTGGTCACTGAAAGTTCCAACATGGCACCTCATGGCAAAGAACTCTCTGAGGATCTTAAAAGATGAATTGTTGCGCTACATGAAGATGGCCAAGGCTACAAGAAGATTGCCAACACCCTGAAACTGAGCTGCAGCACAGTGGCCAAGATCATGCAGCGTTTTAAAAGAGCAGGGTCCACTCAGAACAGACCTCGTGTTGGTCGTCCAAAGAAGCTGAGTGCACGTGCTCAGCGTCACATCCAACTGCTGTCTTTGAAAGATAGGCGCAGGAGTGCTGTCAGCATTGCTGCAGAGATTGAAAAGGTGGGGGGTCAGCCTGTCAGTGCTCAGACCATACGCCGCACACTACATCAAATTGGTCTGCATGGCTGTCACCCCAGAAGGAAGCCTCTTCTGAAGTCTCTACACAAGAAAGCCCGCAAACAGTTTGCTGAAGACATGTCAACAAAGGACATGGATTACTGGAACCATGTCCTATGGTCTGATGAGACCAAGATTAATTTGTTTGGTTCAGATGGTCTCAAGCATGTGTGGCGGCAATCAGGTGAGGAGTACAAAGATAAGTGTGTCATGCCTACAGTCAAGCATGGTGGTGGGAATGCCATGGTCTGGGGCTGCATGAGTGCAGCAGGTGTTGGGGAGTTACATTTCATTGAGGGACACATGAACTCCAATGTGTACTGTGAAATACTGAAGCAGAGCATGATCCCCTTCCTCCGGAAACTGGGTCGCAGGGCAGTGTTCCAGCATGATAATGACCCCAAACACACCTCTAAGACGACCACTGCTTTATTGAAGAGGCTGAGGGTAAAGGTGATGGACTGGCCAAGCATGTCTCCAGACCTAAACCCAATAGAACATCTTTGGGGCATCCTCAAGCGGAAGGTGGAGAAGCGCAAAGTCTCGAATATCCGCCAGCTCCGTGATGTCGTCATGGAGGAGTGGAAAAGCATTCCAGTGGCAACCTGTGAAGCTCTGGTAAACTCCATGCCCAGGAGAGTTAAGGCAGTTCTGGGAAATAATGGTGGCCACACAAAATATTGACACTTCAGGAACTTTCACTAAGGGGTGTACTCACTTTTGTTGCCGGTGGTTTAGACATTAATGGCTGTATATTGAGTTATTTTGAGGGAAGAATAAATTTACACTGTTATATAAGCTGCACACAGACTACTTTTCATTGTGTCAAAGTGTCATTTTGTCAGTGTTGTCCCATGAAAAGATATACTTAAATATCTGCAGAAATGTGAGGGGTGTACTCACTTTTGTGATACACTGTATATAACATGAAATAGCAGAAATTAAATAATTACATGCGGGGGGAGTTCATTTTTTCCGAAGACATGGACAATGATCGGCTCGTCCGAGGTAATGAGGGCTGTAAGGGATTCCTTGTAATCGCTGTAATTACGACCTCTGCTGGCTGGTCCATGGCATCTGCACAGGGGCGGAGGATAATGGAGATCGGTGTGTGACTCTCCATGCGCAATACGGATCTTCGTATGAACCCGCTCGGTGCAGGAACATAGACGTGCTCAGTACTTTACACGTGTCGGAGGAGGTGTGTGTTAGTTACAGAGAGGAGGTCTGCTGCAGTACAGGAGAAATACGATCAGGTAATTGGACATGACTAAGTTGTGAGGAAAACGTATTTTTAAACAGTCAATTTTTCTCCTTTAGGGTCCCTCATACAGTAGGTAGAAGTTCAGGGACGTTAAATCAGGAGAACATCCTATTAAATCTACAGTATTAGTGTGTAGACAGTTCTTGTGACTCCCTCTGTATACATGGTCATAATTTTACACAATAATAAACACATATGAAAAGGATTTTCTGAATATTGCTTTTCTTCCTACTATTAAAAAAGTTGTTTTGCTGAATATTGTAGCATGAATGTGTTTGCCGTTTTTTTGAACACTTGGCCAAAAGTATGTGGACACGCCTCCATTATTAAGTTCAACTGTCTGGTTCAAAACAAAAGTTTTGTCAATCTTTTGTTTTCTCAATCTGAATATTTAGTTGGACTGCCTTTAGTCGTGTATTCACTTCTGACAACCTAAATACAAGCATTTATTTTTGGCTGAGATCTTGCACTAACGACAGGGCAGTTTCCCAGAGACTTGTAGTGGAATTAGGATCAGGACTGTATTTATTATTTATATTTAAAAATGATTCCTCGTGCTCTATTAAACACTTTTTATTTTTACAGTTTAAGCCCAATGAATCCTGGTGGTGTTGTACTGGAATCTGTCCATGTCACCAGGAAGGTAAAACCGCTTAGGTGGCGCAGCGGTAAAACACGCTGAACACGGGGCGCTCAGGTGGCGCAGCGGTAAAAACACACGCTGGATCCAGAGCTGGGATCTCGAATACATCGTATCGAATCTCAGCTCTGCCTGCCGTCTAAGGCTGAGCGGCCACAGGAACAACGATCGGCCTGTTGTTCAGATATGGGCGGGACTAAGCCGGATGGGGTCTCTCCCATGACTGGTGCAACTACGACCTCTGCTGGCTGATTGATGGCGCCTGCACAGAGACGGGAAAAGAGTGCTCTCAGGGTGTGTCTTTCCGTACACGGTGCTGATCCACATTGCACTCGTCAAAGTGTAGGTGACAAAATGCATACGGCTGCAGCCCACGTGTCGGAGGGGGCGTAGGTTAGCTTTGTTCTCCTCAATCAGAACAGGGATCGGCATTGGCAGACAGGAAGCATGACGCAATCAGGTAATTGGACGTGCTAAAAGGGTGAAACAAAATATATATATTTTTTAAAAATGCACTTTTATTTAGAAGAAAGGACCAGATAAATAAAAATCGTCTCTTTTGAAGCAGAACTTGCAGGTCGTGGTCATCTAAGCTAAAATGCTCCCTTTCGTCCATGCTTCACTTATCCATAATACTTCCACTTTATTCTCGACTCTATTTTTGAAATCACTTCTACTTTAGTCTTAAATTTATTCCTGAAATAATTTTCACTTACTCTCAACTTTATTCATTCATTCATTTTCTTATCCGCTTATCCAATTAGGGTCGGGGGGGTCGAGGGAAGGGGGGGGTGCTGGAGCCTATCCCAGCTTTTCAAAGGGCGCAAGGCACATAGTAACACCCTGGACGCCCCAGTTCATCGCAGGTCAGACACACATACACACACAAATGCACACACCTATTCACCTGTAGGGCAATTCAGTGTCTCCAATTAGCCTGGAAACCGGATCTCCCAGAGGAAACCCACGCAGACATGGGGAGAATATGCAAACTCTGCACAGAAAGGACCCGGACCGCCCTGTCTGGGGTTTGAACCCAGGACCTTCCTGTTGTGAGGCGACAGTGCTACACTTTAAGCCACCGTGCCACCCTCAACTTTATTCTCGAAATCTAAACTTATACAGTACATAGATTTAACAGTGGTCCTAATACACCATCATTGTCTATTTTAACCATGATAATATTCACATTTTGGGACTGCAGATTTTTTATCTTGTAGGTTTACTGATGTTTGTCTGATCTGGTTCTTGTTTTTGAGTGTGCAGTGCTGATCACTTTGTCCTGCTCTGCATTTATGGATCTTATTAAAACCATAAAAAGCCAAAACTTCTGGATTGTGCCATGTAAGATTTAATTCAAGCTGTAGTTTTTAAGTTTCTATTTATATCACTTGATATTGGGTGCTTGAGACTGACAGAGGTAATGTAGCAGGTGTGTGTGTGTGTGTGTGTGTGTGTGTGTGTGTGTGTGTGTGTGTGTGTGTGTGTGTGTGTGTGTGTGTGTGCATGCTTGTGTCGTGAGTCTGCCAGTTGTATTTCTGTCCTCCAGTACCCTGAGGGTTTCTTTCCTCCGGCTGTTATCTGAAACTCTGCCCAGCGTGTTCGAGTTTGGACGGAGAGCAGAGGCTCCATTTTCAGACCGACTGACCTTCCAGTTCACACAACCATGGAGCAAGAGCCTAAAGAGGAGACCGAGACCAAGGGTGGGTGATCATGGATCAATTCTTTATTTATCATGATACTTTGGAAACTTCCTAATCTGTATAGAGTAAAAAAAAAAACAATCAGCCAGTTAAATTCCTTCTTATTTTAGTAAGAAAACATCAGTAAATTAATAATAATAACAATCAGCATTCTCAACAGGTACCTGGTGTGAAGACAAATTGTAAAAAGCACAAAATCAGGAACATTTTAGCCTAAACAGTGTTAAATAAATGTGTTAAGTATGCATGGATTTGTTTAGCTGTTATGTTCTGTTCACATTGACTTTACTGCCTTGTTCTTTTGGGTCTCAGAGACCTCAGTGTTGTGTGGGTACAATAAATAAAAGATAAGATTCCTTTATGGGGGAGATTCGAGTGTTACAGAGGCTCCACTACAGAGAAAATACAGAGAGAGAGTAAATAAATAGGGTAGAATAAAATAGAATATAAACTATATAATGGCAGTTACTTATATACAGCCGTATGACAAGTTAAGATTTTGAACGTAATAAAATGACATTATGTTCAAAATCAACCAACAATTAACCAAATTAACCAGAGAGAGAGAGAGAGAGGTAAGGGATGTTGTAAAGTGTGTTCTATTTGGGGTCCCTGAGACCCCTGTGTGTGTGTGTGTGTGTGTGTGTGTGTGTGTGTGTGTGTGTGAAAGTGTACTGTCTTGTAAATGTGTGTAAATAAGGGGGTGTTTGGAACACAATAGTAACATAAAAATATTGTTTATATAAATTGTCCATAAAAGTAGGAGAAGTCATGAAGTATCAAGCTGATTGGAAAAGGTTACGGATATTTTGTGAGATGTTAGAGAGGCTCTGGGGTCTCAGGGGCCACAAACAGAGCATGTGGGTTACAGAATATATATAGTACATTCATTAAGAAATGTTATCAGTCTGTAATAAGTTATTAACAGCTTATTAACAGCTTCGTTTACCAACCGTGGTTTTCATTCTCTAACACTGCAGCTGTTCATGGACTAATGAAGCTCGGCCTAATAATAAAACTCAGCCGCCGCTGTGGGTGACGGAGCGTGTTTAGAGTTCTGTGTTCTTTTATAAAATCACTATTTTATTTATCTTGCAGACTTTTGGAAAGTTTTGGGTCGTTTAAAAAGATCCTGAATCTTAATCTACACTGATCAGCCATAACATTAAAACCACCTCCTTGTTTTTACACTCACTGGGGCAGTTGTAGCCTAGTGGTTAAGGTACTGGACTAGTAATCAAAAGGTCACTGGTTCAAGCCCCACCACTGCCAGGTTATCACTGTTGGGCCCTTGAACAAGGCCCTTAATCCTCAATTGCTTAGAAAAGAGTCTGCTAAATGCTGAAAATGTAAACAAATAATCGTCATTCATTCAGTTATGCTAGATACACTAGACGACCGAAATTATTCGAACCTGACTGTGAGCTTGTTGGACAGCCTGTTTTAAAAGCATCTATGTTGTTCGAGGTCTATATGCTTCTCACAAGACTTTGAAATATGCCTGTGGGATTTTGTTCCTATTCAATCAGAAGACCATTTGTATGGCTTGTATGGCTGGGCACTGATGTTGATGTTCCAGTTTATTCCAAATCTCTTCAGACCTCCAGTGCACACCAAGGAGGATTGTAACTAACACGCCCCCTCCGACACATGTGCAGTAGCTAACCGCTTCTTTTTACCTGCACCAGACTGGTTCATATGTAGATTCGTATCGCTTACAGAGAGTCACGCACCGATCCCCATGATCCCCCATGTCATTGAGCAGGTGTCATCAGTCAGCCAGTAGAGGTCGTAATCGCAGCAGTTATGAGGAATCCCTCCGGCCCTCCCTCCCCTGGACGAGCCAGTTATTATCTGTATAGGCGGTCGAGATCTCAGCACTGGTGTGTTTTACCACTGCGCCACCTGAGCACCTTTTATTGATTTTGATGTTGAAGTGGAAAGCGTTTCTCATTCCAGTGATGTTTATGTGTGTTTGATGCTCCAGTTGGTCCAGATGCTGAGCTGGCGGATGCGATTATGAAGAGACATTTTCGTCCATCTCTGATCAAGTGTGAAACGTGGGAGGGATACAACTTTGCAGATCTGGAGATCAAAATCACAGAGTCGACTGATTGCTATGGTGCTGTGCTGTGGCCGTCGGTACGTTTTATTTTTTTAAATCATACTGTTAAAATATTTCTGAGGTTTTCTTTATAATTGTATTGTATTATTATGTATTGTATTTTTTTTATCAGGCCATGGTCTTGTGTCACTTTCTTGACACGAATCAGGACAAATATAACCTGGTGGATAAGAATGTCATTGAGATTGGAGCTGGAACGGGACTCGTTACTATCGTATGTGGCCTTCTGGGTGAGAACAAACACATGACTGTGGGTCTGTCTGAAAACCTCGTGATCTCTCTACATAAACGCATTTCACGTCATCCTACACTCACGAGAAGAGGGCGTGTCTAAATTCTTTGCTCCCTAAAATGCTCCTACTGAGGCGCCTTAATTCTGAGTGATGATCTGACTGAATAACGAGGGAGCGACCGACACTTCCTCAGCGCTGAAGGCAATCCCAGAATTCAGTGCGGCACGACTTTTCTCACAAAAATGTACAAATGTGATGGACGAATGTGAAGCAACCAACGGAGTTCTTTTTAAATGTAAATAAATTCTCATTGATACTTAAATTCAGGCTCATCAGGGACAGTTTAACCGTTTTCGGTACACAGAGGGAGACGTTAGCTGGCGTGCTAGCAGGTTGTGTCGCACCAGCCCATTGGTTTGAATGGCCTGAGGCTAACTGTGTTAGCTTGGTAAGCTAAAACTGCGGAGACGTATTTGGCGTAATCAAGGCAGCTCACTAGGTTTTTGGACAGACCCTCAGTTATTTCATACTGTGTGTTAATTTCATACTATGTCTGAGAAATATGCTCTTTGGCATCATCAACAAATCTTTCGTTTTTAACCTACAGGTGCAAAAGTGACGTCCACCGACCTCCCGGACGTTCTCGGCAACCTTCGCTACAACGTCAGCCGCAACACCAGGGGGCGCTGTCGCCACACACCCAGCGTGACAGAGCTCAGCTGGGGGCAGCACTTAGAAGAGCGCTTTCCTCGTGCCACGTGCCACTACGACTACCTCATGGCGGCCGATGTCGTTTACTCCCATCCCTACCTCGATGAACTGATGGAGACCTTTGAGCACCTCTGCTCGGACGACACCGTCATCCTCTGGGCCATGAGATTCCGTTTGGACCGTGAGAACAGATTTGTGGACAGATTTGGGGAACGCTTCGATCTGAAAGAGCTCTACGACCTGCCCAGTCTTAGCATCAAGCTGTACAGAGCGAAAAAGAAATCCTCCGTGCTATCGAGTCATTCCGGGGCTGCAGCATGAATCAGAAACGCAGCGTTCGGAACTTTAACTGTTGATTGTTTACGTACGTTGTTTGTAGGTGTGTGTGTATTTAAATATACTGGGTTTTTTCGGCTGCTCTTATATTTAGGAGCCACAGCGGATCTGGTCAGCATACCAGGCACAGTTTTTATACTGGATGCCCTTCTTGATGCAACAATTCTGTATGCTAGTGTTCAGTCCTCCTTGGCCAGCAGTCACATTATAGGACAGAGGTTAGGACTGCAACCTGGGAACATTAGACAAATCTAAATTAATGAACAAACAAGCTGCTTCAACTTTTACTAAGCTAAGCTTAACATCGCCAGGTGGCGAACTGAGGGCCATACATTCATTGTCCGTTTTGCCACTGCTTCATCCTGGTCAGGGTCACGGTGGGTCCGATTCATTGGGCGAAAGGCAGGAAACACCCCGGACAGGTCACCTGTCCATCGCAGTGTCCACACACGACCCTGACCGCACGTGTTTGGACTTGTGGGAGAAAACCGAAGCACCTGGAGGAAACTCAAACAGACCTGAGGAGAACATGCAAACTCAACGCAGAAATGATCCTGGCTGTCTGGATGGGAATTAAACCCAGGCCCATATGAGGTGCAGCCTAATTGAGGACCAATTAGAACAAATAGTAGCTAGGTATTAAAGATAATTTCTTTTTTAATCATTTGCAACAACAGTTTTTTATTTTATTTTATTAAAGAAGTGAAAGAAAACGTTTGCACACACTGTGATGGGTTTGTTCTGTGGAGTTTTATTTAAAAAGCGCATGACTTTTAGTTTTTTGTTTTTTTAATAATTTTCCCAATTTTTCCCCCATTTTTCTGCGCTAATCTAGTCTTGTCCAGTTACCCTGACTGTGTCCTCTATACTGGTTCGACCCTTCACCGCTGACTGAGAACGCCTCTCAACTGACATCCGCCCCCTCCGGCACGTACAGTCAGTACAGACTGCATTTTTTCACCCGCACGAGTCGAGTTCATACACTTGATGGGCACTGTGTACGGAGGGCCACACCCTTATCAGCATTGTTCCTCAGCCCTGTGCAGGCGCCATCAGTCAGCCAGCAGGGGCCGCAGTCGCACCAGTTATGAGGACCTATGATCCCACTTTCTTACCCTCTAACCCTGAACAACAGCCAATCGTTGTTCATGCAGCCGTCCAGCCGAGTCGGAGGACAGAGCTGAGATTCGAAACGATGTATTCGAAACCCCAAATTTAGCGCTGCGCCACCTGAGTGGCCTTTCTGTTTTTTTGTTTATGCTAACGGAAAACTTTTCATACCGTTTTTGCTTTTCGTTGTAGACAAAGAAACTAACAATGACCGTACTATAATCTGTGTTTCTGATTTGTGTCTTATATGTGTGTCTTGACCCACTTGTTATTCAGATAATTAAATGCAGTTTAACCCCAGTGACAGTGATGAGTTTGGTATGTTCTCTTGTATGTCTGAGGATTTTAGTTTTTCGTGAAACTGTTCTTGTCTTCTGATTACTTGCCCAGTACCCTAACAGTTGATCACTCACTATACCAACTGTGTGACTGTTCCTTTCATTATTACATCACACAACTATTACAATAGTTTTCACACCCTCATATTTCTTGCCGGGCTTAGGACCGGTACTGGGGGCTGGCACGGTGGCTAAGTGGGTAGCACTGTCGCCTCACAGCAAGAAGGTCCTGGGTTTGATCCCCAGGTGGGGCGGTCTTGGTCCTTTCTGTGTGGAGTTTGCATGTTCTCCCTGTGTCCGCGTGGGTTTCTTCCGGGTGCTCCGGTTTCCTCCCGCAGACACTAAATTGTCCATGACTGTGTTCAATATAATCTTGTGAACTGATGAATCTTGTGTAATGAGTAACTACCGTTCCTGTCATGAATGTAACCAAAAGTGTAAAACATGACGTTAAAATCCTAACAAACAAACAAACAGGACCGGTACTGGAGCACACTTAACCAATCAGCGCCACTGAGATTCAAACCCTGCACCTCTCGAGCGCCCCTGAGATACTGTGTGTAATATGCTGTAATATGCTGCCATATTTAACCTACATTCTTCAGTATCAGTTTATCTTTAAGTGTTTTAGCCGATGGTTAAGTTCAGGCTCTGTAAAATGTGAAACTAGAGGACCCTTAAGGAAACAGAATCCGGCTGCTTGGGCCACACGTAGGCATGAACATGCTCGAATGCACGAACATTACAGCAAGATTAACATTTCTTCAACTTTCTTTTTTATAACAGATGCTTTTATTTATTATCATGTATTGTTCAACCGGTGCATGGCATGTCTATCAGAAATAGCTGTCTTATGCCAAAAAATAAATGAATGAATGATTTTTCCTCCTTAAAACTGTTTATAAGGGCTAAAAATGCATGAAAAATAAACAAGCATTCATGAGATAAAGTCTACTAGGTTCATTTGTCTTTGATTCTGTCATGTCACAATAACATGTATTGTAATGCCATTTTCTTTTGCTGCCAAGTCTGTACTACAAAACTAAAGTTAAGGGTTTGTACATCTGCTATTTGCTTTATTTTTATTAAATTATTTTTTTTATTTTTCACCTCATTTGTGTCTGTATAAATGTATGTAGAAACAGAAATTGAAGTGCATTGACTACAGCGTGGAGGACTGTTTGGATAATGAATATATAAATAATGTTTAGTGATCACTGTGTATACATCGATCAGCCATTACATTAAAACCACCACCATTTTATCAGCTCCACTTACCATAAAGGAGTACTTTGTAGTTCTACAATTACTGACTGTAGTCCATGTATTTCGCTGCATGCTTTGTTAGCTCCCTTTCACCCTGTTCTTCAATGGTCAGGACCCCCACAGGACCACCACAGAGCAGGTATTATTTAGGTGGTGGATCATTCTCAGCACTGCAGTGACACTGACATGGTGGTGGTGTGTTAGTGTGTGTTGTGCTGATATGAGTGGATCAGACACAGCAGCGCTGATGGCGTTTTTAAACAACTCACTGTCACTGCTGGACTGAGAATAGTTCACCAACCAAAAATATCCAGCCACCAGCGCCCCGTGGGCAGCATCCTGTGACCACTGATGAAGGTCTAGAAGATGACCGACTCAAACAGCAGCAATAGATGAGCGATCGTCTCTGACTTTACATCTACAAGGTGGACCAACTAGGTAGGAGTTTCTGATAGAGTGGACAGTGATTGGACACGGTATTTAAAAACTCCAGCAGCGCTGCTGTGTCTGATCCACTCATACCAGCACAACACACACTAACACACCACCACCATGTCAGTGTCACTGCAGTGCTGAGAATCATCCACCACCTAAATAATACCTGCTCTGTGGTGGTTCTGACCATTGAAGAAAAGGGTGAAAGGGAGCTAACAAAGCATGTAGAGAAACAGATGGACTACAGTCAGTAATTGTAGAACTACAAAGTGCTTCTATATGGTAAGTGGAGCTGATAAAATGGACAGTGAGTGTAGAAACAAGGAGGTGGTTTTAATGTTATGGCTGATCAGTGCATGTTCAAGTTTTACAATGTGAAAAATAAATAAATATACTTTAAAAACGCCTGATGCGCTGATGTCCTGTGAAAGCCTTTATGACCTTGTTACCTGCTTGCTCTCCCTTTTAGTTATGCTGTAATAATTAGGGGTGCCGGAGTCTAAAGCTACTCTCTGTAAAACTGATATCTCACTCAATTCACATTTTACATTTTTAGCTACATTTTCTGTTGTTTTATTCCAAGGTGGTTCAGAGGGAAACCTGTTTACCCGCCCGAGGTTAAGGAATGAAGTCGAGACTGCCGTGCCAACAATGCTGCTCCTGCCAGATGTGACGGTCCTGGATTCTGTAAAGTTGCTTTGAGACAATGTCTATTGTAAAAAGCGCTACATAAATAAAGTTGACCTGACTTGACTACTTCAGTCATGTTGCAGTAGAGGGGCACAATTTTACCTCCACCAGGCTCTTAACTCCATTCCTACAAGCTTGGGTAGGTAATATGACTGCCAGCCCCAAAGGGTTTTCATACAGGAAACAGGAGAAGACGTGGGGAGAATTTAGACTGGAGGTTTACTGTGGGTCAGGGGGACCCATGACTGACAAATAGGGTGAAGGATTGCAATGTTTGTCATACTGGGTGTTCCAGATGCAAAATCTATCAAGAGCACAACAATTCTACATTTGATAGTAATAAACACCCCAATGTTTTTACAGCAGCTTTGGTGTGGATATTTTGAGATGATTTTCTGATCACATTTGTAAGCTCCACATTACTGGAGCTTTTCTGTCAGCTCAAACCAACCTGACCAAGACGTTCCGCAAGCCAGTAATCACAGGATACACTGTGGGACAATCTACTGATGTAAAAATGATTTTTAAAAAAACATATTTCACTCACTAACTTCACGTAATGTTTGGATCTGTCAGTGTTCTCATCAGGAATGGAACCCTCAGCAGATTTGCCCCCTCAGACAACCCTAAATCAGCCCCTCTGCAACCAACAAACATGCCATACTCAAAGTTACTCAAATTCAACCCCCCACCCCCAATTTGCTGTTTGATGTGAACATTATATGAAGCTCTGGTTTAATGTCTGTATGATTTATTTATTTATTTTTGCTTTGCACTGCTGCCACGTGAGTAATTGATACATAAATGAATCAGCAGAAGGATACGACGTTCCTTACAAAGTTGCTGGTGAGTAAATGAATGCACTTCATTATCCTGCTCACATTGCATCATCCTTACATGGTTATACTTCTACGTCCAAAATGATTGAGCATCAACATACCTGAGCGTTAATCATGTTTATGAAATCCCAGAATCACAACACACTTTCCCCAAATAGACACCCCCTCCCAATCTTTAAAAACCTCTCTCTCATATTCTCTCCATTTGTGCAGATGTTGATGTGGGCGCCTGGTACATGCATCCGTGTCTAAATTTAAAATGGGCTCGACGTGATGCTGGGAGTGTCTCTCTGTTATGCTGCTTTCCTGTCATTTTGCAGGGCAGAAGCTTAAAAATGCACCAAGGACAGCAGGACCCGAGCTCTTCAGGGGAGCTCCAGTCTGAAGGTAAGTCTGGAGAAAAGGAAGGAGGGATTTACCTGATGTGTCTGAGGGGGTGTGTTGTTGTTTGAGGGCACATTAAAAGTGCATTTAATGCAGGACATTGAGGTTTAAATAAAAATAAACATGTCTTTGCATGATGACGTCTAAATGATGAGGTCTGAATCTTTCTTACAAAGTTTATGGTCGGTTGCATGAATTAGGAACATCTTCAAACATTCATTTAAATATCTTTAACTAACAATGATGATTCCTTTCTGCTGCTCCTGTTATGCCTAGTTCACACTACACGATTTTCGCCCTGATTTTCGCTCGGCGACTGGTCGGCACTAGATTTGTTCACTCTGCGATCGAAACTCGGCTCTCAATCGCTATGTGTGAACTACTCAACAACTCGATCCAAATGGCTCGCCGAGTGCTCGGCGACTGAAGCAAGATTTTTAGCTCGTCAAATATCTGAATCTGAGTTGCCCGACTGGCAGTGAGTGCTATGTTGAACAGTCAATGAGAACGCAAGATACGGGGTGAGGGGAAATGCAGGGGAGGAGCAGGGGAAAAAGGTGGGACAGGGGCGTAATATAGTTTATATCAGAATACATCAACACACAGCTTTTACAGTATTTCTGACCTTATCGTTCTCTACAAAACACCAACGTTTACGCTGCACATCAGCGCACAAACTTTGATCGCTCGCTACTTGTTGACGTGCATTTTTGGATGTGGTATCATTAAACCCCTCGCGTTTGTTTACGTGACGAAACGTAGTTTGGGAGACCAGAGAAGCTCGCCTGCGATTCCAGTTGGTGATAGATGGTGTAGTGTGAAACCCCCTATCACCGATCAGTCGTGTAGTGTGAAATACACACGGACTTGAAAGACTCCCGATCACAAGAGATCCAGTCGTGTAGTGTGAACTGTGCAGTGACCTGACGACCTGGAAAGTCGTGTAGTGTGAACTTGGCATTAGGCGTCGTTAAAGTGGATAAATTGTCTGCATATGCAGTAAGGATGCCCTTACTGAGGCAACCCTCCTATTGATCTGGGCTTGGGACTCGCACTAAGGGTGCTCATATGTGTTACCCTAATGGCTATGTTTATGTAATTCCATGACTCTTCTGTATTTGTGAGCTCAGCCCAGGATTCAAACCCAAGAACTCATGCACTGCAGTCTGGCTCTAACCATTACGCCACACCAGCTCACTAAATAGATTATTAAAAAGATAATGTTATTAAAGCTGGATTAGAATGCAGACGGAACACTTTTATTTGTCATTAATAAATGTACACATGTACAATACAATGAACTGTTGCCTCTGCGTATCCCAGCTTGTTTGGAAGCCTCCATTGTACAGCATTTCTGAAGCCGAGAGGATTAAAAAGCCCAACATTGGATGCACAGTAGATCCAGGATTCAAACCCACAATCTTTCTTTTAATAGCCCAAATCTCTACCCTTTAGGCTACCACTAAACAACCGGGCATCACATTACAAATCTGTCTGAGGTCATAGTCAGATTTATGTCTGTAGTATTTGTATAAATGTGTTTTGGCTCTAGCAGAGCAAAGATATTTTACTGAGACAGTGAAAGCTGAGCGTGCTGTGACAGAGGAAGATTTAACAGCATTAATACAGAGAATAAACAGACAAGCAAAAAGCAAGATCTATTAGTACATCTTTATCATCTGGTATGTGATATATGGTGCTAGAATAAGCTTTTCTGTGCAATAATATGTGGACAATGCATAAAAGAACTTTTGTTTCTTGGGTTAGATGTCACTGGACCGGTGCGTCAGAAGGTCTGGGAGCCAACTTTCTTCTATAAAGCTGACCAGGAGATTCACTACTATGCTGGCTATGAAATCAAGGTCCAGGAGTCTTTCGACTCACATGGCGCCATCATATGGCCAGCGGTGAGACTTCACCTAGAAAATACACAAGATGTACTGTATGTAGAGAGCCGAGAGCCAGTTACAGAACTGTTGGATCAGGAAAAATGCAAGGAGAAAGTGACAGAAATGATTTGTGATTCCTTGTTAACTTATATATAATTGAAAACACTACAAATATTGTTCTGATATTTCATGTTTTGCATACAGGCATGCTTATCCTAAATTTGATTCCAGAAATGTTCCAAAAAAAAAGAAAGGACAGGCACCTTCACATAGATGCCCCGTGCACAAAGTCTATAAAGACATGAAGAAAAGCCATGTTCTTCTAGTCACACAGCTCTGATCTCAGGAATGACAAATGCTGACATCTTTTTTTTTTAATGCATTTTCTCCCCCATTTAGCGCTTCCAATTGCCCAATTGCATCATGCTTCCTCTCTGCCTATGCCAATCCCTGCTCTGACCGAGGAGATCGAAGCTAACCCACGCCCCCTCCAACACGTGGGCAGCAACCCTACTTGGCTTTAGTCCCGCCTATCTGAACAACAGGCCACAAGTTGTTCATACAGCCGCTCAGCCACAGCCGGCAAGACAGAGCTGAGATTCGATACAATGTATTCGAGATCCAGCTCTGGTTGCAGCGTGTGTTTTTACCGCTGCACCACCTGAGCGGTCATCAAAGGCTGACATCTTTTGACTGAATGGCACAAATTCCCACAGACATACTTCAAATATTGTGAGAAGCCTTCTCAGGACAGTTGCTTTTGTTATAGCCAAAAGGATCACATAGAGGTCTCAGAAATAGAATGTCTAATAAGCTCACAATCAGGTGTCCAAATACTTTTGGCCATATAGTGTTTGTTTAAATAAGACAGTATTAAAATGTGCAGGTCCTTTATTGACACATTAGCACAGAAGAATCAAAAGATTTACATAATAATGAACAATTTTTTAAATCTTGCAGTCACTGGCTCTCTGTCGGTATCTGGACGTGAACCGAGAGACTCTTGACCTAACAGACAAAGCAGTGTTAGAGATCGGAGCAGGAACCGGTCTGGTGTCCATTGTGGCCAGTTTACTGGGTACGTTCTACTGTACAACTCACATTCCAGTTCACTTCTATACAGATACATTTCAGCACTTAGCGTTCAGCATTCAGATAGGCGATTAATAAGCTGTAACGTTATACGTGTATTCCACAGGTTCTTGGGTGACTGCTACTGACCTACCTGACGTTCTGGGGAACTTGCGAAGCAACTTGTGTAGAAACACAAGGGGGCGCTGCAGATACACACCCCAAGCTGCAGCACTGTTGTGGGGCTACAACCTGGAGCAAACCTTCCCGCGCTCTGTCTACCGATACGACTACGTGTTAGCCGCGGACGTGGTTTATCACCATGACTTCTTGGCCGAGCTGTTGGCCACCATGCGGCACTTCTGCCAGCCGGGCACGACCCTAATCTGGGCAAACAAGATCCGCTTCAGATCCGATCTAGCATTTATTGAGAACATGAAGCAGGATTTCAACATAAAGTTACTAGATGATACGGACGGAATTAACATTTACTCCGCCACTGCAAAGGAATTACAGGAAGAAAGAAAATTCCCAACAATGGAAGAAAACACTAATGAGCAAGAAATGAAGAATTGTCTAGAAGAGGTTACGTTACAGGACATCCTCCAAATACAACATCAGCATCCTGAAGAGGTTGAGCTGACTGTATATGATGAAAAATATAAAATTCAGGAACTGAACGGAGATCCATCTGTTAAACAAGCTGAGAGTGACATGACAAATGACCTGGAACAATCAATGACTATAAAACAAACAAATAAGAACACAGGAGGAGACGATTTTACAGAAATTGAAGAGAAGAACTTTCAAAACGATCCTGATCCTCACTCTCAATCACCCGCTGGTCAGTAGAATATTTTCAAAGCTTTTATATTTTAATACCAGGCTTTAAAAAAGTAAATGACTCCAGCACTCAGTGCCTCAAACTGGCGAGTTCGAATCTCAGTTCTGTTACTGGCAGGCCGGGTGTCTATATAGACCAGGGGTGCCCAATAAGTTGATCGCGATCTACCAGTCGATCGCACAGTGCACGGTGGAAGATCGCGCCTCAGTCAAACTAGAGCTGAGCGGTTTCTGAATCACCCAGGTTAATGATTCGAATCTTTGTACTATATGAGGAATCATGAGTCCGAAATATTAATGAACCCGGATCCTATGATTCCTCTGACTGGCTGCTGTTAAGTATGTATTTATTTTGGTCAGGATCGCTGCAGATCTGGTTCAGCTGTAATCACTGCGTGCTAGGCAGGGACACACTGGACAGGGAGCCGTCACAGGGCTTTGGTCTTCCACCTCTTCCGCTTTCAGATAAAGCCAATCATGTCTGTGTTGACGCCTGCCTGGCCGATAGCACTGCTGATATTCGCACCCAGATCTCAGTGGTGGTGGGCTAGCATGATAGCCAGCCACGTCCGAGCGTCTTAGTCCCAGTGTGTTTGTCCAATCTTTTCTAACATGGATTAAAATCAGACTGAAATGCTTTAACAGGGTGATCTCGTTATCTTGTAAATGTGTTGATTTGATGCACATTTCAGTCGATCCAGGATGCCCAGAGCCGAATGGACACGTGGAAGCTCGGCAGTCCAGGGTCTGTTATATACCCGGAAAAGAGATTCACTACTTCATGGGTCACAAAATCACCATCGATGAGTCTCTTGATTCTTATGGTGCTGTGATATGGCCAGCGGTGAGTTTGTTTTTCTAGGAAAGTTGTTCTAATAATAATGATGATTCAAGCGCTCTGAACATTTAGCTTTTTGCAGGCAGTCGCTCTGTATGACTTCCTGGAAACTCCAGCTGGACAAGAGCAAATTAATCTCCTGGACAAAACGGTTCTGGAGATCGGAGCTGGCACTGGTTTACTCTCCGTGGTCGCAACGTTGCTCGGTAAGTCTTATTAACTCACAGTTTGGGTCGCTAGTTAAGCGTACACTTTTATTAGAGGTTAATTAGGATTTTAACATCATGTTTACACACTTTGGTTCCATTCATGATCGGACAGGCAGTTACCGGTTACACGAGATTCATCAGTTCACAAGTTTAATGTTAAACACAGTCATGGACATTTCACAATCTACAATTCACCTCACTTGCACGTCTTTGGACTGTGGGAGGAAACCGAAGCTCCCGGAGAAAACCCACACAGACATGGGGAGAACATGCAAACATATTTATCACCAATAGGTAATCTGTGCTTGGTTTTTGGATAAAAAGCAAACATCTGTAACAGCAGCACAAATGCTCACAGGTAACCTACACGCTCTGGCCACGCCTTAATACTGCTTATTTCCGTTGTGCGTTATTAGAAATGTGAAGTTTAAGTTCCAGAAAATAGTAGGGATGTAACGATGCACCACAAAAGAGTTAAAAATCGATTCACGTGTGACGATTCAAATCGGTTTACATGTATAATGAATCGATATTCACTTTAAACAGCAGAGGGCGCTGGCGCTATTCACCTTGCCTGGTTGACGTCACTACAGGGTTGCCAGGTTTGGAATTTTCCAGCCAAATTTACTTATGTGAGAATACTTTCTTTATTTATATTATTCATTTATTTATTTAATGTGGGATTTGTTTTAAAATTTTATTTCAGTGTTTTGAAATAGGCATTGTTTTGAATAGTTTGTACCTACCTCAGAAATAAAAGAACATTCATTATTTAGATAAATAAAAGATAAGTACTAATACAGTATTTTATTTTATTTTTTAAAGAGAAATAATAAAAGGAAACTTTGTCATAATTTGTCTTCAATTTCATTTTGTTTAAAAAATCGGGGGGAAATCGTATCGTAAACCCAGTATCTTGAATCGCACTGCATCATGGGTAGAGTGTATCTTTACATACTCAGAAAATAGCTAACAAATAAAAAAGTTTCTTTCTAAATGCAGCCTTTAAACAGGATAAGTGTACGTAAACTTTTCATCTCACCCGTGTCTAACTGTTTGTAACTAATCTGCAGGTGCCAAATTAACAGCCACAGATCTGCCAGAAATCCTGAGTAATCTAAGATTCAACCTGAATCGGAACACCAGGATGCTGCGGAGACACGAACCTCAAGTTATGGAGCTGTCCTGGGGTCACAAGTTAGAAGAAACATTCCCACATGGAACGTACCACTATGACTATGTGTTGTCAGCAGATGTGGTGTATCACCACGACTTCCTGCACGAACTTCTGGTCACCATGCATCATTTCTGCCAACCTGGCACGACTCTGATTTGGGCCAACAAGATCCGCTACCGGTCTGACCTGGTGTTCCTGAAGAACTTTGAGGAAACCTTTCACACCTCACTGCTGGCAGAGCTGAACGAGATCAGGATTTACAGCGCCACGTACAGAAGAGAGAAACTGGACTTGCACAAGAATGGCAAAGAATGGAGAGTAAATAAGAACTAAAAGTTTACATTTACATTTTATGCATTTTGCAGACACCTTTATCCAAAGCGACTTACAGTACTGTTACAGTACACAGTCTGAGCAATTGAGGGTTAAGGGCCTTGCTCAAGGGCCCAACAGCAGCAACCTGGCGGTGGTGGGGCTTGAACCAGCGATCTCTTGATTACTAGTCCAGTACCTTAACCACTAGGCTACGGCTTAGCTGATTTGATGTGCTGTAAAATAAATGTTCGATTTCATTCAATTTGATTTGTTTTTGGGGGGGTTTGATGTTTTGTGTACATGTGCAGTTCTGTGCACCGGTTTTTATAAGGTCATTGGGTTTCACTGTTAAAAATGTGTGTTTTTTATTTCAGATATTTTGAATGTGTATAAAATACATGTTAAATCTGTTAGTGACAGAATTTTTTACAGTACTGCCGGTAATAGTAGGAAAACATCATGGCAATTAGCCTTATAACGGAATCACAAACTACCACAAACCAGAGATGGGGACTCGAGTCCGAGTCGCACGTGAGTCGCACACACAGCGACTTCAGACTCGACTCGGACTCGTTTCAAATGACTCGGACTCGACTCGTGACTCGCAAAAAATGACTTGTGGACAACAAAAGTCAGCAACATTAGTTATGTGTAACAATTATATATAAAACATATATATATATATATATATACTGTATATATACTGTATATATATGATCCAACAATCTGATCGTGTCATTTTCTGCTCTCTAATAACGCTCCAGCAACACACGCAATGTGTAAATGTTACAGCCAGCTTCCGGCGTAGTGATGAAGCGTCTCACTTAAAATGGTGGAATACCCTACGTAGTGCACTTCACAGTAACAGATAATGTGAATGGAACGCTTCTACAGAATTGGCTAATGATTGTAAGAACCGCTTTCTGAACCAATCAGACCTTCTGATTGTAATTGTTAATAAGAAATGCTGTCATTTGCATGTACTGTATCTAGTTTGCAGCGTCACACAGATTGTGGTAATGAAACGCCTGATCGGCTTTCTAACGAGTTCATGTTTTACTTAACAACTGGGAAAAGTTTGGAGGTTTTTAATTATAAGCACATTTACAAAATAACGGATTCTATTCCTAATGGGACACACGCTTATAAATGTAATAGCATCTGGTAGAACATAAGCTAAGGTAAGCAGCGGTTATGGATTTTTTGCTGTTTGGGATTTTGGCTGCTGTGCCGTAATTTGCAATGAAAACAAAACGTCAGTTTAAGCTTTTAACTGGTACCTAGGAAAGTAAAAGCACGAAGTAAAACGGCAAAATACAGTTTTTATCTGAACTTACAGAATATATGTTTTGTATATATTATAGTGACTTGACTCGGACTCTAGCCTAAAGACCCCTGACTTGACTCGGACTCGTTTTTTGTGACTTGTGAACATCTCTGTCACAAACTAAATTATTTACAAATCAATGAAAAAACTTTTCTGTCCTTGTGCATCTCATATTTTTAAAATATTATTGTAAAAAACTACGATCTGGTTGAGATTTAAAGTGGTTTCGAATTAACAGTTTATGCGATTAACATTTTAAAACAACTCAGAAACAGAACCAAGATTAGAAAATAATGAAACATTACGGAACTTCTCACATAGTTTTATTCAGAACAATCATTATATGATGACATAACTCTCAAGCTACACCATGATAAATCTCGTCATGACTTCCCATCAATCTCTGACACAATAATGGAGTAACGTTTATAAAATGATAAAATTGAACCTCAAATTAAAACCCTTTAAAATATTGACACTGAGCTAGTTTATGCTTTAACCTTTATAAATACAGGATACAGGAGCTCTGACGTGGTGATGAAAGTGATGTACACGCCCAGACCGAGCTCGGAGCCGAACGGTGTGAGGACTTACAGGGGTTGGACAAAATAACTGAAACACCTGTCATTTTAGTGTGGGAGGTTTCATGGCTAAATTGGACCAGTCTGGTGGCCAATCTTCATTAATTGCACATTGCACCAGTAAGAGCAGAGTGTGAAGGTTCAATTAGCAGGGTAAGAGCACAGTTTTGCTCAAAATATGCACACAACATTATGGGTGACATACCAGAGTTCAAAAGAGGACAAATTGTTGGTGCACGTCTTGCTGGCGCATCTGTGACCAAGACAGCAAGTCTTTGTGATGTATCAAGAGCCACGGTATCCAGGGTAATGTCAGCATACCACCAAGAAGGACAAACCACATCCAACAGGATTAACTGTGGACGCAAGAGGAAGCTGTCTGAAAGGGATGTTCGGGTGTTAACCCGGATTGTATCCAAAAAACATAAAACCACGGCTGCCCAAATCACGGCAGAATTAAATGTGCACCTCAACTCTCCTGTTTCCACCAGAACTGTCCGTCGGGAGCTCCACAGGGTCAATATACACGGCCGGGCTGCTATAGCCAAACCTTTGGTCACTCGTGCCGATGCCAAACGTCGGTTTCAATGGTGCAAGGAGCGCAAATCTTGGGCTGTGGACAATGTGAAACATGTATTGTTCTCTGATGAGTCCACCTTTACTGTTTTCCCCACATCCGGGAGAGTTACAGTGTGGAGAAGCCCCAAAGAAGCGTACCACCCAGACTGTTGCATGCCCAGAGTGAAGCATGGGGGTGGATCAGTGATGGTTTGGGCTGCCATATCATGGCATTCCCTTGGCCCAATACTTGTGCTAGATGGGCGCATCACTGCCAAGGACTACCGAACCATTCTGGAGGACCATGTGCATCCAATGGCGGTGCCGTGTATCAGGATGACAATGCACCAATACACACAGCAAGACTGGTGAAAGATTGGTTTGATGAACATGAAAGTGAAGTTGAACATCTCCCATGGCCTGCACAGTCACCAGATCTAAATATTATTGAGCCACTTTGGGGTGTTTTGGAGAAGCGAGTCAGGAAACGTTTTCCTCCACCAGCATCACGTAGTGACCTGGCCACTATCCTGCAAGAAGAATGGCTTAAAATCCCTCTGACCACTGTGCAGGACTTGTATATGTCATTTCCAAGATGAATTGACGCTGTATTGGCCGCAAAAGGAGGCCCTACACCATACTAATAAATTATTGTGGTCTAAAACCAGGTGTTTCAGTTATTTTGTCCAACCCCTGTATGTATTAAGGCCATTTCTGAAGAATCTGATGTCTGATGAAGTCCATGATGGAGATAGCAGCGTCGTCGTCCCAGACTTACACAAAGTGGAAACAAAAACAACATAGCTAGCACAGACATGAGCGATATAAATAATGTTAATGCTGGTGTTGCTGTGTGGGACAGAATTGCCACTGGTGACTCAACAGAAGAAGATTTGATTTAAGCTGCAAACCTATTTTTGAAGAACACACTGCAGCTACGTGCTGAGCTAAGTACGGACCGAATTTATAAACATGCAGCCCTTTAGAAAAACCATTAAAGGAAAAATGGGCAGCTGGACAATGCAGACAGTAGTGATGTAAATAGTACTGGTCATCAATAACACAAAAACTCACATAGTGTTTCTGGTACTGAACAAACATCTACTGCATTATATGGTAAGAGCAGCACACACACATTTCCTCACCAAGCTCCAACGCTACACAATTATTCCTATCTGAAGCTGGATTACTTATTATGAGGTCATAATTTGTGGCCGCACATGATCAACATGATCCGGTTCAATCACCCGATCAGACACGGATGCCACATACGCAGGAGAAGGTAGAAGAAAGCTGAATTGCTTTTCATCATATTGCATTGAGAAAGGAAAAGTCCATCCCCGTGAGCACAGCCTGATATTAACTGGCCTTCGATGGCGTTTTTTGTTTGCGACCCTTCGCTGGATTTTCTTGCACATCAGGATGCACATACTTTGCATTCATTTACATTTACATTCTCGGCATTTAGCGGACGCTTTTATCCAAAGCGACTTACAGTACTGTGACAGTATATTGTCCAAGCAATTGAGGGTTAAGGGCCTTGCTCAAGGGCCCAACAGTAGTCCAGTACCCTAACCCTACAACTGCAACTACAACTGCATTCATAAACCATTTGGCATTAATATTGACTCCTCCTTTCACACTCTTCCACCCCAAACCTATCACAAGATTTTGGAGGTTGTCTGTGAGAACTTGTCCTCATTCATTCATTAGCGCATTTGTAAGGTCACGTGTTGATGTTGGGTGAGGGTCTGGCTAGCAATCAATCAAGGGCTCTGCATGGCCCAGATTGATTTTATACATACACTATATGGTCAAAAGTATTTGGACACCCGACTATGAGCTTACTGGGACGTCCCACTCCAAAAACAAATACCATTAAAATAGTGACCTCTATGTGATTTCTAAGCTATAACAATAACCAATCTTCTGAGAAGGCTTCTCACAAGACTTTGAAGTACGTCTGTGAGAATTTGTGCCCATTCAGTCAAAAGAGGACAGTATCTGTATGGCTGGGCACTGACGTTGATGTTCCAGTTCATTGCAAATCTGTTCTGTTGGGCTGAGGTGCTCTGTGCAGGACACTGGAGTTTCTTTATGTCCGAGCTTTTCTTCATGTCTTCATAGTGTTTGCTTTGTGCTTTCACAGGGGCACAGTCACGCCGGAACAAACACAGGCCTTCTCTAAACTGTTTCAAGCATATAATTTCCTTTAAGTCATTGATTTATTACACCCGTCACTATGCTTTTGTCCATATAGTGTATATTTGGCGATAAGGGGTAGTGAGGTAAGCACAAGGTTCACTTTTTGCACTGCACATTCACTCCACTTCTTAAAATATGACAAAAATGACAGTGCAGCAGTGATTTGCATTAAAACTTTGCTGCTGTGATGATACAACCAGGTTTCATAAAAGTAAACAATGTCTGAAGCAACATGACAATGCAAACAAAAAACAAACAAAACAAATAAGTTAAAAATATATTCCACACAATTAGCATCGCTCAGAAACAAGCTCTAAGACGGCGCTATTCTGTACTTTTACAGCCATAATAAGGCGAGATGTGGACTCAGACACGTAGAACAGCCCAGTCTAACTTAGCCGATGCAGAAAACAGAAAGCCGTGAGCGTTTACGGCACAAATGCCCGTCGGTCTTCATAAAAACATGCATACAATGTACTATAAGGTAAACGAGGGGAAATGGGGTTGATTATCTGTCTGCACTTCAACACATCCATTCAAAGAGTCCCGAATTCAAATTCAGTGATTAAATTGGCACTCCAGATGGTTCTGGGACCAGAGATTACACAATTCTATAAAAAAGTCCCTCACATGGAATTCCACCCCTTAAAAAAAAACAAAAAAACAAAAAAACAAAAAAACAAAAAAACAAAACAAAAAAAAGAGTTATCAGACTGAAATGTTAGTCCTATTGTTCTGTGTGAACGCGCAATGACGCGCTCGTCAGCGTGATGAGCGTGCAGTTCTGACCACTGTGAGAAGTCAGGCTCTAAAATTCCGTACTGCATTTAAAGGTGTGCATACTGTCGTTAGGTATATCAGGGTGCGATGTGTAGCTGGGGTGGGGTGGGGTGGGGTGGTGGACGGAGTAAAGCAGAGGTACGTTGTTTAAAAAGGTGTGTAGTCTGGAGGGTACATGATGGGCAGCCAGTTCTCAGTGTAGGTGGCACAGTGCATCCATCCCAGAGATTTCATCAACTGCAGCACAGACAAAAAGTCAGTCAGTACTATTTATTTATTTATTAGGATTTTAACGTCATGTTTTACACTTTGGTTACATTCATGACAGAAACGGTAGTTACTCATTACACAAGATTCATCAATTCAAGTCTTTAACATCAAACACAGTCTTGGACAATTTTGTATCTCCAATTTACCTCACTTGAATGTTTTTGGAAGCCCACGCAGACACAGGAGGAACATGCAAACTCCACACAGAAAAGACCTGGACCTCTCCACCTAGTAATTGAAACCAGGGCCTTCTTGCTGTGAGGTGACAGTGCTACCCACTGAGCCACCGTGCCGCCCCAGTTAGGACTTAAGAACCAAACAGTCACCTGAACAAGTATTTTAAAAACACTACTGAAGGGATTGAGTGCACATGGAAATAGTGAATAACACATGCGCTTCATTTTGGGTTCCAGTTCTTTTTAAGTGCGGTAAACTAAATTATAAACGTAATGATTTGACCATTTTAATTGTGAAACTTCATATTTTTTTTCTTTTAGCTGCTCCCATATATTTATGGGTCGCCACAGTGGATATCAGACCTGGTGGACCATTTGCAGAACTACAAAGACACCAACACAGCAGCGTGTTGTAGAAGTATAGCAGGTGCAGCAATGTTGTTGGGATTTTTAAACACCTCGGTGTCAATTCTGGAGAATCGGAGGAGAATATTTTTGCTCAAACAAAAACTTTAAAGCAAACAGAGTCCTGTGATCAGAAAGTGTCCACTGATTAAATAAAATCTGAGGAAGATTGACAACTGTCCACCTACCACCTGTGCTTAACTAGGTACGTGTTGCTAATAAAGAGGCCGGACAGTTTAAACTGTATTTCAAAATCTCAACAACATTGCTGCACCTACTACACCTATATCAGAAGAGCACACACTGCTATTTTACCATTTTAATGTCAGTGCAGGGCTGAGAATGCGAACTGGGGTAGTACTGGGCTACAATCAGTAACTGTATACCCCTAAAGTTTACTGGTATGATGGGTGTATCTTTAAAAAACAATCTCCAGTGTTGATAAATTTCCAATCATGGTTATTATGCACTTTAATATAATATCAGTATTCTTCTTATTATTTTATAGACAGAGACTAACAGGACAAAGCAGAAATGTCTTACCTGGATGCAGTTTTTCCAGTTCTCTTTGTTAGGTTTGTCCTCTACAGTTTTGGAAGCGTATTTTAGGGCTCGTCCGTACATCTTATTAGCTAGAGCATGTTTGTAGGAAAACGTCAGGACCTGCGAAGACAGACGAAGGTTTCAGTGGATACGCAGCTGCAGTACCTCGTCAGTGTTAGGGCTTGAACCAGGAACCTTCTGATTAATAGGCCTGTAGCCTAACCGCTGAGCTACCACTGCCCAGTACCGATGACCATTAAAGCACCTAATCTATAATAAATGTGCTGCTTTAGCCGGATATCTTCTGTGGAACCTGGAGTTTGGGTGTATTACGCTAGCCCACAACCACTGTTACAGTCAACCACCCATCAACGGACGTGACTGGTTACGTCTGGGTGGGGGTGGGACACCCAGTGTTTCCCAGAAATCAAGTAATGGGACATCCCGTCTAACATGTGCAGCCACAACAATTGCTAACAGGTGTAAAAAAAAAAAAAAAAAAAAAAAATGATTATACAAAGGAATTTATATGCTTCCAGCTTTGCAGCAACAGTTTAGGGAAGATTCTTTCCTGTTCCATCATGGCTGTGCCCCCGTGAAAGCACAAAGCGAGCTCTGTAAAGCCTTCTCTTGACGTTTTAGTACATCTAATCATGACAACACTCCACAAACTTCACAGTTCTACACCGTCCCTGTCGCATCTTTTGTGGGAAGTGCAGCAGGCATCAAGTAATGAATTAGTAAATATTTACAAAAATCATTAATACCTCGATTGTGTGTTTTTTTTTAAAAGTAATATCTGTAAAAATAGGTTCACAACTCACAGCTTTCTGTTTTATATGCAATTACTTTTTCAGGTATTAGGTTTGTACATACGGGACCGAAACCGCCTCGATAAGCTGAGAACACGCACAGTAAAAACGTGAGCGGCGTACCTTGGAGTCGGTGAGCTCGGTCCACTTCTGCACCTCCCAGAAAGTGTCGGTCAGTGCCTTCGCCACGCCTTGAGGGTCTTCTTCAGAGCTGCTTACCTCGCTTGCGCTTGCCCCCTCCTGATCTGGAGGCTGCATTAGCTGATCAGCCAGAGCACAACCTTTCCTGCAAAGAGCGTCCAGCAGCGAGGACTTCTGCTTCTCCATATCACTGCAACAAAACACACTCCATTAGCTCTCCTCAACCGAAATACCTTACGACCTATATTAGCTTCGCTTAGTGTAATCGTAGTAGGGCCATGGTGGCACAGTGGGTAACACTGTCGCCTCACAGTGAGAATGGTCTGGGTTCAAATCCTCGGACAGGCGGACGGAGTCCTTTCTGTGTAGAGTTGGCATGTTGTGTGTGTGTGTGTGTGTGTGTGTGTGGAGACCTGTCCGGGGTGTTTCCTGCCTTTCGCCCTATGAATCAAATCAGTGTGACCCTGACCAGGATAAAGCATTAGTAAAAATCTAAATGAATGAATAAATGGACGTAGTATGTTAACTGGACTTCTGATATTGTTTCATCTGCTTTATCAGGTACTCAAGAGTAACAAAATGTACAATATTAAGCTAGCTCGTACCCCGCAGTACCCCGTCAGTGTTAGGGCTTGAACCAGGAACCTTCTGATTACTAGGCCTGTAGCCTAACCGCTGAGCTACCACTGCCCAGTACCGATGACCATTAAAGTATCTAATCTTACGTCTGAGTGGTGATGGGACACCCAGTGTTTCCCAGAAATCAAGTAATGGGACATCCCGTCTAACATTTATCCTGTGTCGTACCTCTTTATGGTTGCTGCGTCTGGACGAGGGTCTGTTTTCATGGTGAGATAGATGGCCAGAGCAGTCTGGTCGATGTGAGAGATAACGATGTCGGCTGCTGCCACGATGTCACTCAGTCGCTTTAACCGTTCCTGCAGAGGAAACGAAACAGCGAGAGCATTGTCATGTACGCAAAATAAAATAACTAAGCCACAGAGCTCACATACACTTAAACAATCTCTTAACCTCCAGGTCCAACTTAGTACTTGCTTTTCTTTAATAGTCACCTAAGCAGATCTGGTCCGTATACCAGATATAGACGTTGCACTGTTTTTACACTGGATGCCCTTCCTCGACGCAACCCTCCTATTTCTATCCAGTCTTCTATTTGGGACCGGCACCGAGAGAGCACCGACAGGGGGCACCTCCCAATGGCTTGGCTGTTTCGGCCATCCCCTCCCCCCTTTGGACATTAGCCAATCATGTTATTGCAAAAGATTTGAATCCTGGTCCCCAGATCTCTGCAGAAGTGGGTTAATGTACCGATCATGTAAATACATCTAATTAAACTTATGATACTTTCATGTAAGTCCAAGAAAACATAAAAATTTTATATTTCTGGAAAGAAAGAATAAATAAAACAAATAAAGATCAAAGAGTGCTCAGGTGGCAGAGTGGTAAAACACACTAGCCCACCAGTGTTGAGATCTCAAGTCGGGTGCTGATCAATGGACAGACGGATGAAAGGAAATTTAGGAAGTTAGCTTGCAGCAGCTTAAATTGAGAGCAGCTCTCCCCTTGAGTTTGTTTCTTTAATTCTTAACACCATGCCAGCTGATATGGCTATTATCATGGCTGAATAATAGATTCAGTCTTTAAACATCAGAGTAGGGGGTCGATTTGCTTTTGTTACTTGTGTGTATAGTGCTTTCAAGTGAGGGTGTAGAGTTTAATTGTTTTTTCATAACTTAAATTGCGTTTTAAGTGCTAGTGCTTAAGCAGTTTTGAGATTAATAAAGATCTATCTGTCTGTCTGTCTATTTCCTAGTAGTTGTTTGTATGGTAAACAAGTGAGACCAAGTGAGAGAGCGACTATACCTTCTCTGAATCAAGCTGATGTAGCCTTTGGACATGAAGAGGAAGATAATTCGCAAAGTTCTCCTTCAGCTCATCATATAAAGTGTTGTTATCCAATCTGTGAAAGAACAAAGTCAGAGGTGACACTCTGAGAGAAATAAAGATGCAAAGTAAACAATCAGTGCTGTTAGTCCTGGACTAACTTTGTCATCCACTGGATCTTCAAGTCTCGCAGGGCTTCAGAAAACTCCTCCTTCACATCCTTTTCCTTCTCGCCATCCTTCTCCCGCTCCTTCCCTCCGTTCTTTGATTTGTTGGGGGCCGAGATCAGGTGATAGACGATCGGCACGATGTCCTAAATGAGAGACACAAAACGGGCGTGTTAAAGAAGCGTCGTCTCAACGTTAGAACCCATTGTTCTACAGCTACAGTGGCAAAATGCTTTCAAACGTGATGACAGCTGCCTTACAAATGACTAAATATATCAACAGGTTTACTGTAACATACTATGCTGGCATGACACACGGTCAGGGTGAGATGTTTGGGTGTGATTTAATTAGCTTCTGTGCTTCTTACTGAAAGATTGCAGAATATAACCTGATCTTCCATTGCAACAAATTCCACACTTCTACCAAATGCTTATCTTATTTATTCATTTAATTACTCTGTACGTCAGTTCATTTAAAGATTTATTCTGAATATTGTAGGTATAGAACTCAAGCCCATCCAGTACCTTTTTAAATTTTCCTTGGCGTTTGGCTGAGGCTTGGCCCTGGTGGTCAGAATAACACACAATGAGGGAAGAAAGCACACAAACAGACACCTGAAACTTTCTGAAACAGACTCCTTTTATCTATTCTGCCATCCTTAACGTAGCATTCTGCTGAGAACTGTCTGTAATGGTCTACGATGCTACCGCTAATGTACCAGTACAGTTAGCTGCTCGCTGAAAGCCGCATGTGCTTACAAAAAAATAAACATCATAAAGCAAGCTTGCATGTCAAAACATTCAATATGTCCAGTTACAGGTCATTCGACTGTGTATTGAAAGTCTTTGCTCCTATTTCATCAAGACTTGAGCTTTTTTTCATCAAGACTAAGAGATTTTATTCTCAAACACTATAGTTTTATTCTTGAAATACTGCAATTTTATTCTTAAAATATTACGAGAGCATTTAACGGTGGCTCAGACGTGATTGCGTCTGAGGGCGGGCGGGAAGCCACAGGGATTTCAGCCTATGCTGACAGTGAATAACAGAGAGCAGTGCGTGACTCTCCGTACGCAATACTGATCTCTGTGCGAACATGCCTTGTGCAGGTGAAAAGAAGCGGTTGGCATTTACACACGTGTTGAAGGGGGTGCGTGTTGAACTTGGCCTTACCGGACAAGGATTGTTGATGCCACGTAATTCAATATGAACTTATTCTGTTTATAGCCTGACAGAACCAAGCGAGTGCCAACGCATCATGCAAAACAAAGACAGAGATAAAGCTTTCAACGGTGCCAGATGCATGATGGGTACTACTCAAAGGAGGCACAGCCACTAGAGTAAAGGAGACTGATAGAAATAGGGCTACTCACTGCTTTTTTGCCGTACTCGCTCTTGGGCACGACCAGGGAGCCGGTCATGTAGCACCCTGGACCTGTACCTTTAGGGATCCTACAGGAGAAGAAAAAAATCAAACAAAAAGCATTTTTTAATGAACATTTATAAGAAATATAAAAACTGCTAACAATTTTAGTATAGAAGTGCTACGTTCTCTCCAAACACTGACAATACTGAAATACTAGATTCATTAAAATTCTAAAAGACAAAAGCACACTTAATTCTGATCAGGGTCACAGTGTGTCTGGTACCTTCCTTGACCTAACAGCCTGGAATGCCCTGTACAGAGCATTAATCCATCACAGGGTTTCAGCCATCCCGGGCCTGGGACCAGCACTAAGGGTGCACTGATGTATTTCCCCCCCTAATATCTAGGTCTAGTACAATCATGCACCTTCTGTATTTATGAGCCATTACGCCACATGAGCTTACCATTAAATCCACTATATTTGGACACCTGATTGTAAACAAAACCTCTGTGATCTTTTCAGCTAGAACAACAGCCACTCGCCTGAGAAGGCTTCTCATAAGACTTTGTCTGTGAGAATCTGTGCCTGTTTAGTCAAAAGATGACAGCATGTGTATGGCCGGACACTGATGTGGGTCAAGAAAGCCTCAATTGATGATTCAGGGGTCAGGGCTCTGTGCAGGCCACTGGAGTTTCTTTAAACCAAGCTTTTCTTAACGTCATAATAAAGCTTTATGAAAATGTTAAGCATGACGATAATGAAGACGCCAACAATTAACCTCGTTTATGTAATTCTGTAATAATTAAGACAGGCTTTACAGTCCCTCAAATTAAACAAACACTATAAACGACTCACTTGTCATCTGGCAGGGAGGTTATGTAGAACGGCTGTGTGCTCCCCGGAGCGAGGGTCAGCGAGTTCACCTTCTTCTTAGCCAGCATGGCTCCACGGTGTGTCTCGTACATGTCCAGGCTCAACGTGTTAGAGAGGCGATGGGAGACTACAAACGGTAAATCTTTCAATCGCTCCAGCTCACTCTGCTGCTCATGCCGAACCTGAAGCCGGATGGTGTAGTCGCCTTTCTCCAGCTTCAGAGAGTACTGGTGGGGTCAAAGAAAGAGGGATTTTTTTATTTTTTTCAAAATATTAAGATTTTATTCTCTAAATATTACAACTTTATCCTTTTTTTTTTTTTTTTTTTTTTTTTTTTACAGTGGCACAGATGTGATTGGCTGTGTCTGAGGGTGGGCTCATAACTGCAGCACGACTGGGTTTAGAAGGTATTTTAAAAAATCTATAAATTATGACCAAATAGTTGGATCATGCAGATTTACAGTGGATATGAAAAGTCTACACAACCCAGGCTGAAATGGAGGGTTTTTGTGATCAGATGAATTATTTCAGATTTATTTTCACCTTTATTGTGCCTGAAATCATTTAAATGGTAAAAATAAAAATTTAAAAGTTAAATAATGTGGTTGCTTAATTGTTCACACCCTCTCGTTGCATTCAGAATAAACCAATCATATTGGGGCCGCTCAGGTGGCGCAGCGGTAAAGTACGCTAGTTGGTTTCGAATACATCGGATGGAATCTCAGCTCTGCCTTCCGACTGGGCTGGGCGGCAGCATGAACAACGATTGGCTGTTGTTCATAGGGGTAAAAAGTCGGATCATAGGTCCTCATAACTGGTGCGACTGCGGCCCCTGCTGGCTGACCGATGGCGCCTGCACAGGGCTGAGGAATAATGCTGATGGGGGTGTGGCCCTCCGTACACAGTGCCCGTCAAGTGTATGAACTCGACTCGTGCGGGTGAAAAATGCAGTCTGTACTGACTATGTCAGTTGGGAGGCGTCCTCAGTCAGCGGTGAAGGGTCGAACCAGTATAGAGGACGCATTGTTGGGGGGAAACAGTGGGGAAATTATTTTTTAAAAATTAATAAAAAAAATAGAAAAACTTAAATAATGTGGTTGGTTAATTGTTCACACCCTCTCGTTGCATTCAGAATGTAGCAATCATACTCAGATTCATATTTGGCCATCAATTAAAGTGACTAAAGACGTCAGCAGTGTCCATCTGATACACATATTTCTGCTGCACTGTTTTATGCCGTTCCGATCATCTTTACCTGGTGAGGATAAGCGTCTCCAGAGCCCATGAGCCTCTTGTTCTGGTCAAAGAGGAGCCAAAGCTGACTGTCAAATTCTGACTCGTACAGCAGCTCACACAGGATGGGACAGCTCGGTGTTACCTCTCCAATTTTAGGCTAGAAAACAAGAACGTATTCATCAATGCTTTTGTACACACATACACACGCACATTAAAAACTCTCTGATGGAACACATGCATCAGTCCCAGCTTGTTTGAGTGTGTTGCAGGAATCAAATTCTAAACGTGTTTATATTGACAAAATACAATAGTCAGTAAAACTGGAAATCTTTTCTTTACTTTTGTCAGTTTTAAAGATTCAAAAAAATCAACCAATCACAGGTTCTGGTTTTTACTACATTCAACTAAACATCCAAACCTTTTCCATAAGACAGTGTTTGTATATATAATTTATAATATAAACCTTATAGAATAGAATGAGTAGAACGCCTTTACTTGTCATACATATATATATATATATAGACGTGTACAGTACAATGAAATTCTTTCTGGAGTCGAGAGGGTTAAGGGTCTCGCTCAAGGGCCCAACAGTGGCAGCATAGCAGAGCCAGGATTCAAACTCTTAAACTTTCAATTGATAGCCCAAAGGTCTACCTACTAGGCTACCACTGTCCCTGTACCACTGTACCACTGTCCATATCAATTTGTGTGTTGTATAAACCATAAAGATGTGAATGTGCACCTGATGAAAGCTGTATGCGAGGACAATTTCATAAAGCTGACGGCTGTTGGGCAAGATGTCTCTAGTGCCAAGCGCTTTTATTTTGGAATTGACCGGCCTGTAGGAAAGAGGACACAAAGAAATAATGTCACCAAAAATTGTTCAGATTAAGTCAATGTCAACTGTTATTAAGTGACTCTTCTATCAGACAGCTACCAACATACCAACCTGTGAGAAAAAGGGCTAGCACATGCTTTGTTATGACACAAAGTTTCCTTCATTGAAATGCAGCTATTTAGGGTGGCACGATGGTGCAGCGTGTAGCGCTGTCGCCTTACAGCAAGAAGGACCCGAGATTGATTCCCCAGCCGAGTCCTTTCTGTGTGGAGTTTGCATGTTCTCCCTGTGGGTTGCCTCCGGTTGCTCCGGTTTCCTCCCACAAGTCCAGACATGCAGTCATTTAAACTGGAGCTACCACAAATTACTGCAAGTGTGAACGTGTGTGTGCACACCCTGTGATGGACTGAAAACGTGTTCAGAGTGTTTCCGACCTTTCGCCCACTTAATCCTACACACTGTGACCCTGACCAGGATACAGCAGTAGTAAAACAATAATTGAAAGCAGCAGATCAGTGCACTTGGGGAACGATGCTGGTGTTAACTGTCTGATAGATGTCACAAAGATTGTCTAAGATAGTCCTGTTACCTGAGGGGCTGTACCCAGTTCTTCAGAGTGATGGCTGGAGAGACTTCCTCATATTTAAGAGGTGATGAGACTTCAAAGCTTGATATGCCTTCAGAAGCAAGCTGCCAAAAACAACGCACATTATAACCTCCAGGAAGTCCCACAAAAGACAAGTCATACAGGCACACGGCACAACCAGAAGAAGCCCTTCAAAAACAAACCAATCAGTTATATAAATCAATGCTGTGGTTGATACTTACGATATGAAGAGGAGACGGAGACGTCTGCAGTCCATGAAAAGAAATGCTGTAGTCTATAACAACGTCACCGAGACTGGCCCACCAGCGGGCGATGCACATCTCTACAGTCCGACCAGGCTGTGAAAGGTGCACAGTAATAAGAAGTAAACATTTTGGAAAAGCTACTGTTTGCAAAACAATACAGCATCAAACTCCAGAATTTGGGCGATCCAAGTATTCTTTTAACAGGAAATCTGGGAATATTAGTTACATTTATTCATCGTCTCCATTACTGCTGTTTAATATTGGTCAGGGTGGTTCAGATTCATTGGACAAAGGGCAGGAAACACCTGCCAGTCCATCACACGACAGACAGACACAGACACACACACACAGACACACACACTTAGAGCACTTTTAGAAGCACCAATTGACCTGACTGCATGTCCAGGCTTGTATAAGTGAGAGCTTTAATGTGTCATGAGCCGGAAAAAAATGGGTCGCAGAGAAAAATAATAATAATTAAATACACTTGTATGCAAACAAATCATAGACAAAATGTGATAAGCTTAATCTTTATAAATAAATAAATAACTGTCAGTGTTATGCTACTTTTGAAATGTTTTTACTAGGGCTGTCAAACGATTAAAATTTTTAATCGCGATTAATCTCAGAATTTCATGTAGTTAATCGCGATTAATCGCATTAAAAAAAATCTGTGTAAATGTTATAGAAAAGAAGGATTTTTAAGTGAAATGTTACAATTAAAATGGTGAACACATTTTATGCTAAATGTACTGATGTTAAAAACTGCTGGGACAAGAGAAAACTGTAAGGGAGTTTTTGTAACAGACTTTTCTGTGGTTGTATCGTGACAATGGTTTGATCGATCGATCGATCGATCGATCGATAGATAGATAGATAGATAGATAGATAGATAGATAGATAGATAGATAGATAGATAGATAGATAGATAGATAGATAGATAGATAGATAGATAGATAGATAGATAGAACCGAGTCTTTCTTGTTATTTTCATAAAATGAATAACTGTAATGATGCATAAAGTATATTGCTAGTGTAAAAATTGAATAGTAATTAAACTATCAGATTATTAAATAGTAAAGTGACATGTGACAATATTGCACAATTAGGCCAATATAGCCACATATATACAGTACATGCACATATATACCCATATACATACATATTCACTCATGTAAATACCCATATACATACATATTCACATATGCAAATACATACACACATACTCAAGTACACATATGCAAATACATACATACTGTATATACTGTAGTGTGGACGTTTCTACACGAAGTGAGTGTGTTTTGACCCTTTGGGGCTTCCATAGTTCATGGACTAGCGTGCTTGACTCAGCTGTCCGGTATTCGGTACAATAACAGAAGAAGTAATAAAGTGTTTTGCTCCCGACAACTTGTGAATATAGCGTGTATTTATTTCTTTATTATGCAAGTGCATCACTACCACACTGGGTTATATTATTTTAACAAACCGCAAATAAACAACGGTGGCAAGTCCGACATTAAAACGTTGGTTCTACTAGTCAAGTCTCAACATGAACTACAATTTGCGTTAACGGCACTATTTTTTTTAATCGCGTTAAATTGAGATCGCGTTAATGCGTTATTATCGCGTTAACTTCGACAGCCCTAGTTTTTACATGTTGATGATCTGTGTGTTTAGTTAACCTTTGACATTTAATATCGTCTGGATGGATGTCTATACTGACATGACTGAACATGTCGTTCATTGGATAAGAAAGGATAAGAACTGTGTTCTTTGTAATAAACAGTACAAGAACAGATGAGAAGTGTTTTATACCAGCACGGGAAAAGCCTCAGTGAACGAGCCCTTCTCCAGCAGTGAGGAGAACTTGTAGAACTCATGAGCTCTGTAAGCTCTCTGCTTCACCAGGTGCACGGCATGAAGGACGAACTTAGAGGAGACGTCACTGGAGTGAGAGGTTAACGTGATCTCTGAAAGTTACAGGGGGAAAAAAATGAAAGAGACAATGAATCATAACAATGCAGAACTACAAATGATCAATCTATATATGAAATAGGGTCGCCACAGTGGATCTGGGGAACTGAGGAACATAGGGGAAAAGTGCATTAACATAAAATACAAAAATAAATAAATAAATAAATAAAAAGGGGGATTTGATTGTCATTTTATGCAATATGTTTTTTCCTTTTTATTGTAAAATGTTGAATTATCAAATGACTTGTGGTAGCTACGTTATAGAGTTGCTTATAAGCAGTTTATATGGCATCTAGGTTGTTTGTTCGACTTAAATTGTGACTCCTGGAACAAATTAGTGACATATGATGGGATATTTCAGTACACGCCCACTTCACCTACCAGCCCAGGAGCTTCCTTGAGGTACGGTGAAGAAGTGCCGTCGTATCTGACCCGGTCTAAAGTGAACGTCTGTGAAAGAGACCTCGTGCTTCTGGTTCTGTGTGACTCTGTGGAAATTAGCGGACATTAGGCGTTAAAAACGCAGCACAAAAGAACAGGGGCGCATGGAAACGTGTCAACGTGTGACTTACTTTGTGGGGATTATGACTGTGATGGGCACTCTGAAGAGAGGACCTGCACTGGGCGCTGAGGTATCGAAAGCACACACCTGATGAGACATTAACATTTAACATCTATAGCATTATACAGACGATTTTATTCTAAATTATAATTTACTTACAATTATGACTGAATACAATCTGAGCATATAAGGATTAAGGGTCTTGCACAGGGGCCCAACAGTGGCAATTTACCAGTGGTAAGGCTTGAACCAGCACTAGTCCAGTACATTTATCTCTATTCCACAAGGTAATTATAATAAAACATATGAGGAATTCTCGTGTATAGAATAAAAGTTTATGAACTATGTGCAGCTATCAATTCCTATCAGAAATACAAAACACTTTTGTTTTTTTTGGCTGCTGTTCCCGTATTTAAGGGTGGCCACAGCGGATCTGGTCCGCATACCAGACTTGGCACAGTTTTTAGGCCAGATGCCCTTCATCGACCGTCCAGCAGAGCAATGATGAGGAATCACTACAGCCCTCTCTCCCCCGGACAGGCCATTTACGTCTGTATAGGCGCCTGGCCGGCTGTTAGCAGAGCTGAGATTCGAACTCGCAAGCTGAAAATGTTAGCACCGGTGGGCTAGCGTGTTTTACCACTGTGCCATCTGACTGCCCTGGGCAACAGGAACAGTTGGCTCTGTGAGATGTGTGTCTGTATAGTGTGATTATGATTCGTAGCAGCGTTATTAGCAGCGGTCACTAACCGATTGTGATTTCTCTCTACTGTGTTCATAATAAAAACCAAGAAGACCTTGTTCAGACAAGCAGTGCTACCTCGGTGTAATGCAGTCCCTCTCGCAGACCCTGTGGGTCAACGCGCACATTAAAATGCCTGCACTGGTTCATCAGCTCCAGATGTGAGGGGCACTGCACCCACGGCGCACTGCACGTGAGCGCCAGGTGCAACTGCAGCGAGATCCGCACCGAGTTCTCTGTGGAGAGAGACGGAAGAGATCAATCACGCACAAGAACAAGCAGACAGAGCGAAAGTAACGTTTTGGCTCTCCGTATGCGATACGACTGAGTGGGAACCCAACGTTGTCAGGTGGTAACAAGTTTGTTTGTTTGTTTATTAGGATTTTAACGTCATGTTTCACACTTTGGTTACATTCATGACAGAAATGGTAGTTACTTGTTACACAAGGTTCATCAGTTCACAAGTTTTAACGTCAAACACAGTCATGGACGATTTTGTGTCTCCAATATACCTCACTTGCACGTCTTTGGACTGTGGGAGGAAACCCACGCAGACACGGGGAGAACATGCAAACTCCACACAGAAAGGACCCGGACCGCCCCACCTGGGGATCGAACCCAGGACCTTCTTGCTGTGAGGCGACAGTGCTACCCACTTAGGCACGGCACGCCCATATGCATTTACATATACATTATGAGTCAAAAAAATGGACGTCTGTAACTTTGTTCATAATTTTGGCAAATGTTCAGCAAATTTAAAAAGTTATTTACAAAACAGATAAATGATGTTAAATTTGGTCATTAACTGACACTGACCATCAGTGTTTTAAGCCACTGGCTGCCTGAATGTCCCTGATAATCCTTGAAGCATCTATTTATCTGTATATCTATTTGAAACGGTAGTTACTCATTACACAAGATTCATCAGTTCACAAGTTTTAACATTTTGTATCTCCATTTCACTTCACTTGCACGTCTTTGGACTGTGGGAGGAAACCGGAGCTCCCGGAAAAAAAACAACGCAGACACGGGGAGAACATGCAAACTCCACACAGAAAGGACCTGGACCGGCCCACCTGGGGATCGAACCCAGGACCTTCTGCCGGTGATATGAGGTAGCCATAAATAGGACACGTGTCGAAGAGAGCGTGCAGTGATCCGACTTGATCAGATCGGAGATGTTTAGTTCCGATTAGAAATGCACTAAGAGAAGCGATCCTAACCCGTGTTTTCCGGAAAGACGGGCTCAACGCCCACTCCGTGATCAGAAGGAGTGGACACCTGAACAGCGTCCCTGAGGTAGATACCCCGCTGATTCCCTACGGTAACCGCGAAGCCCAGACTGTCCGTGGGGGAGGAGGCATGCTGCATGAGGTAGTCGAACGCCCTTTCCACCTAGAAAAACAAACGAAAAAACAACAGGTTGGTTCTTGTCCTCTGGCGCGCACGCACACACGCACACACACAAAGACAGCGCTGACGTACCTGAATGATGCCGTGACCCTGTGCAAACACTTCAATGTCGTCCACTTTCTGAGCCGAGTTTTCCAAAGCGCGTCTCACAGCCGCGACTGTGGGTCGCAACCCATTCTGCTTTAAACCTGCGCGCGCGCACACACACAGTTCATTTATTCGAACGCCTTACCGCAATCGTATTAGAAAATGTCAGCAAATAACTCCTGTAATACACTGTGTCACAATCAGTCAATCAACAACATGGTGCAATGTTTTGTTCTGATATTAAATTCCATTAGGCTGCTGGCTGTTTTAGATAGTAATCCCACTTTTACTAACCCTGGTATCACTTGTTGTCACTTCGTAGCTCTTTAACATTTATTTATATATTTAATATGGTTTGGTTACATTCATGACAAAACAGGTAGTTACTCATTAATCAAGATTCATTAGTTTAAGTTTAATATCAAACACAGTCATGGACAATTTTGCATCTCCAGTTCACCTCACTTGCACGTCTTTGTACTGTGCGAGGAAACCGGAGCTCCCAGAGGAAACCCACACAGACACGGGGAGAACATGCAAACTCCACACAGAAAGGACCCGGACCGCCCCACCTGGGGATCGAACCCAGGACCTTCTTGCTGTGAGGAGACAGTGCTACCCACCGAGCCACAGAGGATTGTCTACACACTTTACCTGAGATTATCAGTGCGATGCCTCCACATGCGTTGGGTGAGGACATGGAGGTGCCGTTCATCAGCTGTGTACCACGCAGAGTCCAGTTGGGAACAGAAGCGATGGCCCCTCCCGGAGCGCTAATGCTAACACCCAGAGCCCCGTCTGTCGTTGGGCCCCTAGAGGACCAAGTGTACTGGTTAGGAGGCAGCTTCTCTCTCAGTGAATACTCTGCGACCATCATGTCAGGGGTGACGTACGCACCAACGCCTAAAAATAAAAAGCCCAGGAGATAAAACATGAGACACGAAATGAACTTGTTTACGTGCATTATTGTAATATGTAGATGGGACACTCCAGACACCTATAACGCTGCTCGTCGTTCCTCCAGGACAGCCCACGGTGGAGAGGCACGGCCCGTTGTTTCCGGCACTCGATACAAACATGACGTTATGTTTCTGCACAGCCTCGCTGATCACTTCACAGATTCTCCTGACAGGACGGCACACAGAATCACATTCAGTTACATTAAAACGACTCATTTACAACGTTTACGTCGATAACAGAGACACTCCTCCTCGGTCAGGAGGTGAGGTCTGCAGCAGTTAAGAGGCAAATGCAAGTTGGGTAATTGGATATGCCTAGATTACAAAAGAAAATTGAAGGGGATGTGCATAAACAGAATATACAAAAAATAAATAATGACGTTACTAAGTGTACATTGTTTAAAAAAAAATAAAATAAAATAAACCCACACATATGGCTTATTTTTACATTATATGAAAGATTCGCTAAATCAAAAGTACACCATATTGCCAAAAGTATTCATTCGCCTGCCTTCACACGCATATGAACTTGAGTTCATCCTGAAAAACTTGCCATATAAAAGCACTTTGTAGTTCTACAATTACTGACTGTAGTCTATCTGTTTCTCTACATACTTTTTAACCTGTTTTCACTCTGTTCTTCAATGGCCAGGACCCCCCACAGGACCACCACAGAGCAGGTATTATTTAGGTGGTGGATAATTCCCAGCACTGCAGTGACACTGACATTGCGGTGGTGTGTTAGTGTGTGTTGTGCTGGTCCTGTGACACCTGATGAAGGTCTAGAGAGTCGGTCATCTTCTAGCATTTCATCCGTGGTCACAGGACGCTGCCCACAGGGCGGGGTTGATCCACCACCTAAATAATACCTGCTCTGTGGTGGTCCTGTGGGGGGTCCTGACCATTGAAGAACAGGGTGAAAGCAGGTTAAAGAGTATGTAGAGAAACAGACGGACTACAGTCAGTAATTGTAGAACTACAAAGTGCTTCTATGGCAAGTTTTTCAGGATGAACTCAAGTACATATGCGTGTGAAGGCAGGAGAGCGAATACTTTTGGCAATAGTGTATGAAAGCACTCAGAACATTTATATTATGCACGTTATCTTACCCTGAGTTTGGCCAATGCGTCGCCTCCCCATAGCTGTAGTTCACGAGGTCGCATTTGTAGTTGATTACTTCAATCATCTGCAAAAACAGACAAGATCGGAAGGGATATATGATATAAAATCACCAAATCTAAAATAAACATTCCAGTGAAAAGCCATGCAAGAGTTCCACATCATCTGATCCATATCAAGGTACTCAAGGTCTCTGACGCTCATATAGGTTTCTGATGCTCAGCGCTGTAAGACGTGGCGTCATGAGTTCGTACCGCTCTGATGAGGCCTGTTCCTGTCTCCATCGTGCTCAGCCGAGTATCTCCGATTTTCAGCGCCAGGACCTGAGCACCGGGGGCCACGCCGTTTCTTTCTGGCTCCTCTGGGAAGTAACCTGCCGCGATGCTGGCAACGTGAGTCCCATGGGCACCTGCAAAGCCAGGAATACCTAAATGAAAGCTCATTCTACAAAGTTCTGTAGCTTTAAACATTTAAATAAAACAGTTAATACACTGCTCACAAAAATTAGGGGATATTAAGTCAAAGAAAGTTGTTCGATAATGCAAACCAACTTTTATTTCACTGGTGAAAACGCACTATAAAAAAAGCGAGGATCCCACAAGAACTGCTGGACAATCTGATCCTGTTCATGCCCCATCGCTGTCAGTGTGTTTTGGCAGTCTTGGTTGACCATACACCCTACTGAACAGTCAATGTGTGGCACTCTCGTCCAGTTTGACATGCTTCTGTTCACCCCCACCAATATGTCACTCGCAACTCAATCACGATAATCGAGTTTGCATCTCATGTGTATAATCGAACAACTTTTTTTGACTTGTCCTTTGCTTTTCTGATGTTCTTGTTTAATAAAAAAAAATCAAATACTTCTTTTTTTTATCGTTTCATACTCATTTTGAAATATCCCCTAATTTTTGTGAGCAGTATAGATTGAAAAGAAATGAAATTCAGTGTTGTAAAAAAATTTTTAAGGCTTTTTTGTAACGCACAAGTACGATTAAGGGAAAACCTCCAGAAAATCTCAAAATACATGTCGTGTACATTTTTAATTATGCATTCTTGCACTGTTGCATTTGTGCACAGTATATTTACTACCTGCTGCTATATAAACCTTACACTATTGTTTATATATCAATGCATGCTGTATTCTTTCCTCACTTTACATTTACTCAGTACCACATAGTGGCTAATAAAGCACGTCTTTTAGTCCTGTGGTGTCCCTGGTCCTGTCCCTTCACTGTTTGGTGGGATCTGGCGCTTTGCTTTTGGTTTGCCTGCGGCTTTATTGTTGCCCGATCTGCTCTCTTGTTGCACAGGAGCCCACAATGCCTTGGTGTCCAGCATATTATGATGTCATAATTCTGTTTCTTAAGGGAGTATGATTTAACGATTGTTAGATGATTGATTAGTGTTTAACTGAGGAAAGACAATCTCATGCTTGTATGAGTTTTTAAATGAATTGTTCATTCAGTCATTAGAAGGCATCAGTGTGAGATCTGAATTACTGCACACATTCAGTTACACGTATCCTTTCTGTCATGTCCTCACCACCGCTAGTCACAATGCAGAGCGTATTTCCCTCATCGTAGATGTTGATGGAGTAATTCAGCATCTCCGCGTCTCCCAGCGTGGCGTACTCCTGTCTCTCTCTGTAGGAGCTCAGCACCGTACAGGACGCGAGATCTCCACTCTCTGAAGTGTCCACGACCGCCCTGCAGGACGAATAACCCAGCGTCTTTTATCTACGCAACAGTTACCGTCATCGAAAGCATCGTTCTCAATCAAGTCTGGTTCTTACCTCCAGGTGATGCCATCGTGCCAGGACACACAGTCGTACACCGGACCCGGGTCGCTGTACTTCTTCTCCAGTGTGCCTAACAGCTCTGTGTGACACTGCAACTCCTCCTTCTGAAGCTTCTCCGTCTGCTTGAAGACAGATGCAGAATTAGAGGCCGTCTTTGATTAGCTGGACCAGTCAAGGCTGGTTAAAGCTGCACCTTCTTGCCACTGCAACAGTGGCTCTAGTGGCTGCTCATGCCTAGTTCACACTACACGACTTTTGCCCAGATTTTCACTCGGCGACTGGTCGGCACTAGATTTGCCGGCTTGGGAGCAACTCGGCATTTGCTCGGCGATCGAAGCTCGGCTTTCAGTCACTGTGTGTGAACTACCCAACAACTCGACCCGACTGGCTCGGCTACCGGATCGAGATTTCTAGCATGTCAGATATCTCAATCTGAGTTGCACAACTGGCAATGAGTGCGGTGTTGAACAGCCAATGAGAACACAAGATACAGCGTGAGGAGAAACGCAGGGGAGGAGTGAGGCTGTACAGGGGCTTAATACAGTTTATATCATAATACACCAGCACACACACACACACACACACAAGCGTTACAGTATTTCTGACCTGATCGTTCTCTGCAAAACACCAACGCTGCACTGCAAAAATATTTATTAACCTCCAACTCACTATAGAACAATCCAAGCAAAATCCACCAAGATTCATTTGTTTTTTCTCTTTGTTTTTACGCGCACAAACTTTGATCGCTCGCTACTTGTTGACGTGCATGTTTGGACGTGGTGTCATTAAACCCCTCATCACTTCTCACGTTTGTTTTCGTGACAGAACGTAGTTTGGGAGACCAGAGAAGCTCGCCTGCGATTCCAGTTGGTGATAGATGGTGTAGTGTGAAACCCTCCATCACCGATCAGTCGTGTAGTGTGAAATACACACCGACCTGAAAGACTCCCGATTACAAGAGATCCAGTCGTGTAGTGTGAACCGTACAGCGACCCGGCAAATCAGAAAGTCGTGTAGTGTGGACTTGGCATTAAAGAACCAACACAAGTGGGGAAGGAATACAAAGAGCATATCGCTGAACTCCTTCCACGTTATGTAAGAATTCGCCGTCGGTTGGTAACAGAGCAGCAAACGGTGGCTTTTAACATTTTGGAGGGGGCATGAGCTCAGGTAGCAAGGGCGTGGTGCACCGTTGTTTACAGTAGGTTCAGAAATTAAATTATTGTCTCCTTGGCTGTACTTTTAACACATCTGTACCTGTGAGGGGTTTGGGTGAGCCAGGTCAAACTCCTCCGTCCTGCGACTGGCCCCGGCTAGAGCTGCTCTGTGAGCCGGATCCCACATCTTCTCCTTGCGCTCTTTCTAATTAACAGAAGGGCACACGTTAATATAAGACACTTATACACACACACACACACACCTGATTCTGGTTTAGAACATGCTGTTGAAGTTGCACTTCGTCTTTTGTGCACCTACGTTCTTCTAAACGTCCACATGGACCGAGACGTTTAAATAAGGGCTGTCAAACACCATCAAAACTTCACTGGAGTTTAATTTATTCTAAAGTTTCAGTGCTGGAATGCATCTAAATACCTGGTACAGCGTATTGTGGGGCAATAAAATCAGGTAAAATGATCAGAATTTAAGGGCAAATAGAAAAATGCATTAAAACGTGTGAAAGTTTAATAATCTCTCACTCACTATGATCTCAAAAATAAAGTTACCTGTATTCTCTCTTTAAGAGGTTTGGGGAAAAATTCATAGCCGTTCTTGACTCCGATGTGATATTTCCCAGACGGGTTAACCCAGGCAGAAGGGATCTGTAAGAAGAATAGCTAGATGTTTGTAAAACGAAACTGAAACCAGCATGTTAGTCCATATAAAAACGACTACACTGATTCAGTTACAGCGTGAAGTGTAAGGAGAGAAGCTCTGTGTCCGTGTGTGAGGAACAGATGTAGCAGCTGTACAGTAGGAACAAACCTTAAGTGTGCGTCCTGAGAGCCCAATAACTTCCTCATCATTGGGCTCCACTACCGTGGACATGTTGACATCGCCGCTACCGGTCGTATCGATGATGTCCACAATTTTGGGATTCCCCTCTGTGGTGATCTACACGAGTGAAAAAACACCAAACCTGGTTTGAACAAACTTATTAACAAAATCACAAGCAGCAACACAGAGTCACCATTTTGGGGTTTTCTGATTCAGAGGATTCAAGGTGTGAAGCACAAACACCCGTCAATGGAGATCATTTGTATTTACATTTGTGCCAGTTAGCAGACGCTTTTGTCCAAATCGACGTACATTTTTAAGACAAAATACCATGCAAGAAATTAAAGGTTACGGCCCTTGTTTTATTATTTAATTCTGGTTCTTGATTACAGTAAACCTGCTTCAATATAAAGTTGCAATCAGAAATATTCAACCTTTACAACCTTCAGAAGTCTCAGTAAACGTAGAAAGAATAATTACTGATCAATACGAGCAATTTTGAGAATAGATGGTGATACAATATGCGCTATTATTCAACCCCCGCCTCAGTACTTGTTGAACCATCCTGATATTAGAGCTTAGAGCTCATTTAGGTTTGATGGGACCATGTGGCTTGACCAAGTAATTACAGCTTAGTTTGTAAAATCTGACATATAAAGCCATTGGTGACAGAACACAAGCAGAGACCTTTCTGACCTAGGATGGCCACTTCTATAACCCCAAAAAGGTGAACATCAGACCCCAAAAAGGTGGACATCAGACCCCAAAACCCCAAAAAGGTGGACATCAGACCCCAATAAGGTGAACATCAGACCCCAAAACCCCAAAAAGGTGGACATCAGACCCCAAAACCCCAAAAAGGTGGACATCAGACCCCAAAGAGGTGAACATCAGACCCCAAAACCCAAAAAAGATGGACATCAGACCCCAACAAGGTGAACATCAGACCCCAACAAGGTGGACATCAGACCCCAAAAACAAAAGGAGGACATCAGACCTCAAAAACAAAAGGAGGACATCAGACCCCAAAAAGACCCCAAAAAACAGAAACCTTCAAGCGGTAGCTTCCAAAAGATGACAAATACATTGCGCCGGACTGCGGACTGGCAAATGAAAAACCGGTCCATCCGCCCTAAAACCGGACGTGTGGACACCCTATTCTGTCCTCATGAACCGAGGACCACCGCACTTACACATTGCACAAGTAACTGAAACTTCAGAAATGACGAGACTGTGGAGTCGTGTTTTAGAAATCTCTGTTCCTAAGAATGAGCAATGCCTTACATCAAGACTTTCTGACAGGTGGATGAAATCTGACAACAGATGCTTCTATCAGCTGTGTAAGCCAAGATTACACGGCCGCCGTAGCTCTGTAGCTCGTAGGTCATGGTAGTGGACTAACCATTAGGATTATTAGATTGTAGATAGATCAGCACTTTTTAAACCTTTTTACCACCAAAAATCATTTGAACACCTTTTCCTGTACTGATGAAAACATTGAGTTTGTCCAAAACTGACTTCTGGTGGAGCTTTATGGTCATTTTAGGGACAGGCTAAAAGGTTGTGTGTTCGAGTAATGGCCCTTAACCCTTTTGGCTCCAGGGACACTGTACAATGGCTGACCCTGTGCTCTGACCCCAGCTTCCAAACATCTGGGATCTGTGAAAAAGAGTTTAATAGTGCTGTACACGTGTAGATGTTTATATGACAAATAAAGGCCTTCTATTTGCCCTGCATGATTATTATTATTATTATTATTATTATTAGATTCACTTGTTGTTAGAAAGCTTTTTGTAAAACTTACATTTCTGCAGTTATATTCGGCCGGTTGCTGATGTTAGGTGTGTTTTTAAGTGATGCTGCAATTATTTATTAAATTACATGTATTAGCAGCTCACTGGCTTCATAAGGTAAAACCTAGAGAACTTTAATGGCTTTGTTTCAACTTTAAAATAATGTTAATAGTAATACAACCCTGATTGATAAAGTCGCGTCCCAAACCGCACACTACCTACTAAAAAGTATGCCTAAATAGCGCCGTTACAACACTGAAAGTGCACTGATTTAACACACTATTTAGTACACTACGATGTGGTTCTGAACGCAGCCAAAGCCCAATATAAACACAACCTTTTTAAGTGAGTATAAAGAAATTACAGAATAGAAATGATCGGCCCTAACAATTTAGACACATTTATCGCCTGTTACTGGGTTTTGTAAATATATTTGTGATTATTTTTCATGATCTTAACAGAACTAAAGCGTAGCGGCCTGTTCCTTCGCTAAAGCCGCGCTCTCGCGTTACCTGCATGCCGGGCGCCCCGGGGTCCACACCGGTATCAAGGATAGCGATAAGCACGCCTCGTCCATCATATTCGGCAAATTTCTTCAAGAAATTAGCGGCACCGGTCTCTTTTTTGGGGAGCAGCCCGTGAAGGGGAAATGATTCTTCAACAGAGCGAGCAGCCATGACCCGGACAGCGACAATGAAAACAATCCAACAGCAGCAAGCAGCAACAGACACCCGGCGAGGCGGATGAGTTTGCTTAAAGTAACAGTAGCGTTCAAATGGGCTGTGAGGGCGAAATACCAAATATCTCCGTATTCACTATGTAGGTGCCCTACTTTTCATATAAAACAATCATTAGTTAGTGTGCTAAGTGTTCTATTTTAAGCAAATTGAAACTTAACTTACTCTACGACATAAACAAACCGAATTACCATTTTTATCGTGATTTAGACAAAATACTTTTTAATGGTACATAGAGTAGTTTAGTTTATTTTTGTCGTTAAATGAAAATCTAATCTATCGTTATACATGTCCATTATTAATTAAAAATTACCAGTGTCTTAAATCGCATGCTAACAACAAGATTTGCAAGGTCTTATATTTCACATAAATATATTGAATAAATTTTTTTAGTTTACTTACTAATCACGAAACGTTAAAACTTGTTAAAAATGAAATGACAGCAGAAAAGTATTTATACCTGTTTTATTATTAGTCTTTTTTTTTTCAATTATTTCATAAATATACATAATCCACTGGCCTGTTAGTATGGCAAAGGCTGCACAAATCAAAAGGTCAAAATAAAGCTGACGTCAATTGATAAAAATACAACAACAAAAAAACAATATCAACAACAACAACAATAACAGTGATAATAATAATAGGAAGGGACGGTCTCTTTGTGTCTGTGTGGGTTTCCTCCAGGTGCTCCAGGTTTCCTACCACAAGTCTAAAAAACTGCAGTCAGGCCATTTGAAGCTTCTTGAAACTACCCTCTGTGTGTGTGTGTGTGTGTGTGTGTGTGTGTGTGTGTGTGTGTGTGTGTGTGTGTGTCTACTTTGTAATGGACTGGCGACCTTTTCAGAGTATTTTTTGTCTTTTGCCCAGTGAATCAAACACATCACCACTCTGACCAGGATAAAGCGGTGATAAAACAGACAATCAAAAATGTGGGCCTACATAGGCTGTCAATTGTTAATTCACTTGGACAGGAATTCCATTGTGCAGATAATTACCATTCTATTCATGTATTAATAGAATCTAATTTATTACATGTTGTATGGTCAGAATTGTGACAGTGTTTTTGTGTTTGCATGATTTCCTGCATTTAATTCATGTTGCTCCAAAAACAGTGTGTGATTTGAGGCAAAGTGAAAATAAAAATGGTCACCAGCAGATGGCATTAAAATATCAGCTGAAAATCAACATCCACATACTGCTCATCAATTTGGATTAAACAAAATAACCAGTCACCCCAACTGGTCGAGGTGATAAACTATTTTTTGGGTTTGGATGTAACCAGCCATTCCTACATTTAGGATTTTCATAACAGGACAGGTAGTTACCGGTTACACAAGATTCATCAGTTCTCAAGTTTAATGCTGAACACAGTCATGGACAATTTTGTATCTGCAATTCACCTCACTTGCATGTTTTTGTACTGTGGGAGGAAACCGGAGCTCTCAGAGGAAACCCACGCAGACACGGGGAGAACATGCAAACTCCACAGAGAAAGGACCCGGACAGTTTGTGATATAAAACTCCACATTAAACAAATTTAACAATAATGTATTTCAAAATATTCATGTTGATATCAATTGTTATTTGTTATAACTTTTATTCAATGACAACTTAAAACTAAAATTTGCATGTTGTAAATGTAGTACAACCAGAAATGGCTAAAAGAGCAGAAAAAAATCATTCTAGACTTAAATCCTTTTAGATGCAAATTACAGTTTCTCAGGTTTGCTGCAATCGAATTATTTTTAAGACATTTATTTTATTTTTCTAAAGCTATCATTAATGGAATTCTGGGCCAGCAGGTTGTCTTAGTATCAAAATAACTCCGGGTGGTCTGGGTGGAATTTGGTGTAATTGGAATCATATGGGTTTTCTTTAGGTATTGTGGTTTTCTGTAACCCTCCTAAAACATAGTTCTAGTTAATATATTTAGTCTAAATATACTCCAAATTTTCCCAGTCATGCCATGTTATGGACTGATGTTCTATCCAGCGTGTATTCCAGACTCGTGTTCCAGGGACAATCTTCCATACACACTTTGACCCTGATCAAGGTGAAGTGGTAAAAGAAAATGAATGAATTTGTCCCCTGTCCCCTTTTGCTCTTTGACCTGTGTGTTGAATTAAAACAGCAGGGGCATCACTTCATTGGTCAGCTTTAAGAGGTAACATCTGTCCTCTTGATCCTCACAAATACAAGTGTCCTTTAGCCCACATGCACAAACAAATGACCCAGAGGTCGAACGTGACACTTAATCATCAGTTATAAAGCAGTTATAAGCCCTGACTTGCTCAACACACATGAACCTGCTGCGAGTCTATATGAAAACACATGCTCACCCACTGAAACACGCTCACAGTGGCTTACCACAGGGCGTATCCGCTACTGCCTTGACTATAATAACAACATAAAAGCACTGCTTACATTGCACCCATTACAAGTGGGCATTATTCTGAGGGTGTCTTTAATTCACCGTCATTACATGCCTGACCATGTGTGCATGTGGCTTCTGCCCGTGGTATGTTGGCTGTCTGTAGCCCAGCATTGACTGTGTATAGCACAGCGACATGCAATTCCTCTTTTAATAGGATGCAGAATTTTGATTTCTATTTCCACACTGGGAGAGTGGCATGCTAACCTATAATGGTAAATTAATATAAGCTCTATTTTAATAGAGTCAAGAGCTAATCTTTGCTGGTTATATAATAGACTAGCATAAGTAACACATTTAACTCTATGAGCTTTCGGTGGGTTCTGTCTTAATTTTAATTTGTAGATGCAGTGATGAACTTTTTAACTGAGCTGCGAAAGACAGATTACAAATTACTTCTTTCTGTTTTTATGTGCATTTTACCTACTGTCACAATTCATTTAGAATTAGGCTTGCATAAAATGAGATGTCTTTCCATTAAAATACCTTACAAATAGTTTGTTGGTATGAAAACAGCATTATTCCAGGGTAAGAGAGTTGGTGACTTTGCCTTTCTGTCTCTCAGGAAAGTTTACTGTGTGTAAGGGGCAACATCATGTGTGTAATTTTCTAGGCAGGTTTATTTCAGTTAACTCATAGGCTTTGCCTGTTTTACAAAAGACAATTCACTGTCTTATTCAGTGTGTGCAATTATCCAATTTTGCAATGTTAATAAATTACAACTCAAATTTGACTTCTTAATTACCCAGACTTTTTTTATTACATCAATTTCCAAAAAAAACCTAATTTTTTTACAAACTATAAACTATACATTTAGAACCAATAGTTAAATTAACATTTATTTATCACTTATTCTATTTTTTCCAGTTAGATTGGGACATTGGGGCATGCCATATATACATACAGACACACACACACACACACACACACACACACACATAGATGGATAGATAGATAGATAGATAGATAGATAGATAGATAGATAGATAGATAGATAGAACACTGATGGCCAATGTCAGTTAATGACCAAATTTAACATCATTTATCTGTTTTGTAAATAACTGTTTTTAAATTTGCTCAACATTTGCCAAAATTATGAACAAAGTTACAGACGTCCATTTTTTTGACTCACAATGTATATGTAAATGCATATGGGCGGCACGGTGGCTAAGTAGATAGCACTGTCGCCTCACAGCAAGAAGGTCCTGGGTTCTATCCCCAGGTGGGGCGGTCCAGGTCCTTTCTGTGTGGAGTTTGCATTTTCTCCCTGTGTCTGCGTGGGTTTACTCCGGGTGCTCCGGTTTCCTCCCACAGTCCAAAGACGTGCAAGTGAGGTGAATTGGAGATACAAAATTGTCCAGGACTGTGTTTGATATAATCTTGTGAACTGATGAATCTTGTGTGTAATGAGTAACTACCGTTCCTGTCATGAATGTAACCAAAAATGTAAAACATGACGTTAAAATCCTAATAAACAAACAAACAAATGTAAATGCATACGTGATCCACCGTGACCCTGACCAGCATGAAGTGGTTGGTAAAATAAACGAATAAATAATTGTATATGCATGTGTTTAAATGTTTTGTTCTTGTGGGTACAAACGCTGTCCATTTTAGTTAAAGAGGAATAACTGGAACGGGCTGTATTTATATGTTTAGGAGAGAGCAGTAGAACCGCCCATGTGTTGGTGTCATTGTTTATTTATCCAATCAGAGTACAGGAGGACGCTTGGTGACTCCGCCCATGAGAGGTTCGCTGTAACGCGCAGTGTTTGTGTGTATGTGTGTGTGTGCGTGTGTGTGTGCGTGCGCTGCTCGAGCGGCCAGAGAACAGAGCGTTCACACGGCTTGAGACGAGTCCGAGTCCGGAAAGGAACCTATCCTACTTTTCCGAAAAAGGGGGGAAAAAGCCGGGCTGCGAGCATGGCGGTCGAAGAAGAAGGTCTTCGAGTTTTCCAGAGCGTCAAAATAAAAATAGGTAAGCGGCGACCGGCCAGACGGGTCTATTTCTAGCTAACCTAACGGCTCTGCTCTAACGGCTCGAGCGCGAGCACTTTTCCATATTCTAATTCAAATCACACGCTCGCGCAGCCTCCACTCACATGTACTGGACTGAGTTCCGTTAGAAAAGCGTCCAGTAGGGCTGGGCGGTATATCGGTACGTTCGGTATACCGTCTATAATTCCTCATACCGTATGGATACCGCCGTACCGCAACATAGTTAACACAGCAGTGCGTTAATACATCCAGAATGGTGAAGTGTGAAGCGATAATTGGGCAGGATATGTGGACTGCACGTCCAGATGGAAGAACATGTCCATGTGCTGGGTGTTTAGTTTGTAATGGAGATGTTCATTATGCATCTCACTTGGTTTCATCATTGGACGAACAGAACAATGTAGTAAAATGCCTAAAAAACTATGATTTTTCTTCCATTTGGATATTCCACATTTAGATAGATAGATAAATAGATACTTTATTGATCCCGAAGGAAATTAAAGCCCCAGTAATATAATACAACAAATAATTAACAGTACAAAACAAAAACAAAAGCAAACAGAAAAACTAGAACTGAGTATTTCTTGTAATTTACATATACATAAAATGAATAACTGGTAACTGTAATGATGCATGAGGTATAGTTTGAGTGTAAAGACTGAATAGTAATTAAATTATTAAATAGTAAAGTGACATGTGACAACATTGCACAATGAGGCCAGTATAGCCATATATATGCATACACATATATACCCATATACATACATACGATATACGCATGCAAATACATACACATATATACTCATATATACTCATGTACACATGTGCAAATACACACACACACACACACACACACACACACACACACACACATAAATATGGGGACCAGTGATAGCTCAGTGGTTAAGGTACTGGACTAGTAAACAGAAGGTTGCCGGTTCAAGCCCCGCCACCACCAAGTTGCCACTGTTGGGTCCTTAACCCTCAATTGCTCATCGTGTTCCGCTCATTGTGTAAGTCGCTTTGGATAAAAGCGTCTGCTAAATGCTGAAAATGTAAATATATACACATATACATACGTTTGCACATGCACGTGCATACAAGTACGTACACACATGGCTACATGTAGAATAATGCTTATTCAAAGCATTCCTGAGTCAAAAACCACATTCAGAGAAACACTGCCAGGTTTATAGTCCTAATTCTCTTTTTTACATTTCCCAAATCAGAGCTGTAGGTGTCTGTTATAACAGATACTGATCCATTACTGACATCCACAGTAGAGCTGTCATCATATCAGATCCTGGTAGTCAGTACCAATACTGGAAACTGTTATTCCATAAAAAAGAATGAACCGTTCCTTTAAGAATGAACCATATTAGTTAATTGTTAATGAGTTAATACACATATATTGCATCGGTCATGTAGTTAACACAAGTATTTCAACTATCAAAGTATTTCCAGATGTGACTTGTAACAGTTAATGTTTAAGGGCATTGTGGTTTTGTGGTTACTACTTAGTAAAATTAAATTTAATTTAAAAGTTAGTTAGTGATAAGGTGTAGGTGAAATGTATTTTAATTGGCTTCTTATCTCTCAAGGTAAGAAAATAATTGAATTAAACATAGACATAAGATACCTGCACAGAGATTTAGAAGAAGGAAATTACAATACTGGAGCTCAGTTGTGGCGTTTTTCTTTTTCGATCTTATATCAGTTAGATGTTAGAATGTAATACTGATTTAACGCTATTCTACAGATTTAGATTTTGACTTAAAAACAAGCTGATAGCTTTGATTTTTCTACATCACATAATGAAACCGATTTTCTACCATCAAATTACAGTATGCAAAGTGTTAAAGATTGTTGGTGGCGTGCGTTGTGACAGTTATTGTACCAACATCACACATGTTTACAATATGAAATGCATCAGTGATTCAGATTTACCCTGACACTGATCCAGCGCTTTCAGTCAGTGTTGGACACAGTCAGTCTCAGTTTTAGCTTTAATTCTGTTTAATATGAGATAGATCACTAATCCATGCTTTCATTTTACCATTTCTTGTCAAGTCTTCTGAGACTTTAGAGTCAGCCCATGCAGAGTGCATAACACAAGCCGCCCACCAGGATGAATCTGATCTTTGTGTGAACAATACCACAAAAGCAAACACCGCTAAGCCACGTGTTTTGCTCCGTGCATGACATCAAGCATCGAAACAGCTCTCATTTCCTTTCTTGCAAGATTTATGGTTGACTACATAACTTGCAGTGGATATAAAAACTCTACACACCCCTGTTACAATGGCGTTAATTTCCACCTTTAATGGGAGCTATAATCTGTACAATTCAAATTAAAACAAACAGGATTTATTTAGACTGGAAAAATAAGAATGAAAAACTTAAATAATGTGGTTGCGTAAGTCTTCACACCCTCTTGTTATTGGGGTGACGTGACTGCTTTCAGAATGAGCCAACCACATTCAGACTCATGTTTTGCCATCACGTAAAGTGACTCTGATTAACCCAGTGTAAAGTTCAGCTGTTCCGGCAGGATTTTCCTGACATTTACAGCAGAAGTCGTGGTTCACAGAGAGCCTACAAATTATCAAAGGGATCTTGTCGTTGAAAGCTGTCAGTCAGGAGAAGGGTAACATTTCCAGGGCATTGCAAATACCGTGGAACACAGTGAGGACGGCCATCAACAAGCAGATAAAATACGGCACAACAGTGACATTACCAAGAACTGGACGTCCCCCTAAAACTTAAAAGACAAGAAGAAAACTGGTCCGGGAGGCTGCCAAGAGGCCTACAGCAACGTTAAAAAAAACTGCAGGAATTTTACACCAGTACTGGTTGCGTACTACATGTGACAGCTCCTGTATTCTTCTGTGGGGTCACAACGAAAGGAAGAAAAGGTTCTGAAATGTATCTTTTGTCACTGTCAGGGCATATTGACTGGACAAGCCATTTAAATCTTTTATTTATTAGTGAAATACAGTTAGTTTTGTAGTTTATACAGGGGCTGGACAAAATAACAGAAACAACAACGAGAAAGAAGCCAGGGTTTGAAGTGTCTAAATCATAGTAAAAAACAACTACCTAGCAGGTTCTAAACAACATACTAAAGAGCCCTAACAACATGGACTAGGATATACCTCTCTGTGCCCATAAAATAGGGCTAGTTTGACTGCACCTATTACAGATTACACGGAACAGTGGTCTCTTTTCAAGGTCAGGAAGAAAACCCTGTAAACTGTCACTTTAATGTTATAACCACAGAAATACGCCTGCCACGTATAGAGGCTGCTGGATTATGAACGGGTTTCAGTGTCCACAGCCGAGCAAGTTCTATAGGCTCCAACAAACCTGTGGAAATACTTTTGAAAACCCACAACAAACTCACGCAAGAACTTCAAATGAAAATTGTGTGTTTCAATCATTCAGCCCCGTGCTACCAAAACATACATGTTCTTTGTCTGAGTGTAAACATTTGACTGCGTAATGATCAGGTTTGACTGAAAAAGTCACAAAATCGTTTGTGTTGTGTCAAGAACATTATTTGCATAATAGGAAGTGAGCATCATCTGTGACTAAAATGGTGTTGCCTGGGTTTGGCGTTATGGCGCAGGTGTTAGGCTACACCCTTTCTCATGTGTGACTTCTTTACATGCTACACATGCAACATTGTTTTCAAACAACAGCAAATTGCCAGCTGAATAATATTTGGATTTGCTTATTGTTAGTTAAAGAAAACCAGGAAAGCACAACTTGATATATTTCCATGTGCACTATTATTCAACCCCCAGCCTTGGTGGAACTCTAATAACCGATTTTGTTAGTGTTAACAAGCTTCTAACACCTCTTGTGAAATTCTTGTGTAAAAGCTTCCAGCTAAGGTTTGATGACTTTTGTGTTGCAACTGCTTTCTTTCAATCCCACCAAAGATGTTGTATAGGATTTAAATGTATTTGAGTCCATGATGCTAGTCACACAGTCTAGATTACCAGTTCCTGCAGCAGCGAAACAGAGTGTGAAGTAAAGATAAAACCCAATATGCAGGATCCTTGACCAAAATAGAATAATAATACTGTAGCCACGAACCAAAAAGCAGAATGATGAAAGTAATACTATCAAATGTATTAAAAGTATTCAAAGAAAGTGCACAAAAAACACCCGCAACCCATAGTGGAGATAATGGGCAAAAAATTAATGCAATCAGAATAAAAGCCAGCTATTCGGTACACTGATGTCTGACAACCAAGTTGTTGGAAGAAAAATCCAGTAAAAATGTCTAAAAATGACTGCGGCGCCCACCATTAGCCGAACTGGATGGGCGAGTAGCCTCCAGAGATGGCATCTTTTTTGAGCGGAGCCCTACAGATGGATCCACACTGCATGCAGATTGAGACTGTGGGTTATCATTCACTGGTGGACTGAGTAGCTGCATGTTTATGATTCAGCTTTTGTCCTTTGTCTAATTTAAAAGTTGTGTGTTTTGCTGGTGGCTTAAGTGCGCGCATGACCATCTGAGTTTTCTGACATATTCTGGGTGAGTGTGTGGACTCGCCTGTCCGCTTCGAGCTGTGGATTTTAACCTTGACCATTTTGACCGCCTGTATTTTGTTAGTAGTTTCCTCCTTTTCATTTCTGGCTCTCTAGCCAGAGTTTTGTTTTGCCTTGATAAAGCATCCTGCATATTGGGTTTGTATATTACTTCCTTACAGATGCAGGGCTTCACCTGGACAACCTGCCGCATTACATGCAACATTCAGTGAATGAACAACAGAAAGAGGAATATTTTGTGAGATTTTCATATTAAAATTCAGGTAGTTTTAAAAAGTTTACAGATTTTTGAGGTCTATTATTCAATCTTTAGAAGAGTTAGAATTTTTGACAGTAGCAGCACAGAAGATTGTGATCAACGATTGTCTCTCACTTTTTCAGGCTGCCAGGAAAAGAAGGGTGGTCAATAATTTTGCTACGTATACAGAGTTCTTGACCTTGTTTCCTGAGGGAGCTTTCGTCTAGGGGGTCTTTCAGCTTTTAGGAACTTCTGGTAGGGAGGCGAGGGAGGAAACAGGAAAGTTCACTGAATCACTTCCTGATTGGCCAAACAAACTACAAAGCAGCTCGGAGCAGCTTGTTTGCTGTGTTCATGGGTTTAAATGGATCTAATGCAAACCAGATGGAGGCATGAATTGACATTCATACTGACAGTCCAACATCGTGCTGCTGTTTTCTTATTCAGCTGATTTAACAAAGTCTTCAGTCCTCATTAGCTTTAAAGACTGTAAAGTCAGCTTCAAGGAGTGGAGGGCCGAGGGTGTTTATTTATGCGAGGACTGACCGGTCAAATGCAAGAATTAAATGATTCCCACTTTAGGAGAAATGTGGTATTTTAAGCTGTGGAGGTTTTGTCAGATTCCACATGGCCTTCCTGGCAGCTGGTCAGCAGTGTTTCCCCAGGACCTCCAAGGGTTGCTGAAACACAAAGGAAACGTTCAGGAGGGGCACACAGGAGGGTTGTGTTCCAAATTTCTGATAATTCCAAAGTCAGCTGTGCATGTATGCCATGCTGTGTTCATTTACATTTAAATTAGGCTCATATAAGAAACGTTTTTTTCCCTTTTTTTTATCCATGTTTGAGACCAGCACCCAGTGTTCAGCTCCCAGTGCTTGTGCTGTTTGGCCATTTCCTCTTCCAGACATAGCCAATCCTGTCTGTGTGGACGCCTGACCGCACCGCCGAGAATCGATCCCCGGATCTCAGCGTGGGTGCGCTAGCATGTTTTACCGCCGCTCCACCCGAGCAATCTTTTGTCTTTTGTTACTCCAGACCTGTGCTAATGGGGGAAACAGTTCTTGCTTAATCACTGAAGTTTAAATGCATGGAAATCACCAAACTCTGCTGGACCCACTTGTCAGCGCGCTCTCAGTGCCGGTCCCAAGCCCGGATAGAAATAGAGGGTTGTGTCAAGAAGGGCACCCGGTGTAAAAATTGTGCAAAGTCTGGTATTCGGACAAGATCCACCGTGGCAACTTCATATATACAACAGCAGCTAAAAAATATTGTTAATACTATTATTGTTATTATGTAGTTATTACTATAACGGTTCATCTGCTGTAGAAATCAGCAGGGGGCATGAGTTACAGAATCATGCCTATCCAGCGGGGGCATGAAGGTGCAGATGATCCATTTTACTGGTTCTTTTAACTTACAGTACCTTTCATTTTCACTCTTTCCCTTTTCAGTCCACTTTTTGTGCTGTGGGCTGCAGATGTGCTATAAAAAATGCTACTTGCTTCAATGGGATTTCCAATGAGGCAATGTAGCCTCATGCTATCTTGAATGTATATTTATGGAATAAAGCAGCTCTGGCTTACTCATAATATCACAGAAGTTATTAAGTAACATAAGGTCATGCCTATTTTAAAAGTTTAATATTGTTCACATGGCAAAGCTTTTAGCACTTAAAAAAACCTGACTGGAGATATCTAATGTCAGCTAAACTAAACAGAAGTACACGCTACCTGCTTTTGATAGACAGTGTTATTTAGCCAAAGTATCACCCCACATACAAAAAGCTGCATCCTTCGTCTATCAGATCATTTTCTTTATCAACTAAAGCATTTATCTTATTACTGTTGCGTTTGTTATTGCTACACACAGCCGTCATGATTTTCATAAGCAATCTCAAAGTGAAAAACACACCTCGAACAAGCTGACAACATGTGAAACTCTAAACATGTGTTAGATGATGTGTTTAACCTGCTTTCAAGCTAAACAGTAGTTATATCGCATGTTATTAACAAATAAATCATGAGTAGCCACTTGCTACATAGCAAGTTTCACAGGCGCAACCCAGCCTAATGTGTTTCGCCAACAATAACATTCCACAGAACTACAGTTTATACCATATAACTGTTATGTAACTGTATACTGTATTTAGCATAATGTGCTCTTAATGTCGGAAGCAGTTCAAACACACATCCATCCCCCATTTCAGTACAAAGTAATTTGTCTAATTAATGGAAGATTAACACGTTTCTGAATTTTCAATGGCATGTGATGTCCAGTGATTGATGTTTAGTTTCTCACTATTGGGAATATAAACATTATTTTTCAGTGTGTTGATAAATGATTAGGAATATACAAGCAATTGTAGCACCTAAAGTATTTATTTATTAGGATTTTAACGTCATGTTTTACACTTTGGTTACATTCATGACAAGTTTAATGTCAAACACAGTCACAGACAATTTTGTGTCTCCAGTTCACCTCACTTGCATGTTTTTGTACTGTGGGAGGAAACCGGAGCTCCCGGAGGAAACCCATGCAGACTCCACACAGAAAGGACCCGGACCGCCCCACCTGGGAATCAAACCCAGGACCATCTCGCTGTGAGGCCACAGTGCTACCCACTGAGCCACTGTGCCGCCCTGAAGTGAAACAGTCTAGTATCTCTTTTTACTGAACATTTAATAGGTGAGCAAATACCGAAACAATGCAAATAATGTAATTGTGACTGGGCTTCTTTAACAAGCAAGATTTCTAATATTTTTTTTTATCACAGAATTTGATTGAATGGCATAAGAATCAGAATGAAATGCACATTTGCAGAATGAACTTTAGTTTATCTAAAAGTTACACAGACTCTTAATGAACTCAAGTAGAACATGTTCTTCATAGATGAACTTTTAAATCTGCTGTCTGCTGCAGATTAATATGAGAGTGAGTCGATCATATTAACCCTCTAGATTCTACAGTGTACAGTGACATTGCAGGTTAGGAAACTGGCATCAATAAGTACCAAGTAAATATGACTAAAAAAACCCAAAAATGACTGTACAGTGCCAGTCTGAGTCAAAAGAAAACTCGATTCGATAAATCTGTACAATGCAAAGTCAGATAAATGAAAGTGTAAGGGGAAGAACACGAGTTCCTTCAGTCTGGTCGTGTGGTTTGAAGAGTTATTTCTGTTCTTAAACCTCAAGCAGAAATGAAAATCTTTTTTTCCCAGCAGCCGTCCGGAATGCCGTAAATGAAGACCTTCCCTGTATAACGAAACAGTTCTCAGATGTGTGTTGCTGTTGCACCAGGGCTTCTGGATGCAATCATTTGCTCATTTGCACAGAAAGACATGATTTTGCAGTCTAAACTGCGTGCTGGCTTCATGCAGGCTTTCTGGAGGTTCAGTCCACCGTGTCAGCACAAAAGCATTAAGAACAGCGTCCGATAAATTCCAAAAGCTGCAGCATGAATTAGCGGGTGATGTGATGGTCAAAAGCTTCATATCCACAACGTTACACGTGCAAATCTGTTTCAAAATACTGTGGTACCACCCAAACTGACAAAACGAATGTAGTCCAAACTGTCCCACATTATGTGCACGTCATCTGTATGAGGGCTGGGAGGTTCAGATCGGCCATAGATTAAAATATGCAACCTGCCGATGTTTTGTTTAGTAAGGCACAATTACCTAAGTTTAAACATGGAATGGTCAAGAGGACTTAGTACAAGTGTAGTCAGTCCTCGACCAGGTTTTGCGTAAGCTCAAAACTTCTGTTAGTACATAAATACAACATGCAGATGAACGTGTTTATTTATACGTTTGGTGGGAGCTCAGGTGGTGCAGTGGTCTATTATGCTAGCCCACCTCAGATGCCACCGGGCATCTACAAAGACACGATTGGCTATTTCTACGGAAAAGTGAGATGGCCTTGGATCGGGCATCCTGTTCAGGGTTTGCTACCTTATTGCGCCCTGTATTGCACCTTAATTCTGTGGAAACTGGACCCACCGCAACCCTGATTAGGATAAAGTGGTGGTAAGTTGAAATGAAAATTACATTTATGAATATTTCTGACTGCAAAGGACAATACAATAAGTAAAAAGTTGTAAATAGTTTTAATTTTAAGGTCAAAAGTTATATAATAATATGTATATTTGTATATTAGAATAATAAGAGTATATTAAAGAAGAATAGAACACCTTTATTTGTCATATATACATGTACAGGTGTAAAGTACAATGAAATTCTTTTTCCGAATATCCCAGTTTGTCTGGAAACTGGGGTCAGACTGCAGGGTCAGCCATAGTCTGGCGTCCCTGGATCAGACAGTTTTAAGGGCCTTGCTCAAGGGCCCTATGGTGGCTTCATAGCAGAGCCTGGATTTAAATGGACAATCTTCTGATTATCAACCCAAAGCTCTTCCCACTAGACTACCACTGTCGCTGTTTCAGATATTTTGTCCAGCCCACGTTCTGTATTCTGCTCTGTGCAGGTACTGAGACACTGTGAAATTTTATGAATGAACTGGGTGGATCAGTTTCTGCAGACATGCTAGCTGTTACCAGAGAACATGACCCCCCCACACCGCCCCCCCAGGATCCAGTCATTGGGTTTCACCCTATCAGCTCTGTAAAGAAATGCAGTCTGAAACACGAGAGCTGCTTCCTGTTTTGATCCTTTAAGTTGTTAATGGTAATTTGGGCTTGCATGATGTCTTACTCAGGTGCTGTTCCCTCGAGGACTTTCCTCGTTTACCCAGGAGAGGTTTCATTCAGGTCAATTCCATCTGTGTTAGGAATACAGTAACAATCATGAAGAAATAAAAAAGCATTTGTTAGTGCTGCTCGGCAAAAGTTTCGTTTCAATTTCTTTTCATCAACTGCTTTATCTTGGTCAGGGCTGTGGCGGGTCCGGTGTCACCGGGAAACATTGGCTGCAAGGTGCCAACTCATTGCAGGGATCCCCCCACAGACACAGCCCTAGACGCCAGGTCAGCTGACAGCACCGCTGAGGGAGGATACAAAATTTAATTGGTTGAATTTAAATAATTCGTCGTTCCGTGACCTCGTTCAGGCCACAGTGGTTGAAATAATTTCTTGGCTATATTTGGGCATCTCGTCTCTGCCCCTCACACGTCTGCACGAAGCCGAACAGCCTGACAGGAAGTCTTGCACATTTTCCTGTCCTCAGTGGCCCGTAAACGAACAATAACGAACGAGCAGGACACTGTCAGCCAGCTGCCACGGATCCCTTCAGCGCTTCTTAGACACAAGTCATCTCCGTGACCCATGTGGTCTTTAGCTGGAGCTGAGAGTGGTTATTATCAAGCAGATTAAAGAGCGCTGGGGGACGGTGCCCACGGACTGAGCTGTCCTAATGATGGATGCTCCCCCCCCTCCGCAAATGCCCCCAGGCACCAGAGCAGAACAAAGCGTCCATGTGTGTCAAGTGTCCGTCCCCTTGTGTCGTGCACTGTGGTATTAATAGCGGTTGGTAATGGCACTAGCATTAGCGTTAACCGTAATCTTGTTGGTTCTTTGCTTAAATGTTTGTAGCATGGTTAGCTTTGGGATAATTCAGTCTCATCAGCTAACCGTTTATTGCATCGTTCAGATCCTGTCACTTGCCACTTCTTGTCGAAATCTTCTGCCTGTTTGGCCGGAGAACTTGACTGTTCAGGCCCTCTGAGCTACATCTTGGACACAGCCTGAAATTCCTTTTGTATTATCTCATTTCCTCCTGCAGTTTTTTTTTCTCTTTCTCTCTTGCAGGCACTTTCTTTGGACTGCTTTCATGCCACCCCCTCCCTCTTAATGATCATTCCTCCACATCATAACTGTCCTGTCCTACCATCCCAGTCCGGCCCTCTTGTCCTCCTCCTACCACGCGCTCACAGTCGGCTTTGGGATTTTCCAGCCTCGGCTGGGGTTGGCTTGTCTAAAAACTATAAAAGGGCAAAAAGGAAACGTGTGATCTGGAAATGTGGGGATCTATTTTTTCTGTTGCATGTTTGTGTTTACACTTTGCATAAAGGCTGATAGTCAGATATCTTTCTTGTCGTGGCAGCCTGCTTGTGCGTGCAGACCAAGTTAATACAATGAGCGTGATCCGAATCCAAATCAAACCGTCACAGCAGAGAAAAAGTTTCCTGATTCATTTTAGCTACAAATGTCATTTTCTCCTCCTTTTCTTGTGTTCTCTCACCACTGTCGCAACCCCTGCTGCAACTGTCGTGTCCTCCTACACATTTCTGTTTTTCGTCTTGTGCCTGTTTTCCTCCCCCGACAAGTCGCGGCTCCTGCCAGTTGTTTGTTTAACAACACAGACCAATACAAAACATCCAAAATTCTGTTTCTTGAGTCCTTTCTTCTTTTCCACCTCTTGCTCTGCCTTGTCACTTCAATTTATCTGCAATTTTTATGATCACAAAGCTTTTTTTTACTTTCAGTTGCTGATTGTTCTGTGTTCTGTGTGAGAACTTAAATACACTTTCGGATTTTTATACCGTACCTATAAACAGAGGGAAAACAAGCGTTCAGCAGCTATATAAAAAATCAGGCCAAAATTCTTTCACAGCGACGTGATGGACGGATTTCCGTGATTTTAAGACTGCTTTGGTTGTAGTTGTTGAACGGAAATAGCTGCATCTTAAACATTCCTGTCGGCACAAATACATAATCTACTGTACATAATATGATGAAAAGATGAAGGACAGTCGCAGAAACGCGTGTTGATTCGATCTCTTAAGGTCTCACACTGCATAAGAAACCATCATGATGCTGTGATAACTATAGCCACAATATAGGTGTGTCTGGCAGGTGAAAAAAGCAGTATGGGACTGTGTGCGGGTCTGTGTGTGTGGGAGGGGGGGGGGGGGGGGGTTTACAATTTGGGAATTAGATACGGCTAGACATAGTCGTAAGAAAAAACATAAGAAAAAAGCAACCTAAGAAAGAATTGTTTCAACAATGACACAAAACTGCCATCACACCTGAAAGGATCAATTCCTAAATGACTAAAATGTGTAATTCATATGAAAGATGATGCAATTAAGTGTTAAACACGCCTCATTTGAAGCTGGGGTCAGAGCTCAGGGTCAGACATTGTACACCGCCTCTGGAACCAAGAGGGTGACAACACTGGCTGCATGGCAGAGTTAGGATTCAAACTCACAATGTTCTGATAAATGGCCCAAAACTTTACCCACTAGGCTTCTACTACAGAAATAGAAATGATAAATCTAAAAAATCGACTTTTCATAATGAAATCTCTCTCTCTCTCTCTCTCTCTCTCTCTCTCTCTCTCTCTCTCTCTCTCTCTCTCTCTCTCTCTCTCATATTCTTTTTTCTCTCTCTCTTTCTCACTTCAGCTGATTAAGAGACAATTGAATGAGTCACCTCAGCCCTTTGGGGGAATGGACAGAATGAGAATTGAAACAAGACTAGACAAAACAACTGCAGGGGTTGAGCAAGTGTGTGTGTGTGTGTGTGTGTGTGTGTGAGAGAGAGTGAGAGAGATTTCATGCAGCATTAAAATAAAACAGAAGGGCATCAGAAGTTGGTTTAATAAGTGGAAATGTCAGATTGCAGATAAGGTAAAGTTATATTTGTGGTTTCTCTCTCTCAGTTCAGTTTTCGGTTCAGTTCAGCGGTGCTTTGTTAGCATGAGTGTAATAACATTCTGTAGTTAATAAGTATTATAAAACGGATAGTTCCGCTCCTAAAATCTGATTGGCTGAGCTGCGTTCGAAGCCGTTGTAAAATCCCCGATAAACGCACACCTACGACCACCTCACATCATTCCGTATTAATACGCCACTGAAAAGAAAAAGTTAATGTTATGTTCGCCCTCATGTTGCCTAGCAACACTGTTAATCGAACTACCTTGCGTCGCGGAAGAGCGCTTTATTGTAAGTTTATACACAATAAATACGTTTATGAATTAAACATTGTTGTATTTATTGTATTTGATGTTGACCGCCGTTTTATAAAAGCAATAAGCCACTCGAGACTGCGTTACTGCGATTTTATCACGGGGATGACGTTTTTAAAACTTCTTTCCCCGTGATAAAATCATAGCAGTAACGCACGGCCTCTCGTGACTTATTGCTTTAATACAAACAGAAATAAGAGAAAGATAGTGTTATAAATCACAGTTTAACATTAGAAAGTAGGAACAGGTTTATTAGTAATCAATAAAAAGGACGGTAAAAGATTCAGGACAAATTTTAAACATTGTAGAATCACTGATAATCACTATAATCAGTGCTAATTAATATTAGATGGGTGATGGTCCTCAATGGTGGTCCCTCAGGTGGTGACAGGCGGTCACATATCTCGCTGTGTGTATGATCAGCCACTCTTTTTCTAATGTACAACAGTTTTTCAGTGTCACTGCAGTGCTGAAACTCAGGAGAGATTCTGCTCACCTTCCAGTAGAACCGTTCTCTGATGGAACCATGTTTAGAGCACTCTTTACATTTTCGGCATTTAGCAGATGATTTTATCCAAAGTGACTTACAGTACTGTAACAGTATACTGTCTAGGCAACTAAGGGTTAAGGGCCTTGCTCAAGGGCCCAACAGTGGCATCCTGGCAGTGGTGAGACTTAAACCAGGGATCTTTTGATTACTAGTCCAGTACCTTAACCACTCGGCTACAACTGCAATCCGTTAGCAGCTCAAGTGCAGCTCAGTCTCCACCATTGCCGCTACTGCTGTAAACCCACAAAGACACAGGGAGAACATGCAAACTCCACACAGAAAGGACCCTGGACGCTGGCGAATCGAACCCAGGCCCTTCTTGCCAAATCCAATAAATTCAGATTGCAACAGCCGAACCGGCACGGTGTGCTCTGTCGCCTCACAGCAGAAAGGTCTCGGGTTCGATCCCCAGGTGGGGCGCTCCAGGTCCTTTCTGTGTGGAGTTTGCATGTTCTCCCCGTGTCCGTGTGGGTTTCCTCCGGGAGCTCCGGTTTCCTCCCACAGTCCAAAGACGTGCAAGTGAGGTGAACTGAAGATACAAAATTGTCCATGACTGTGTTTGATATTAAAAACAGTCCTGTCCTGTCATGAATGTAACCAAAGTGTAAAACATGACGTTAAAATCACAATAAACAAACAAACAACAGCTGAACAGTTAAGAAGGAACCACAAACAAACAACTTCATTATGTAAAAACATGTTCTTATTTATTTTCTCTCTCTCTGTATCTGTTCTTTGCTTCTTTCATCCCTGTTTCTTCCCTCTCTCTCTCTCTCTTCACTAGAAGCAGAAGGGAAGTAGATATAGGGCACACAGGGCTGTACTTCCTGTTGTGGCGTTTCCTCCGGTGTCTGGCTTTGGTTTACCTAAAATACATGTGTGTGTATCTATGTGCGTGTGTGTGTATGTATATATGTGTGTGTGTTGTGTAATAATGTGTAAATACCCATCAGTCATATCCTAATGACTGTTTCTCTTTGTGAGTTGATGGGTCATAGTGTGTGTAATCAGTGGTTATTTTCGCAGTATATTCCTCTGTGAACACACACACACACACACACACACACACACACACACACTAGTTGTGTACACAGGTTTTACAAGTTAGTTTACAGTTAGTTTTTGATACAGTAGAAAGCATTATCCTGGTCAAGGTTGCAGATGGTCCAGTTTATCGCGGGGCCTCATCCAGCCAGCATGCCCAAGGACCTCCACCTAGGCATAGTCAAAAGTGTCTGTATGGGAATCGATCCCTGGATCTCAGTGGTAGTGGGCTAGCGTAAATCACTGCTGCGCCACCTACTGGTATATTGTATTAAAAATATTTTGGGAGGAACCCAGAGCATCTAGAGAAATAAACCCTAGATTGTTTGCTTCAGGCAGGATCTCTGAGTAGCAGAAAATCCCACTTATTAGCAGATGCTGAATTATTAAAGCTAACGTCACTCGACTAGGACTGACTGGAGGGTCACTGCCATGGGTGCTGGACTTTACGGACTGTGCCTGTTGGGACCTGCTCTTTTATTTTGGGAAAACAAAACATACACAGTACAGCACGCTGCACCTTCACTTCCTCCCAACACGAATCCATCCTGCTGTACAGTTCCGTCTCATTGTCTTCATCATTGTGTGTGTGTGTGTGTGTGTGTGTGTGTTAGACCAGACAGACCACATTCTTCTGCATGGGTGTGTTGTTGCACGTGGCTGTGGGTACTGGGTTCATAAAGGAAACATCCCACAGGGATCACACACACACACACACACACACACACACACATTATTAAACAAGGAACAAAATGACTAATTGCTTTATCTGTAACACCATCTCAATCTGTTTCAGCCACAACAATTGTTAACATGTCATAAATCAGTTATATAAAGGAAATAATATGCTTCCAACTTTGAGGCAACAGTTTAGGGAAGACCCTATCCTGTTTAGCATGACTGTGCCCCTGTGAAAGCACAAAGCAAAGACATAAAGAAAAGCTGCACGGACCTCTGACCTCACTAAACAGCTTTGGAATGAACTGGAACATCAACTGAGGCTTTCTTGACCAACATCATAGATAGACGGAATGGGCACAAATTCCCACAGACATACTTCAAACTTCTCAAAAGAGTTGTTTCTTGTTGTCGCTGAAAAGATCACATATACATTTTTGGAATGGAATGTCCAACAAGCTCATGATCAGGTGTCCAAATACTTTTGGCCATATAGTGCAGAATTCTAACTATTATATTGTTATGTAATATGTTTTTACCTACCATGACATCACAACTCCTCACACAAACACCAGGGTAATTTAGTTTGTTGAAAATAATTCCTGGAGCCCGTGCAGCGTGCGCTCTGATTCACAGAGGGTTTATCACTTCCTCATACCGACTCTTTCTACACACCGAGGACTTCTCTAATTAAACTCGTCTTTTCCTCTTTTCCTGTTTAGGAGAGGCCAAAAACATCCCACCCTACCCGGGGCCGAACAGAATGAGAGACTGTTACTGTACAGTGAACCTGGACCAGGAGGAAGTCTTCAGAACCAAAATCATAGAAAAATCGTTATGGTGAGGAATCGGTTACATTCACGTTTAATCATGATTAGTCGTCATTGTAATAACAAGTACAGTCGACCCTCGAGTTACGAACGGTCTACCATACGAACAAATTTCGGATTACGAAGTGAAATTCGCGAAACATGTGACGTCACGAACAAATTGACTCCAACCGTCTCTCTCTCTCTCTATATATATATATACAGTGAGTGAACATTCGGTGTTTTCTTTATATTTTGTAAAATTCTATATTAAAATGTCCTCAAAGAAGCTGCAGAGGAAGTGCAGTGGTGAGAAAAAGTAAAAATCTATTACTATTTGTTGTTGTATAATTACTCCTGCCAGTAGGTGTCACTGTGTATCAGGCAGAGGGGACAGTGAGTGAGAGAGAAGAAGGAATTCGGCTGCGTAAAGTATTCTTTCTTTCGTGCAATGACACCTACAAAATACAACACTACTGAAATAAAGAAGGAAATAATAGAGAAATATGAGAGTTATTGTTGTTTCTGGTAGATACATTTTATATAAAAAAGAAGGAAATGTATTATGGTGTATGGTACAGCACACGTACTGTACTGAAATGTGATGTGTGTTTATGTACAGTACAGTACTAATGTGTATTATTGTTTATTATTGTGTATTACAGGAATGTCTATTCTATAATTTAAGATTTAATGGAAAATATACGTGTATTTATAACAAAAAAGAGCATTTAAGACATTAGAAAGGTTAGGGGTAAGGGGGGGGGGGGGTTTGGGAGGTCTGGTACGGATTAATTCTGTTTACATTATTTCTTATGGGAAAAATAGGTTTAACTAACGAACATTTTGACTTAAGAACAGCCCTTCGGAACCAATTACATTCGTAAGTCAAGGGTCTACTGTACTGAAGTGCAATAAGTTCTTACAAACGTGCAATTACACTGTTATTTTTGTAAAACCCAATTCCCCAGTTGTCCCTCTTCTACTTCTGCTGACCCTGACCGATGAGTGCCGTACCTAAAACACGCCCCCCTCCAAGATCAGTATCGCTTACTGAGATTCGAGCACTGATCTCCATTATGTACCGTCTCTGTACAGCAGCCACAGTGTGTAGAAGCATAAACATGTTTTTAGAGTTTTTGGAGATCGTATAAAAAAATTCAAATCTCTTCAGTATTCGGACCCTAGCCCACTGCAGCTGAGATCTGGGGATATAGGGGTCAAATTTCTGCAGCCAGGAGGGCCAGTAGGAATTCAAAATCTAGTGGGCTGGCCTCATTTACTGAGCTGCTCCAAAAATGGCAATCGTATCTATTTTAAAAAGAACTCCTTAGCACAATAGGGCGGCACGGTGGCTAAGTGGGTAGCACTGTCGCCTCACAGCAAGAAGGTCCTGGGTTTGATCCCCAAGTGGGGCGGTCCGGGTCCTTTCTGTGTGGAGTTTGCATGTTCTCCCCGTGTCCGCGTGGGTTTCCTCCGAGTGCTCCGGTTTCCTCCCACAGTCCAAAGACGTGCAAGTGAGGTGAATTGGAGATACAAAATTGACCATGACTGTGTTTGATGTAACCTTGTGAACCGATGAATCTTGTGTAATGAGTAACTACCGTTCCTGTCATGAATGTAACCAAAGTGTAAAACATGACATTAAAATCCTAATAAAACAAAAAAACCTTAGCACAAGTGCACTATATATATACAGTATATGTATGTATATATATATGTGTGTGTGTGTGTGTGTGTGTGTGTGTGTGTGTGGGAGGGTAGCAGTGGATCGTGCCTGTGTTTATATCACTCACAGGTCCGACTCTGCGCTAGGGATCAGTGCTGCCCACATGAGTCTGTAGTGGCAGCCGTAATTATGATTAGCAAAATCAAACATCGCAGCTTCCGCCACTGAATGTGAAAGACTCAAACAAAGAGAGGCAACCAAAACACACCAGACGGAGAAAAATATCACGCGCGTGCGTGTGTGTGTGTGTGTGTGTGTGTGTACAAGCTGGAAATGTGATGAAACTCAATGTGATTAACGTATGTGTGTCATACCCCAAAGAAAACTCAGATCTGGTCTGACCTGCTTACATCCCTTAGTCTTATAAACACAAATTGCAGGCACAATTTTTTTTACTACCTGGCAACCTAGTCACTAATACGGCTCAGCGAATGTCCTGCCTCCTCACAAGCACATTTCTCTTTTATTATGGATAAATTAATTTTATCTATATGTTTAATAGGTTAATCAACACAAACTCTGTACAGACTGGTCCGGACCATCTTTCCTTCTCCACCAGCACAGCTCAACAAACCTCCACCACACTCGGCGCTGTGCAAATCATGAGATTTATTTATTTCTTTTATTTCTTTTTTTCCAAATCAATGTAAAATGATGCAAATTAAATTGGAAAACTGGACAAAAATGTTCGTATTGCAGTTTAGCATCAAAACAACAGAATGTTTTGATAATGAAGTAGATTCTTAATATGGAGCAGCACATTTTATTAAGGAATGGAGGGTTGGTATTTGTACAGCATCACACGTTCACACACTCCTCGTTTCATTTCTCAGGGCTTGTTTTTAGAGTTCGGATTACTTCCTGACATGTAAAGTTCCTCGGCCGGGCGCACATTATGTCAGAGTTTGATTTTGTTTTCTCTCCGACTGCAGCCCGTTCTATGGTGAAGACTTCTATTGTGAAATTCCACGCAGCTTTCGCCACCTCTCCTTCTACATCTTCGACAGGGACGTCTTCAGGAGGGACTCCAGCATCGGTGAGTCCTGTCTGATCTCGGCAAATCAGAATCACAGTTTCATCGAATGAGCATCCCTTTATTTTGAGCAGCCTGACCCAGGTAGTGTGGCTAGGTTTTCATATTTTCTTCACTTTTTAATTAGAACCTTGAAGTTCGGCATACTAGGGGAGCTCCAGGGGTGCTAGCTTACAACTGCTGAGTTTCTGGTTCGATCAGCTGGCTGTCTACACAGACGAGATCGGCCAAAGCCTTACGATGGATTGTCACCCTGTTACACATCCTCTTCCCAGTCGTGACTGTGTGGATCCCCAGCTGGCTGCTAGCACCAGAACCAGGATCTCAGTGGTGGTGGCTATAATACTAATCAAGACAGTTGAATAATAGTTTATCTTTGAATTAATTTACTTCAATTAAATAATGGACTTCTTAACTACTTCTTAACTATTGTTACTCATCTTTACCAGGGGTGCCAATAATTGTATGACTCAATTAAAAAATCAACCAGAGTAGCCTGATTCATTATTTTTGGTGGGTATTGACACATTAACTCTTGTTTTTTTTTTACTTGTTACGGCTTTAGACAGTCAGTATGTGTCAGTAACACGGGATGTTGCACATCATGGACGTTTCACAACGTTCAGCACGTTTCCATGTAACCTGAAAGTGAAACACTGTTCATCCGGTCATCTGTTGGCCAGACGTGAGTGACTGACGCCTGATGAAATCCGGTCATTAATAACTTTGTGTTGTTTCGACATTGCTGTGAAATAATACCACTCACAGTTGATCGTGGAATATCTAGGAGAAAAGGAATTTGACAAAATCATTTAGTTTAGGTGCAGAGGAAAACCCAGTGGTGTGCGGAACCCTGACCGGTCAGTTCCTTGGGACAGCTGTAGCCTAGTGGTTAAGGTACAGGTACATGTTCAAGCCCCACCTCTGCCAGGTTGCCACTGTTGGGCCCTTGAGCAAGGCCCTTAACCCTCAATTGCTTAGACTGTATACTGTCACAACTGTAAGTCGCTTTGGATAAAAGCATCTGCTAAATGCGAAAATGTATAAAGTGTAACGTCAGTGGCGAGCCAGACTTTCAGTCTGCCTTGAAATGCTCTTTTGACTGAATGAGCTCAAATCCCCCCAGCATGTGAAAATCCTGCTGAGAGTGGAGGCTGTTAAGGCTGCAAAAGGGGCAGCAACTATATGCTAATGCCTGTTGTTTATAGTATTCAGCAGATGGTTTTATCCAAAGTGAATTATGATGGTGAGAAATACAAAGCATTTAACTGAGGGTTAAGGGCCTGGTGGGGTGGTGGGGTTTAAACCCGTGACCTTCTGATCACTAGTCTAGTACCCCAACCATGACACAACCACTGCATCTATTGGCGATAGAGTGTATATTTTCATTTACAACATGAAAGAGTGAAAATGTCTGCGGTGTTGGTGTAATTTATGGGTGGAAACTTGGGTACTTGGGTTCGAATCTGTATGGGAACGTAACTAGCCGTGTCTTGCTCGAGGCCGGTTCACGTTAAGGCCAATTGGAGTTGAGCTATGCCCTGCTTGAAGCCGTATCATTGGGAGATCACACGAAAAGATTGCTGCTGAGCTCACCAAGTACGTACGTGTGTGTGTGTGTGTGTGTGTGTGACGTTATGCTCCGTTTCATTCGGCTGAGTGTGTGTGAGGTCTCCTCACTTATCTACACAATTCAACCTAGAACGCGCCAGAGTTTCCAAACCTGATGTACTGTGAATGTTTGGCTCCAAAACTTTGTCTGACCACTATCTTACCAAAAGTATTGGGACACCCCTTCTAGTTAATTGTTAAATAAAGGAAATATACGCTTCCAATTTTGCAGCAACACTTTAGGGAAGGTCCTTTCCATTTCCAGCATGAAGAAAAGCTTGGTTACAGAAACTCTAGTGGCCTGCACAGAGCCCTGACCTCAGCCCCACTGAACAGCGCTGTAATGAGCCGGAACATCAACTGAGACTCAGACATCAGTACCCAGCCATACAAACACTCACACCGATTTTTGTATCATTTCATTTTTATCAACCTATATGTCCTGGTCAGGGAGGGAGGCACGGTGGTAGCAAGAAGGTCCTGGGTTCGATCTGTGTGGAGTTTGCATGCTCTCCCCATGTCTGTGTGGGTTTCCTCCGGGAGCTCCGGTTTCCTCCCACAGTCCAAAGACGTGCAAGTGAGGTGAATTGAAGATACAAAATTGTGACTGTTCTGTTCTGTACCGTTTCTGTCACGGTGGTAACCAAAGTGTGTAAAATATGACGTTAAAATCCCCAAAAAGTGCCGCTCGGGTGGCGCAGCGGTAAAAACACACGCTGTTCACCAGAGCTGGGATCTCGAGTACATCGTATCGAATCTCGGCTCTGCCTGCCGGCTGAGGCTGAGCGGCCACATGAACAACGATTGGCCTGTCGTTCAGATAGGGGCGGGATTAAGCCGGATAGGGTCGCTCTCTCAGAATAGTGCGATTACAACCTCTGCTGGCTGGTTGGTGGCACCTGTACGGAGATGGGAAAGGAGTGCGGTAGAGGGTGTGGCTCTCCGTACACAGCGCTGTACCGCACTGCACTCATCAAGTGTAGGTGATAAGATGTTCGATTGCTGTGCACGTGTCGGAGGGGGCGTGGAGCAGCCTCGTCCTCCCCAATCAGGAGCAGGGACCAGCATTAGTGAGAGGAGGATTGACGGGCAGAAATTGGATGCGCTAAAGTGGGAGAAAAAGGGGGGGAAAAAATCCTGGGTCAGGGTCATGGCGGGTCCTGGTCCACTGGGGAACACTGGGAAAAGGGCAGGAACACCCTGGAGAGGGCATCGATCCATCGCAGGGTTTCATCCCCCCACATAGTTAATCATGTTCGTGTGCATGCATGGCCGGCCGATAGCTGCGGTGGGCTAACCTCGTTAACGACATCATACAGCCAGCGATCTGGACGGTATCTACACTGATGTGTGTGTGTGTGTGTGTGTGTGTGAGCTCTGCGTTCACTGGCTCGTCATGAATCCGTTGGAAAGAATAAACGAAAAGAGAAACAAAGCTGTGACAGAAAAAAGGAAGGAGGATGTAAGAAAGGGGGGCGGGGAGCAGCATCATGTGTCAAACATTCACCACAGCTGTGCTCATTAGAAGTTAGTGTGTGTGTGTGTGTGTGTGTGTGTGCGAGCGGTTGTGGGAGCACAGCGAAGGTGCTGGTAACAACAGCGCAAATGTTTCCATCTTTGTCTTTTTGCACGGAAGCAGAGCCAGCTGCGCTAAACCAGAAGTGCCGATGCTAACACACAGACAGGGTCAGAGCTTTCGTCTGGAGGTGTCGACCAATCGAACCGAAAGAGCTGAGACTCACCCGAAACACGTGTAGCCCTGGACCAATGTCACCAAACACTGGTGGTGTTAGTGAGACAGGTTTAATGTCAAACACAGTCATGGACAATTTTGTATCTTCAGTTCACCTCACTTGCACGTCTTTGGACTGTGGGAGGAAACCGGAGCTCCTGGAGGAAACCCACACAGACACGGGGAAAACATGCAAACTCCACACAGTACATTTACATTTACATTTTTGGCATTTCGCAGACGCTTTTATCCAAAGCGACTTACAGTAGTGTGACAGTATACAGTCTGAGCAATCGAGGGTTAAGGGCCTTGCTCAGGGGCCCAACAGCATCAACCTAGCAGTGGTGGGGCTTGAACCAGTGACCTTTTGATTACTAGTCCAGTACCTTAACCACTGGGCCACAACTGCCCTCTATACACATGCCCTCTATACACAGTAAGGACCCAGACCACTCCATCTGGGAATCGAACCCAGGACCTTCTTGCTCTGAGGTGACAGTGCTACCCACCGAGCCACTGGATTCTGACATTTATGGATTCTGCTTAATGCCACGCTGAGCGAATCATTTCAGCACTGACGTTACTACAGTCTGCTGGGATACAGAACAGCGCGTAAATAAACGACTTTAGGTTTTTACGCCGGATGCCCTTCCTGGCACAACCCTTCTATTTCTATCTGGGCTTAAGACTGGGCACTGAGAGCGGTCTGGGTCCTTTCTGTGTGGAGTTTGCATGTTCTCCCTGTGTCTGTGTGGGTTTCCTCCGGGAGCTCCGGTTTCCTCTCACAGTCCAAAGACGTGCAAGTGAGGTGAATTGAAGATGGAATCAAAGTGGAATATATCACCTTCAAATCCTAATAAACAAACAGACTTATGTTTCTGTCCTCTCTCTCTCTCTCTCTCTCTCTCTCTCTCTCTCTCTCTCTCTCTCTCTCTCTCTCTCCCTCTCTCCTCTGTTCCTCTGGTGTTAATGAATGTGAGCTTCACGATAATAAGTGTAATTATCTTTCTGCCGCTGTCCTCATTCAGTCTGATGCTGTTTTTACCACAAACCATTACATAACAAACATCAGCAGCAATCCTTCCCTCTGAACACAAACCCATTTTCTTATTTTCTTTTGAAATCTTTGGAAAATCATTTGTTCCAATTTTTATGAGCAAAATTGACTGTAATCTAAAACGTAACTGTGTGTTAATATGTGCAGACGTGTTCACCTTCTGTTTGTTTAATCAGAAATGCAACAAACTAGATAATATGACCAAAGCTTTACAGATTCTTTGGTGTTTCTCATATACATCAGTGAGAATTTTTAGCGACAAAGCATCAGGCGACCTGGAGCTGTAATTCTGGCGACAGTGACAAGCGACAAAAAGACGTGAATAATCGTAGCCAGAAAGACCACATGGTGCTGGATATTCCATCTTTACTTTTACGTTTTTTTATTTACTTCCATTTTGATTTGGTCGCTTTACTTTCAACAGAAAAGCTTAGCATTAAAAACAAAACAAAAAAAACAACAAGGACCCATTTCAAGTTTCATTATTGCTTAAAAAAGAGGGAACCAGAACTGAGCAGTAATGTGAACAGGAACAGATTTAATAACTTTTATTTTATGTTTCTTTGTGAGGTAAAAAGACAGAGGAGGAGCCGTTAGCATTAGCTGCATCTCAACACACTCTCACTAATATTTCACCTGCTACACTGTATGGCCACCTGAACATGAACTTGAGCACTTTGTTCGACTGCTGTTATAATCTCTGAAATGTGAAATTCTGTTTTTCTTTTTGCCAGTTAGTTACGGTTTCAGTTTTACTTAATCTGACTGAAATCTGATATATCTAAATGTTTGAGGGTTGATTTAGGTGCTTTTTGGGCAGATGTATGATGAGCACTGATGTGTTTGTTGGGTAGCAGTGCTTCCCTACTTGATGCTCCCCAATAAATCCCATTTTGTTTGAGTCACTTTTGTATTGTAATAAACACTGACCTTAGCTGACCTTTCAGCCATTTTTATGGGATTTTTGGTGACTTCTGGGTTGATTCTGCTCAAGGCTGTAGCCATGAATTGAACATGGGGGGGTTTCTAAAACATTTCTGCTGTATCAACAACTGATGGGAACACTGGTGTATCCTAAAATGACTCAAAGCTAGTGAGTGGAATATATATATTTATCATTTTTAACTCTATATTGGTGGGGGGCATTTTGAGCAAGGTGTCGTGTATATTGTGATTACGCCCTTTATTCCACTTCTGTTCTAAGTTTGGGTAATTCTTCAGGAGAACAAAAGGTCTGTTATATTAGACATCGTTTTGAGGAAATATTCTGTATCCCTTGATAGTACACAGTCAGAAAAAGTGATTGGGTGTGTGTTCTCAGGCAAGGTGGCGGTAAAAAAGGAGGACCTGCAGAAATACAACGGCAAAGACACCTGGTTCCAGCTGCAGCCCGTCTGCGCAGACTCCGAAGTACAGGTAGCTGCACATGTTTTATTAATATCCTCTCATACGCAGCATTCGCACTTCCTAAACAGAAATACAACTGTGGTTTGTGAGCTAAAAAATAATCGTGCACAAAAGGGGTCTGAAAACTTTTAAATACAACTTATATAGTAGAGAAACGTCTTATATAGGTCATTTAATAATAATAATAATAATAGTAATAAGTTTAATTTATATAGTGCCTTTCAGATACCCAGGGACACTTTACAATGTAAACATAAATTAAAGAGAAAATAACATCATTATAAAACAATTGGCATTTATATTGTGTGGATATTAATTGAGTGATTATAACTAAATGCAACTGTGGACTCTTCTGTGCCCATATAATATGAAGGCATTAAGCCATTTAGTCTTTGGTCAGGAAAGGAGGAACTAGTCCGAGAACCATCTAAACCACCTAAACCAGGTTTACTATGAATAAAAAGCAGCTGAAACACTTAAAAGTCTTATCAGACATCGACTCTCGACATCGAAGATTTTTATGACCACACACGTTTAAAGACGTGGGAATTTATTTAAAGGAAACTGACCCACACAGACACAGGTTCTGTATTTGGTTCTAAGAAACATCTGTATTATTCACATCTGCCCTTAAGCGGATCTGCACGAACACAGTCGTATTCATTCGTGACTGTGAAAAAAGGAAGTGTGTGTGTGTCACAAACAGAGAACGAGGGTTGGGCTGAAACACAGAGGAGAGATAGAGCATCTCTCTTCTCTAATAGAGAGCGCATTGTTTTCTCTCTCTCTCAAAAAGAGAGAGCGAGACCCCAGACGCCTGCCAAACCCATTTGCATATTGATGATGTCGGCTGAAGTTTAACAGTGCAGCTCTTCAGGTGCGAAGCTACAACCGGAGCCTCAGTATCACTGTGATCAACTATGTATAAAAATGTAAGGAGTGTTTTTCTTAAACTGTTTGATTATTTTCTATTTTTGGCAGAGTGGTGAGTTAACTAAGGCCCCACTTAATTAACGGATGTGAAAATCGCATCAATATGGCCGTTTCCTGTGTAATATGCAGTATTACTGTGTAATTCAAAATTTAAGGTTTGTGTTTAATGATTGAACATTTTTTATTTGCCTAGCATTTAAGTGTCTCACGTTTATTGGTTAATTTGCACTATGAGGCGTCCTAGCAATTCTACGGCAATTCAGTTAGCAATCGGTTAGTCAAAATCTTCAAGATGGGGGGGCAGGGGGGGTGTCTAAGACAGAGACTTGAAGTCTTGAACTGTCGCTGGATGTTCTAGGTTTACATTTAACTGTTAAGGTAGCTGTGCTGTGTGTTTTGTAGCTTCTATTTCTTTTTATAATTCAGTTTATGAGTATAATTTAAACGTGCACTTTAAAATCTGTGAAATCTGTGCCTTTTGAAAAACGAGGTCCATGAAATTAAGCATATTTTACCGTGAATTTAGTAGGACCTTAGTTATAACCAACCCTTGCTCATAATGAACTAGGCCTTTTCTGGATTTTGACTTTGAAGCTCGGCGTTAATGTCCCAACTGTATCAGATGTATTTTGAACATTTTGCAATGTGACATTGTTCCTGTCCCAATGTTTTTGGAATGTCTTGCAGCTATCAGTTTAAGAATGAATTCACAATTACAGCTGCTCAGGTGGCGCAGCGGTAAAAACACACCCCGGAACCAGAGCTGGGATCTCGAATACATCGTATCGAATCTCAGCTCTGCCTTGCCGGCTGAGGATGAGCGGCCACATGAACGACGATCGGCCTGTTGTTCATATGGGCGGGACTAAGCCGGATAGGGTCTCTCTCTCATGACTGGTGCAATTACGACCTCTGCTGGCTGATTGATGGCGCCTGCACAGAGATAAGAAAGGAGTGCTCTTAGGGTGTGTCCCTCTGTACACGCAGCTAAGCTGCACTGCGCTCGTCAAAGTGTAGGTGATAAGATGCATGCGGCTGCTGCCCACGTGTCGGAGGGGGCGCGGGTTAGCTTCGTTCGCCTCAATCAGAGCGGGGATCGGCACTGGTGGAGAGGAAGCATGACGCAATCGGGCAATTGGATGCCCTAAAAAAGGGAGAAAAAGGGGATTTATATATAAATATATAAAAAAAGATTGATTGGTCGACATACCAGACTTGGTACAGTTTTTATGCCAGATGCTCTTCCTGACTGCAACCTTTCTCTTTTTATCCAGGCTGGGGACCAGCACTGAGAGTGCACTGACAAGTGCGTCTCCCAGTCGTTAGGCTGTTTCTAGCACCCTGTCCCAATCCCTCCAAAACGGACACTAGCCAGTCATGTATTTGTACTGGTTTTGTTTTAATTTAGGTCAGAGTACATGTAATGGAGGTAAATTCCTGCAGTAATGTTCCAAACTCTAGTGAAAAGCATTCACAGAAAAATGATCAGCCATGGTTTTTGTTGGGATGTTTGGGTGATGGTATTGATGCTTTCTTGGGTTTAATATTTTCAAATATCACATTATTTTCACAATGCTGCCAGATGTTACTCATTCTGATACACAATCGGTACATTTCTGCCATTACGGTTTAAAATAAAACACGCTTCCACTTCTTTCTCCACCACTTTTTGGGTACCGTCTTTCTTCCTTGACTTGCTTTCACTGGGGAGGCGTAACCATGGTAACACCGTCTCATTCTCCGCAGGGAAAGGTTCACCTGGAGCTGCGCCTGAGTGAGGTAATCACGGACAGCGGAGTCGTCTGCCACAAGCTGGCAACTCGGTGAGTCAGCCAATCCCCTCCTTTCTGCACCGAACCTGCCAGCCAATAGGAACTCAGCTCGGTCCTTTAGCTGATTGGACATGTGGGATAGGATCTGACCAATAAAAACCCCTTCACAATTCAAAGAAGATTCTTAACATCAGTGTTAAAATTCCTTATTTTAATTCATTATGAATACAAGTAATAAAATCTGTGAATGTTCAAGAACTACCGGGCTGTGAAAAAGTATTTGCACCCACCAGATTCACTAATTCGTCAACCTATTTTATTTATGCATTTTCTCCCATTTTCTCCCAATTTAGCATAGTCAGTTTGTCTTTGGCTGCTGGTGGATCCCTGATTGCTGTCAGGAGGGTATATTGCTGCTCACGCCTCCTCCGACCCGTACGCAGCCCTTAGCCGAACCCTTTTTCACCCATGTACTCTGCACATGTGCCTCTCTATCTGCCAATCAGGGTCCTCACACAGCGTTTTGAAGCCCCCTTCCACATAGTCCGGTCATCCCGCCATAGCAGAGACATGTCTGCTGCAGGCACTGCCAATTATGCCCACTGAGTAACGAAATATCCTCCTGGGCGCCCTCATTACAGATTTGTGTACATTGACCTTACCTGAGGCTAGTGATGCAGCCCTGCAGCCAGCGTACTAACAAGCGTTATGGTATCTTCATCTGAGTGATTTATTTAACAGAAACTTTGATGTAGGTAGATAATTTTTGCTTTTGTGCAAGATCCTTTTATAATAATTACAATTTTGGATGTGATTGATGCCCTGAAGATAGTGTTACGTTTTCAAATTTAGTTTGGAGTGTTTGGGAAGTCCCTGTTTGAAATGAAACTTTGTAACTGCACTGTAATGATTTATTTGAACCAGGTTATTGAGTTTGGAGGTAAAATCTGAAGGAGTTTAGATTTTACTTGGCATGCTCTGGAGTTTATTCTCTAATCAACATAAAAGCAGCTGAAATATCCTCTATTTTGTGAAACATGAGAGCTAATTGTAGCTTTTCCTGCTTGTATATTTATAAGGACTAATTGCAAAAAACTGCAAAAGCTGATCCTGCTGTTTTTGGTTCATTTATCCTGTGTAGCTGTTTACTGAAGCCACCTAAAACAAGCCAGTAATCACTCTCATGCTTCTGCTGCTGTATAGCTGGGCTGAAAGTAACAGAACAAAGACCCCAGGCATTGGAGCTGTTTTATCGGAGGCTGACAGGAGAGCTTTAGGCTTATGAACAGGTTAGCCAGCTACATTCCAAAAAAAGAAAGAGGCAGTGAGAAAAGAAGAGCGTCCTGTTTTTTTTCTCCGGCTTGCCGGATTGATCTGGCTTCCTAACACAAACACGAGTCCCTCGAGGAATCTTGTTTTGTCTCGCTTTTTATCCTTCTTTATATTTACAGCCCGTCTTCTCTGTCTGTGTGAAGGGAGATTTTCGGTTTAGGAACGAGAACTGGCTTCGTCGGGAATGAAATTCAGTAGATGGATTCTGTGCATATCACAAAATAATTAGCAGGAAGTTTCCATACCCAACAACCTTTCCTCCCTCCCTTCATTTTCATCTACTGTTGTATCCTGGTCGTGGCAGGTCACAGAGAGCAAAGCAGGAATTTCCTGGGCACCAATCCATCCAGACATAGTCAACCTTGTCTTGGCTTCATCTGGTGAAGTTGAGCACCAGTTGTGCCATAGTTTGGAGGGATTAAAACCCTCAACTTTCTTTGCCCAGAGCTCTTGCCATAAGCCACCAATGCTGCCCCAAAACTGCCGTTTGTCACAATTTCTTCCCCATATTTTGCTATAAAGATTGCCTGGCTGGTCCCAGTTATTTTATGCCTTTTATAGTTGGTTGAAGTGAGAGCTTTCTGTATATTTTTGGCCAGGTACTTTATGCACTGCAACAGTATTCTGAGCTGCGTCATGCTGGCAGAATGTACGGGTTATTGAAGGCTCCATGCCTGGTGTATTTAGGTCCTGGTGTGGCAGCAGGTCAGGATGGCATTATGTAAACTGGCTTAGCACACAGGAAGTGCTGCGGTATTATTAATGCATTCAGCTCCTTCTGTAACTGTCAGGCTAAACCTCACCAACAACCTGCTCACATTTAACACACTCAGAAACAGTCATTATTCTAACAGTAAAGTGTTAGAACAAAGTGTTATGTTAGTGTGGTAAACGTGTGTGTGTGTGTGTGTGTGTGTGATCTGTGCCTTCGTGCCCCAGACGTGACTGTATCAGCTATTGTCTGAATGAACATGAATCATAGCAGCGTGTAAACATAAGCGTGAGTAACTGCTATAAACCGCCAGTCCCTGTTGTACAAGACGTAGCGTGATGATGTCATTCACCTCGAGACTGGTTGCTATTACTGGTTCCTGTCTTATTCACGTCTCCTTTATGCTGCATCATCATGAATGACCAGACCTAACGGATTTCTAACAGTATGATAAATGCTCTTTGCATGAAATCTTTCAGTATGGAGGAGCAACGTTTCTAGGTGCAATTAAGCTTTGCATGTTGTGGATAAAATGCAAAGTCTACGCAGCTGGTTATGGCAGCCCACAGAGGGTTCTTCTCTCCCTCAGGCGTATGCTAATGAGGGAGGCTCTGGAAGTTTGCTGAGAAAAAGTGGTGCAGATATTGGAAATGCACCTCAGTATGAATTCTATTTTAGAGAGCGGTTACCACGTCCCTGTACATCTTACTAAAGAACGATACTGGCGTCTAGGTGGAATTCATTTAGTCGACAGTTTAAGATTTACAGTCCAGGAAATGAGATGGTTTTAATTTGAAGTAATAATTTTTTATTATTTATATACAGGGGGGTTTGTTTTTTGCTCCTGAATTCTGTAAAGTCACTCTGAGACAGTGGGTGTGTTCGAAAAGCTAGCTCTCTCTCTACATAGACGCATTTTACGTCATCCTACGTGCGCTCCCGAGAAGGAGGCTGTTCAAAATCCTAGATGCCTTAATATGCTGTTTAGTTAGGCATCTTAAAATTTCAATGTTATTTTGACTCAAGAACGAGTGAGCAGCTCTTCTCTCACAGAAAAATAAAAAAACAAAGCTGATGGTGCGGAGAAACTAATGGAGTTACTTTCAAAGGGAAATAAATTATTATTGATTTTTAACTTGTATAAACTTGCACAAGTGTGATTTACATTTACATTTTCAGCATTTAGCAGACACTTTTATCCAAAACGACTCACACGATGAGCGTTAAGGGCCTTGCTCAGGGACCCAACAGTGGCAACTTGGTGGTGGCGGGGCTTGAACCGGCAACCTTCTGTTTACTAGTCCAGTACCTTAACGACTGAGCTATCACTGCCCTAACAATGATGTGATTTATTTGCAAGTTCGGGCTTGTCAGCAATATAACTATTTTCAGTACACAAAGGGTTGACATGTTAGTTGACATGCTAGCGCGCTGTGCCACCCCATCCCATTGGTTTGAATGACAAGATGGTAAATGCTAAATGCGAAACCCGATGGAATCGCTGTCTAAGTAGCGCGTTCGAATAACCTGATTATAAGTCATTGACTTATTAGAATCCTCTCTACTGAGGCAGCTGCCTATGTAGGCAGTAAGACAGCAAGGCAGCTCACTAGGTTTTCGAACACACTTAAAGTCTTCTGAAAAAAAACACTATTTAAATAAATTTGACCTGACTTGACTTAAAGTTTGGCTTCTGGAACATTTAAATCGACAAAGTCAGAATGTTTCATATTTTTTACCTCTGGTTTATCCTAGTCAAGAATCACTGGGAGCAGTGCAGTAACACAGCCCAGACAAGATGCCAATCCATCGCAGGGCTTTAGCCATGCCTGAGCACACTCTCTGAGTCATAAAGTGTATAAATAGCATGCAAAGAGCCTCCTGCACTGAAAAGTTTATTGGCATTTAGGGGTGAAATAACCGCATGTCGACCCAAACTCACATCTGGCATGAGTCAAGTATGGTATCCTGATCTGCCCTGATTTAATACTAGGATTGACGTTTAGGTAATTTATGTGGATATGAGTTGTCATGTCTGATGATTAAGGCGTGGTGATGTGTGAGCTAATGACACAGGACTGAAAGAGCTACGACAGTAGAACACTGTTGCTGGCGTGAGTAAAGATACATGTGGCATAAAAATACACCACAACAGAAGCAAAGATTTCATCGATTAGTGTCCCTACATATTATTCCACTGCCACACTGTCCAAAACTTTGACTAATGTTGTGTTGCTTAATGTGTATGTTTGCCATTTAAATAAATTGTTTTTTTTATCTGTAAAAACAGATATAAATTTGCTGTTGGTAGATGTATTTGTAAGAAAGGCTACCGTCACTGGAACAGAACTGTCACTGTGCATGGTAACGGTTAATCAATAACCCAGAAACGAGTTGTTTAAGCAGCGCCGTCGGCTTAAAAGCTCATTAATGGTTAATATTTCCAATGAAACAGAGCTGCGGCGGTCACACACATCAGCGCCACTCAACACCAGAAGAGTGAGTGTTTTGCAGAGGTCTGACTCTCTAAGCATGCATGCGCCAGTTTGTTAAAGCGTTTACGCACTCTGTGTTACGTGGAATTATGCATCACTGTCGGTCAGTGTGTCCCCCACTCGGAGGAAATGTAATAGTTGGGACAGAGCAGTCAGACAGGAAACGTTCTCCTGGGATTCGGGAAGTCCATCAGACTGCCAGCATTCCACAGAACCCGATTCCACTGCTCCGGAGCCTAGTGGCGGCATGCTTTACTGCCACTCCAGGATATTCCAGGACTGATTCCTTAACTAAGCTTTGATTGGGACCGTTGTCTTGCTAGAGAGTCCAATTATCACCAAGGTTCAATTTCACCATAGAAGGCAAAACATTTCTCTGGAAAGTAAAATGCCCTGGTATTGCTGTGAATTCATGATGCCTGTCACACGGTCCAGATTACCAGGTCCTGCAGCAGAAGAAACATCCCCACATCATCACTGACCCCCTCCCATGCTTATCCATGGGAAGTGTGTTCTTCTGGTCATATGCCTCGGTTTTCTTTAGCCAGACAAACTGCTGATGGTCAAAGTGTTCCAGTAAAGTTTATAAAGTTATAAATCCTGATTTTCTTGGGGTCGGGGGATTGAATATTTCCAATTGCACTTGTGCATATGTATATATTGTGTTGATTCCAGTCCTGCTGAGTTCCTCAAAGCCTCTTGCAACTGGAACTACTGCTTTTTCATTGGGGAAATGACTAGCGTTAAATCAGATTAGTTCCAGATTGCTTCCCAGGCAACATGGTCCAAAAATACCTCAGTGACAAGGCTGAGATCTGCCTGCCTCCTCAAAATTGACAGTGTATTTTTTCCCCTGGGACGTTTCTGTCAGTGAAATGTTTGGCTCATCAGCGTAATGCCGCTTGTGTTGCGTCTGAGCCGGACGGACTTGCTATTTGGTTTCGATTTTGCATTGTGAAAACAATCCCAAACAAATGTGATGCAGCGATAAAATGCTGCGTCTATACCTTTGGCGTAGTTGCATGACCTTATCTTGCTAGCCATTTAGCAGGCCAGCTAGTTTGCATGCTAGATAATTAGCCGCTGAGTCATAAAAAGTTTACAGGAAATAGCTTGAACTGTTTGTTATGTGCGGTTTGGTTCGCCCTGTGTGGAACAGACTGCAGGAGCTAAGCTTCCTACCAAATGTTTTTCCACAGATTTGAATAAAATTCCAATAGTTCACAAAGGTCAAAGGGCGGGTGCTTGAGGACCACGCAGGATCTGTACATGTGTCTGTCAATAGTGCAGTAAAGTGTGATCTGGGAAGTTCTTTAAGAGCTTTTTGGAACACAACCGAAAGCTTGTGTTTGGCTGTTCCACAAGCTACATTTGGCTGACACATGTTTTGTTTTTATTGTTCCTAACATCACTTGCATGGTGAAGTGTCGTAAAAATGGTAATTAAGCCTCGTTAGAATCTTTGTTATCATTTGATGTTTGTGCTTAAAAGGGAAATATTGGTGCGTTCAGTGTTTCTGTACCACAGCATGGGTTTTAAAGCTCCGGTGTCTCTCTGTAGATGGCAAGTTTTCTCTCAGATTGTAACGTCTCGTCCTGCCATACTCACATTGGCATGTTGGCGGAGTGTATTCCTCTCTGAACTACACAAAGCATTCTCTGCACCCTAATAAACATCACTCTCTATACATTTACATTTTCAGCATTTAGTCAGGGACAGTATACATACTAAGCAATTGAGGGTTAAGGGCCTTGCTCAATGGCCCAACAGTGGCAACCTGGCTGTAGTGGGATTTGAACCAGCGACCTTTGGATTACTAGTCCAGTACCTAAACCACTACGCCACAACAGTCCCTATACCAAGGAGCAAGATTATTTAAACACTTCTGGCACTCTGATCTGTACTGAGACTTGCTGTTTCTTCTGCTAGCTCCCTTTCTGAAACTCTTGATATCAGCTTTCTGGTTTCTGTTGCTGCCTGGGCGTTCTTCTGTTCTCGAGCTTCGTTCATAGGTGGTGCGGCAGCTTTTTGAATTCTTTAGCCACTACTGGTTGCCTGTCTGTCTTGCTGGCGGACTGAGTAGCTGGCGAAGTTGCACTCAAGCAGTCTTTTGTTTCTTCTCCAGTCTGTTTATATCTTTTCCTGGCATGTTGCGTGGAGGGTCGTGTTCCTGCTCCAGTAATGTAGTTGCTTGTCTTTTCTATTCTCAAGTCCCACTTTGGACGGCGGCTGTGGTTTGGTTTCGTGTGATGAATTTCTTGAATTATCATTATTGTGTTCTGTTATTATTATTATTATTATTTTATTATTACGTTTGTTATGTGGTGAAGACTCCTGCAAAGTGGTTTATACTTTAATATCTCACATCTAGTCACGTCTAGTGCCCCATCATGAGGCGCTTCCCACCCTGTGACATGTATAAACTGTAAAATAACATTTCTGTTTGTGCTTTTATTTTGGTTCTCTGAACTGGGCAGCCACTGTTATTTTTTAAAGCTTTTCGGGGGAAGGGGGTTAACGTGTGCAACCGATCCTAACACACTTTTTACCAAACCAAGTGACGACGCTGTTTGAGGTGGATCTGAGAACTGTTTCTTTTCTCCTTTCAGAGTGATGGAGTGCCAAGACCTGCCAATTGTTAATGGACAGTGTGACCCTTACGCTGCAGTCTCTTTACTTGGACCATCCAGGTATATATACTTCCAAAGCATCAACAAAAAAATACAGTATTTAAATTGTACTTAATGTGTGAAGATTTTACCAGATTTACTTGAAGGCCTGGTACAGACTAAATCTAAGCCTAAAGTTGAAGTTTTTGTGTTACAGTTGTTATTTTTATTTCTTGAGAAAATGTACAAAACCTGGATGTTTTTTTCTTTCTCTTTCTCTTTCATCGTAAACAGGTCAGAAGCCAAAAAGACCAAGGTGAAACGGAAAACCACCAACCCTCAGTACGACGAAGTCTTCTACTTTGAGGTTAGAACTTTTACTAGGATCAAAAATGCCACAGTCATTTGATGTCCCCGGAAATGAGATATTAATGATTCATTCTGTAAATCAGTTTTAAAGGTTTACAGAATGTCCCAACTTCTTTGTTAGCTTGTTATGTCCTTCATACAAGTTCAGAAACACTTTCATTTTTGCTCTGCTCCAAAGACGTGACTACAGATGACAGACGAGCGATTGAGGTTACTTGTTCTTGTGGTTAATTGCTAAGAATAAAACAGAGAATGAAACAGCATTTGAGAGTAAAAATGAAAGGCTTAAGAGGATGAGGACACACGCTCACACTTGTTTTTCCTTTATAATTCAATGATTCTACAGAAACCACATCAGCTGTTGGTATTCGCATTTCGAGTCAAAACTAAAACACCTCACGCCTGTTTCTCTCGTTTTTTCTCTTCTTATTTTTGTCGCTTTAACCCGTGTTATCGGTTCTTGGCTGCTCCTTCGACACGCACATGCACACGACGAGTGAAGGAAGACAACAGCTTGATTGATTCCGACGCTTCAAGACACACAATTCACTTCACTGATTTCTTCGCCCTCACAGTCACGGTCTTTCCCACGCACAGCACTTCATCCTCACACACTGAGCCCTTCAGCTCAGAGCCCATCGTAGTAAAGAGTCTCTAATGATGCTGCCGCTACATACCGCACCACCGCCGCGACTAAACCTGACGACCCACAGCGAAATTCGATTTAGTTTCAGTTCCTGAAGACCTGGGTGCTCAAGCAGAACTCAAACATGCAAAAGTCAGACAGACAGAGTGTGTTAGAAAGCCTAGCAGAGGTCCTCTGCCTCAGGAGAGAGGATTCTAATAAGACATCGGACTCATAAGGCAGATTATTTAGATGCACTGCTTAGACAGAGGTTACGTCACTGCATTTTTAGTTCACTAAGCTAACACAATTAGCATCAGGCCGTTCAAACCAATAGGCTGAGGCAGCACAACCGGCTAGCATGACAGCTAACATTTCCCTCCATTTACTAAAAATGATTAAACTGTCCTTGACAAGCGAATTTGCAAATGAACGACACTTGTGCACCTTTATACAAATTAAACATCAATAAGAATTTATTTTAATTGGAAAAGAACTTTAACTTCAGCTTTAATCCAACACATTTGTAATTTTTTGGAAGAAAAGTCGTGCTGCACTGAATGCTGGGATTGCCTTTGCTGAGAAAGCATCAAACGTTCCCCCATTGATCAGTCAGATTATCGCTTCGAAAAAAGACACCTGTAGGAACATTTTAAGGTATCTAAGAATTTAGACATGCCCTCTTCTCGGGAGCGTTGGTTAAAGGTTTTCAGACAGACCCACAGCGAGCACAGGCATGGATCAAACCCTGGTCTTTAGGAACCAGGTGCGTGAGAGGTACTGGGCTGATTGATTGGTGTCCTGCCTGGTGTGTGTTACTAAATTGCACCCAGCGATGCCGGGGGAACCGGACCCACAGCAAGTCTGACATAAACAAAGTGAAAATTATATCAAATGAAAAGGTTTATGTGAGAGTGCTCAGTTAGCACGGCGGTATATTACGCTAGCCCACCAACTCTAAGATCCAGGTTCGAGTCTCAGTGATACTGTTGCTTAGCTGGGCATCTACACAGACATCTACATTATTGGCTGAGTCTGAGGGGAGGATGGTTTTGCTATGGATTGAATATTCTTGCCCTGCGCCCAGTGTTTTCGTGAGGAACCTTATCTGCGACCTTAAATATAACATAATGAAAACAACACCTGGTCTGTTGAGCCTCGAGGTGGATCTGTTCTGCTGTGTGTGGAAGCCAGTGGCACAGGAAACATCACACAGGTAGATGAATGGATTTCAGAAAGCATGAAAGAAAAACTAAGATTTTATGATGTTTTTTAGACATGTTTGAAGTAATTTGAAGCATAGCGTTCTAAGTGTAGTGATTGAGGGCAGCGGTGGTTAGATGATGGGAAGTTAAGCACTTCCTTTGTCTGCGGGTGGCAGAAAAAGTAAAATGGGATGTAACAATAACAGCGCAGGGTTCGGTTGATGATGATGATGTGAAAGATCTGTTATTGTTGGCACTTTGTGTTCTGTTCTCTGGCTGTCCGTGCTCATTTGTGTTAATTCCTCTGGTGTCTGAGGTGCCACTGGTTCTTCCTCCTCTAATCTCTAGGCTAATTGCATCTGACTGGCTTGATCAGATTCGTCATACTAAAAATAAGCCTCGCAAAAGCTACAGTTTTGAAATATATTGGAATAAATAAAGATCTTTTGTAAAAAAAAAAAAAAGAGATTTAACTACCTGTAGATGAGTAGAATAAGAAATTGGAGCGTGTAAAGCTGTTTAAAGTCCATGTTCCTGATTTTCACATACATGTACAGTATTAAAAAGGTACAAAATGTTTCTCTTGCAGATCACCAGACCACTTAATTACGCCAAGCGGCAGTTTGATGTGGAGGAGGAGGACGTGGATAAGCTAGCTCTCAGGTATGTTGTATATGACTGCAAATACTATATGGCCAAAGATCTTTGAACACATGACCATGAGCCCTGGACAACAGCCATCTCACAAGATGAGAGCATTCCATTTCTTTCAAGTCTTTATAGAGCTTTGCTTTGTGCACAGGGGTACAGTCATGCTGGAACAGGAAAGGGCCTTCCCTAAACTGTTGCTGCAAATTATTTAATTGATCTATTACACCTGTTATCAGCTATTGTTGTGACTGAAACATGAATTTAATCATTAGTAGGGGTGTCCCAGTGCTATTTTTCTTTAAGTGTATGTGTGGTTTAATGTAATGTAGTTACATTTGTTCTTGACAGTGATTATTTATCATTTTTGTGTTAACATAGTTTTCATTAATTCATAGTTTTGTAATTCTACTGTACAGCCCCATTTCGAAATAGTCAGGACAGTAAGTAAAATGCAAAATAAATTAATAGAAATAGTCTTTAACAGCTATTTAAATAAAAAACAGGACAAATTAGATATTTAAGAGATATTCTGTAAATATACACTGATTCATAGTTTGTTGCCTGCCAGACATTTCCAAAAACAGTTGGGACCGATACCATCATGAATTGAAATAAAAGGAGTTTTAACAAAAGGCTCAAATGTTTACAATCAGTGAGGGGTCACATTTTGAAAGACCACATGCGCTAATACTCCAATACTTTGACAACATCATGCACTCATTGACTGAACGGTAGCAGGCTCAGTAATAAAGAGTGTGTGAAAGTGTGTGAGAGGTGTAATATGTCGTTGTGTGTCTTGTTCTTGCAGGGTTGACTTGTGGAACGCCAGTAACCTGAAGTTTGGGGATGAGTTTTTAGGAGGTGTACGAGTGCCACTGAAGGTTTTGGGCCAGGAGGGCATTCATGATGCATGGTACAGCCAATCTCAGTCAGATTGATTCATTCACTCATTCATTGTCTGTTTTACCACAGCTTTATCTATGCCAGTGTTGTGGTGGGTCTGACACACACACACACACCCACAGTAACACTTTCCAGTAGCTCCAGCTGGCCTGACTGCATGTGTTAGGACTGTGGGAGGAAACCGATGACATTATATTAAACAATTAAATATGCATAAAATACGCTGTTATTTAACAAAACACAGATACGATTATTTCATAAATCTATTAAGAAAACCTTCTAATACTGTAATGTGAAGAAACAAGACTGGGAAATACTGTTCTAAATTACCATTTACACACCTATTAATACCTGAAACAGTCAAGTTACCAGACAATATCTTTACTTTATTGACTGTAGCTATAAAAATGTTCAATTGTGTTCATTAATACAGTCCATGTAAACGCTTAACCCATATAAATATCATATACAGATGTGTTTTTAAAAAACTACAAACATCACAAATATAAATCATGTTTACAATCACGTGATTGAATAACCTGAACAAACTGTAGAGATGAAACGTCACGCAGCAAACGAGTTTCGCTTCTTTCTCAAACAGTAGCGGAGGGGAAGGAGGCGGAGATATGCGGTAATTTTTCATCTTTTCATTGGTCATTTTGATATTCGCTGCTATGGACAGACGGCGATTTATACTCACAACAATCAGCACGTAAAAAAGAAGTGAAAACCGCTAAAAGTGGAGATACGTGTTTTTCATTGGACAGCGACGATATTTTTTTTTCCGTTTGACTGTGCTGGCGGCCACAAGTAATGCAATTTAAGACGGCCCGCGGGCCAGACTTTGGACAAGCCTGACCTAGAGGAAATCCAGACGGACCCAGGGAGAACAAGCAAACTCCACACAGAAAGGTCCAGCCAGGGGATCAAACCCAGGACCTTCTTGCTATGAAGCAGAAAGTTTGCAAGAACAATTTGAGCCTAACCTGGTGCACAACCTGGGTCAAAAGTGACCCAACTGAGTTTTTATTTTCTATATCTTTGCAATAAATTAATTTCGTCATTCAAGCTTCCATGAATTTTTCAATTAACTTGTTTTTGATCATCACAAATCCTTATTACAGTTTATATATATTTTTCATATTTTTGTATCACTACCCTTCTAATGCACATGGGTCAAAAATGACCCGTATGTATTTACTATGGAATTTGACAGGAACTACTGACATTTGTAAGTGTTTGTAGTCAAAAACATATTTACTGATCTTTTGAAAGACAACCAAAGATTAGGCTCTTGAATCTTGAATCTGTCCAATACTATTTGCTTGCTAGCTGTTTACATATTCTAGTATAGATAGCTTTTATTAGCTAAGACAGCAAATACATGAATAACTGACAAATGTGCATATGAAAATATTCTTGAATGGATGAATATGGGTCATTTTTGACCCATGTTGTTGTGCATTAGAAGGGGTTTGCTTAGCTTGTGCATCAAAGGGTTAAAGAAAAGGTTCTTACATTTGTAGGATTTTAATCTGAAAGGCCGTGTTTAGTCTGAAATGCAGGATGTTACTCGTGATTGTTTTTCACTGGTTCGTTGTGGTTTGCTCTCTTTAATAAAAACGTCTGTTTCTGGCAGGTACTTTCTTCAGCCCAGGGACAACGGCAAGTCAGTGAAGGCAGACGAGCTGGGCTCATTACGGCTGAACGTAGTTTACACAGAGGACCACGTGTTTCCTTCAGAGTCCTACAGTCCCCTCACTGACCTGCTGCTGCAGTCTGCAAACACAGAGGTGGATCATAATAATAATCATTCAGGCTTTAGTGTTTCAGTGTGTTACTGTGTACTAGAAGCTGTAGCAAGATTTTAGTCAGGCACCAGCGCATTTACTGCTCTCAGATGCATTTTATGCACCCCCTCTTCCCCAAGTTTCGTCATATACAATTACCCGATTGTGTTCCTCCTTACCAAGGAGGGTTATACTTAACACACGGCCCCTGTGCAATACCCGACTGTTTCTTTACACCTGCACCAGGCGGGTTCATGCGGAGGTGTGTTTATATACTGATCTCCATTATCCTCCGTCTCTGTGCAGGCGCCATCGATCAGCCAGCAGTTATGACGAATCCCTCTGTTCCTCCCTCCCTTGGACAAGCCAAGCATCGTCTGTGTAGGCGCCCGGCCGACCGGCAGATGAGCTAAGATTCGAACATACAAGTTTCAAATGTCAGCACTCCTGTTGATTTGAAGCGACCAGGCATCCAATATTCACAGTTGGCTGTGCCTGAGGGAGAGAGATCGAACAGGTTCTTTATTACTGCTGCAACGATGGCCTGTGCTGGTCGGTCGAGGTGCCTGCATGAGAAATAAATGACTCACAAACCGCAGGGTGTGTCTCCGTACCCAGTACGACTCGGCGGTAGCGCAGGACAGACTGAGCTGGTCAGGGCTGATGAGGGCGTCTCATAAACTGTATGTATAGTCATGATAGTGCGACCTGCACACAAACTGTATGTTCTGTACATACTCGGCTTACTCGGATACTATATCTGACAACTCGACAAATAAAAACAAGCAAATTCCTTAAATTGACCCAAAGCAAATGTTGTATAGATGCAAACAATACCCTGCAAATCTACTGCATATGTTTTGGACATGTCAAAAGCTGTATTAGTTTTGGCAGTCCATTTTTGATGCCCTTTCTAAAATTTTGGAAGTACCACTAGACTACTCGCCTTATGTTGCACTATTTGGTGTTATGCCAGTAGATACTAACCTAAGTAACAATAAGTGTAACGTACTGGCTTTTTGCACTTTACTAGCCAGACGATTAATATTGTTTAGGTGGAAAGACTCTCTTCCCCCGACTTACGCCCACTGGATTAGAGAAGTTATGCAATACCTTAAATTAGAAAAAATAAGATACTCTCTTCAAGGGTCAGTACGGAGGTTTTACACAACCTGGCAGCCCTTCTTGACATTTGTGGAAAATATGAAAGCTGGAAATATGACCCGTTAAGAGACACTAGGTTTGTGATATGAATGATGTATTTATTTTGGTATTATGTACCTTGTTATTTCATTGTGTAGAAATCTGTGATTTCTATTTTTTTACATATGCTCATATTTTCTTTTGTAAAGTTTTTAATATGTGACATTTGGTGTATGCAGGGGTTTTTTTTTTTGGGGGGGGGGGGGGGGGATTAGGGGTTAAAAGGGCTTGGGATTGTTTGTATTTTGTATATTGTAAAAATCCTTGATCAATAAAAAGACTTTGATCAAAAAAAAAAGTAAATGTTTGTGCACTTTTAACACAGTTACTGTTAGAACATGTAAAGATTGACCGTGAGTGATAAAGTTTTGTGCTGTTTTAGCCGGTCTCAGCATCAGCGGCCCACATCCTTGGAGAAGTGTGCCGGGAGAAGCAGGAAGCCGCCGTCCCGCTGGTGCGCCTCTTTCTGCACTTTGGAAAAATCGTGCCTTTCATCAGTGCAATCGCCAAGGCAGAGGTTAACCGAACGCAGTGAGTCAACACTCCAACTAACATTTACATCACTGCCTTTATTTGTCTATCTGAAATTCTCTAGATGCTAAGAGTAGGCAGCAATTTTCACTCAGAACGAGCAGTTTTTTTATTGTTAATCAGGTCAACTGGCGCTACTGGAAATTGCCCTCGGTATGTGTGTGTGTGTGTGTGCGCGCACTGTGGTGGACTGGCAATCTATCCAATGTGTTTTCTACCTTTCGCATCATAGATCAGACCCACTGAGAGCCTGACCAGTATAAAGCAGTGTTAAAACAATGAATAAATGAATGAATGAATGACACTTATAATTAGTCAGCATTTTACTTTGCTAGGGCTGTAAATGAAGTTTTTGGTTTGAATAATGAGGTGGTACAGGGTTGGTACAAAGGTGGTACAGGGTTGGCCGTATCTTGACCGTGTCCTGCTTTTCACTCTTCAGGGATCCCAACACGATATTCCGGGGCAACTCACTAACATCCAAATGCATCGACGAGACCATGAAGCTAGCAGGAATGCACTATCTCCAGGTCACACTCAAACCCATTATTGACGAGGTGAGCGCACTACTGTTATTCTCTCTGCTTTCCTGCAAGACCCAAATACTCATCACGCTGCTGAACTGTTTTATACCATCAAGGTTTCAATTTATTGGTGCATTTATTGTTCTAATAAACATAAAAACTACATAATAATAGCACAAAGCAGGCACCTGGGTCGGGCAGCAATAAAACTAGCTAGAAAACCAGTGCTGAGATCTCAAGCTCTCGATTTCAAATCTCAGGTTTGGTATCAGCCGGACGGGCACCTATACAGACACACGATTGGCTGTGTGTGTAGGGGGAGGGATGAAGGCTGAAACAGGATTCTTTGTTGATGGTGTAAGTATTGCCCCTGCTGACCGGTTAAGGTGCCTGCACTGTGTTTCGCTCTGTGAAAAGAAGCGATGAGCTGCGTGCATGTCGGAGGTGTACGACGGCGTATTAGGGCCACTGTAAAAATATTTTAAAGTTTCGATTTCGAGATTAAAGTCAAAATATTATGAGATTAAAGTGGAAATATTGTGGCCAGAGAGTGTGCAGCCGTCGCAGGCTTGTCAGTTCAGAGAAGCTCGGGTCTCAGTACCTGGATCAGCACACAAGCGCCGAGGGCAGCTTATAACGAGTGTTATTGTGGTTATCCAATTTATTATTATGTATTGTACACTTCCATCCACATGACATGAAGACTATACATGTCAATGCAATCATTTATACTGATGCTATACGGCTTTAGTTTATTGTATGAGTCCATAAGTCTTGGTTGAGGTACCGGCGACGACGCAGATGCCGAGCGCATTGGTGGCGCATGTTCTTCTAAATAAACACAGTTTATTGTAAAGCCATTTGACTGTCCTTCTACTAATAACAAACTGGTGCTGATGTGCAGGAGATTGGGGATTTCGATGCCATACGGCTTTAGTTTATCGCACGAGTCCATAAGGCTCGGTTGAAGTACTAGCGACGAAACAGACGCAGAGCGCACCGGTGGAACACGTTCTTCTAAATAAACCCAGTTTATTACAAAGCCGTCTCAGCGTCATTATACTAATAACACGCTGGTGCTGATGTTACAGGAGATCGAGGATTTCTTTATTTGAGAAACCGATATGAAAGTACAGTATAACAAATCATGAACATCCCTCATTTTAACACAAGAATGTTGCTATGGGTATAATATTTAGACTTTAATCTCATAATCATTTTGACTTTATTCTCAAAATCAAAACTTAAAATGATTTTTTCTTTAAAGTGGCCCTAATACGCCGTCGTAGAGGTGAGTGTGTGACGGCCCCCTCTATTAAGGGGGGAGGTGGTAGCACTGAGGTGTATCTATTGTGAGAGTTCAGCTGGGCGTCTACACAGGCATGTTGGTGGTGGATTGTGTGTGTGGGGGTTCCTGCTAATTATTGGAACTATTTATACTGAATTAGTTCTGGGTAGAATTGAAATTAAATGTGCAGAGTTATGTAAATAAAACACACACACACACACACACACACACACACGTTTCTATTTAGTTACGGTCAGTTATTTTTGATGTGTGGTTTGTCCGTGTAGATCTGCACTGACCACAAGCCTTGTGAAATCGATCCAGTGAAGCTGAAAGAATCTGAGAATCTCGAGACCAACAGGGTGAGTCCGACTTTTCTCTCACTCCGTGTATGGGTCCATGTGTGGCTCCTCCTCCGCGTGTGCATGAGTTTGACACCCGTGGAACGTGATTCTGAAGCCTGCTTACTCGACCGAACGTCACCGACAACGCTTCTAATTGGCAAATCTGTTCACAGTGTGTCCTCACCCGTATGATGACGTAACAAAGCGAACGATATACGGCTGCATGTTTTTATAGTTTCTGTTTGTGCATTTCTTCATGACAGTTCTTGCACTTGTTCTTCTCAGGAGAACTTGCGGCAGTACGTAGATCGCATCTTCAACGTCATCACCACCTCTGGCGTCAGATGCCCTACCGTCATGTGCGACATCTTCTTCTCGCTGCGAGAGTCTGCCGCCACACGTTTCCAAGGTAACCGCACACACACACACACACACACACACACACACTGTGACCTTGACTTGGTTAGCAATTGAAATCTGTAAAGGATTAAATTGCTACTTGCATTTATTAAAGGCTCTGGCTGAGTGACCCTTTGACTAACTTTATGTGTGAGCTCACAAGAGTTTACAGAATTATGAAAATAGAATAGAATGGGATAGAAAACTTTTAGAACTGGATTAATTACAGATGTGGCCCTGTAATTTATCCTGCCCATGTCCTCACTGCCTTCCTGCCCTCCCTCCTGTAGTGGCTCTATAGTGAGGAGGAATTTAGTGTTACATTGGGATTGATGTTCACACAGCTCCTCCTGCTGGAGATAGATACACATTGCAGTAAATTCGTACCCAAACACGAAATTAAAATGGACCATTTGGCATCAAAAGCTGGTCAGGGTGGCAATGGGTTTTATGTTTCTTAAATGAATGGGCGCAGTGCAGCAACACACCCCGAACGAGAAGCCAGTCCATTGCAGGGCCTTGGTCACTTTTCTGCTTGGGATTCGAACCCTATATCACAGCAGTAGTAGGAAACCCTAAAAACATACATCATGACTTTTAAATGATGAAATCAGTCTGATGTAAAGTGGTTGGCAAACATTTATAGTGCTACAAGCAAACATGACTTTAGAGTCCATCAGGATGTTCATGATGAGAAAAGCACTGGCAGTGAGGATGAGCTTAGTGTAGAAAAATGGGATAAAAAGGCATTTATAATATTATATATCAAATTATATGTTTTACGTCTTTCATGGTCCATAATTTATGAATATTTTATATATATATATACAGTACCAGTCAAAGGTTTGGACACACTTTCTTATTCCTGTGGTTTTTCTTGATTTTTTTTTAGTTTTCAACATTGTAGATTAATAATGAAGACGTCCAAACTATGAAGGAACACATATGGAATTATGTAGTAAACAAAAAAGTGTTAAACAAACCAGAATATGTTTTATATTTTATATTCTTTAAAGTAGCCATCTTTTGCTTTGATGACAGCTTTGCACACTTTTGGCATTTTCTCAATCAGCTTCATGAGGTAGCCACCTGGAACGGTTTTCAATTAACGTTTGTGCTTTGTCTAGAGTTAATTTCTGGAATTTCTTGCTTTTTTAATGTGTTTGAGACCATCAGTTGTGTTGTGCAGAGGTAGAGTTGGTAAAATATAAAACATATTCTGGTTTGTTTAACATTTTTTTGTTTACTACATAATTCCATATGTTCCTTCATAGTTTGGACGTCTTCAGTATTAATCTACAATGTAGAAAATAAAAATAATCAAGAAAAACCACTGAAGAGAAGGTGTGTCCAAACTTTTGACTGGCACTGTATATATATATATACTGTATATTTATTTATGTATTTGATATTTATATATATATATATTTATTTGACCTATAATCGGAAATGTTTACCAAAACACAGGCACACACGCTCTGAATAGTTTTAAATTTATCTTTAAATACAGCACACATTAATCATTACCTTCAGTTTGTTAATATCTAATGATATGGAATGATGTTTGTGTGTGTGTTTTGTAGTAGACCAGGATGTGAGATACACAGCAGTCAGTAGTTTTATTTTCTTGCGCTTCTTCGCCCCAGCGATCCTCTCACCAAACCTTTTCCAGCTCAGGCCGCATCATCCGGTGAGTGTGTACTGTCCTGTACTGAGCTTAGCTTCTAATACTGTAAAGATGTGACCGTACAAGTGTGTAAACTAGATGTATGAGTTTTTTATATGTGTGAGTGTTTTTATATTTTATATGTTCTTAATGTCTTTTATTTGAAGGATCCCTGCACATCACGGACTCTGACGCTCATCTCCAAAACCATCCAAACTTTGGGAAGCCTCGCCAAGTCTAAATCTGTGAGTTGGCCGGATAAAATGTTAATCTAGGGGGAATATGTGACTAATTCGGTCAGTCTACTGAGCATCATGTTTCATCGGCAGGACGTGGCTCTTATTCATCCGGCACGGTGGCTAAGTGGGTAGCACTGTCGCCTCACGTGTCCATGTGGGTTTCCTCCCACAGTCCAAAGACATGCAAGTGAGGTGAATTGGAGACACTAAATTGTCCATGACTGTGTTCGATATAACCTTGTGAACTGATGAATCTTGTGTAACGAGTAACTACCGTTCCTGTCATGAATGTAACCAAAAAGTGTAAAACATGACGTTAAAAATCCTGATAAACAAACAAGCAAACCAACTCTTATTCATCACTACTGTCACTACTGTGAAAAATCCAGTTTTAATGACGTTCTCATTGTTTTCCAGGCCAATTTTAAAGAGTCATACATGGCTGCCTTCTACGATTATTTTAACGAGCAGAAATATGCAGATGCTGTGAAAAATGTGAGTTTATTTTGCATTTCTCTAATTTCACGTTTTGCCTGCTGTGCATCTTAAATTTCATTTTCATCAGTTGCTGTACCCTGATCTGGGACGTGGTGGACCTAGTTCCAGCAGGAAACACTGGCCGCATGGCAGAACTAACCTGGACAGGGCAGCAATCCATTGCAGGGCTTCGATAACCTCCTCAAACATTGCCAGTCATATCTGTCTAGATGGCAGGCTTGTTGATAGCACCGCTGAGATTAGAAACCAGATCTCTGCATCTAACCGTGTTTTATAAATACTCAATTATTTATTTCATTTGTAAATGTTACCACTGCGTTATCATGGTCACGGTTGCGGTGGGTCCGGTTTCCCTGAAATCGCTAAACGCAAAGCAGTAACACACCCCAGACAGGACGCCGATCCGTCACATGACCTTGTGCACCCCACTTCCTTCAGACATAGCCAATCATGTCTGTCCACCTCTGGGGATTCGAACCCTAGATTCCAGTGGTGGTGTACTAGCTCAATAAACCTGTGCATCGCTCGAGCGTCCTGTCTTTACTGATGGGTTGTGTTTACAGTTTCTAGATCTGATTTCATCATCTGGAAGGTGGGACCAGAAGAACATAGAGACACCGATCATGTTAAAGGAAGGGTGAGCAGCATCTCTCAGTCCCCACGCCATCCTGGCATAATGAATCATTTTAGGATAACTGATTAATAAACGTGTAGACTGTTACGAAGCTGCTATTGAAATATTCATTAACTCACTGTTGTACCACCACTTTTCTTTCATGACTTGTCTGGCATTTAGATTTATGATCAAAAGAGCACAGGGAAGGAAACGCTTTGGCATGAAGAATTTTAAGAAGAGATGGTTTCGCCTCACAAACCACGAGTTCACCTACCACAGAACCAAAGGTAACAAACACAAAGGCGTGTTCCATTAGTTGTCAGTATTCAGTTATACAGGCATTTATGTAAACGTCTGATTAAAATATTGGTTAGAGGGGCGCTCAGGTGGCGTGGCGGTAAATTTTGGGCTCGCACTTTCAAATCTCAGCCATGCGTTTACACGCAGACATGATTGGCTAACGTCTGCTGGGTGGGCGGGTCAAGGGGATTTTCACCAACTGTTTTATATTGTTTAAGTGTAACTGTTGTTCCTGCTGCTTTCAGGATATCCTGCAGCTCTTTTTAGTGATTTCTGGCTTCTGTCTTACTCTTCTTATCAGTAGTCTGAGTGCATGTTGTCAAATCCTGTGTGGCACACTGAGGGACGTTTATTAAATTGTGTTTCATTTGATGTTATTGTTGTGTGTACAGGTGAAAATCCTCTGTGTAGGATCCCTATTGAGAACATCCTGGCTGTGGAGAGATTAGAGGAGGAGTCTTTTAAGATGAAGAATGTAAGAGCAAATGGTGCCCACACACACATTCCCAAAAAAAACTCTTATGTCCTTGTATGCTTGTGTATTATGTTAAAATACAACATCTAAAAGGTTTTTGGTGTCAGTCTTGGTCTTATTACTATTATTTCTCGTTTAGCTGGAACAGACTTAAAACGTCTGGACCTTCCATTCCCACATAACCCTCTTCGTCTCGTCCTGCTCTTTCTAGCTTTTTTGCCATTGTTCTATAGCTTTTTTCCCCCCCCAGGAACTCAGTTGGTAAATAGGAGCAGGTTTCTGGTTTATTCTGGGTATCCCTCTGTTGGGTTTTCTCATGTATGCTGTGGTAACTTTCTAATGTCTTGGTTGCTCTGTGTTTTCTGAGACTCCCTCTTTCTCTGGTGAGTGTCTGGGTTGTAACCATGCCAGTGGACCGAGTAGCTGGCCAGGTCGCACCCACATTCACGTGTTTTCAGTTTTCTGACTAACGTGTTACATGGAGTTGGGACTGCTCTCGTAATGCAGTCGCCTTCCGTTCGCTGTTCTTGGGCGGTTGAGGTGCAGTGGTACTGCTCCTGACCTCTGAATTGTCTTTCTTGTTTTTGAGTTCTCAGCTGCAGCTTATAGTTTTGTTTTATTCCTTTCTCGGGTTTTAGAAGTTGTAGTTATAGTTTTCTTAAGGCTTGGGTTATTTAATAATAATAATAATAATAGAATTTTATTCAAAAACAAATGACAACCAATAAGGTACAATAAAAACAGATGAATACAGAGAACACAGAACAGCAAAACAAGCCAGAGAATCAGGTATAAAAGGAATAAGATAAAATAAGCAAAAAAAAAAATTAGAATTAAGAGACCAGGAATAAAAAGAGTACAGAGAATTAAGATAAATAACTATGAACTATGGAACGCAGTCAGTCTTTAAGTGCACATATACAGCATAATGTCTAAACATGGTATAGTAGATGTATTTTATTAATAAACTAAATCTAATGTGTTATTTTAACCTTTTTCTTCCTTCTCATCCTTGTTGGCACTCCAGATGTTTCAGGTAATCCAGCCGGAGCGGGCGCTCTACATACAGGCCAACAACTGTGTGGAGGCCCGAGACTGGATCGACATCCTGACTAAAGTTAGTCAGTGTAACCGCAAGCGTCTAAGCACCTACCATCCATCAGCCTACCTCAACGGCCACTGGCTCTGCTGCAAGCAAGCTATCGATTCGGCCCCGGGATGCACACCCTGCACTGGGTCAGTCATGTCGATGAAGTGCATATCAGTTCGTTCATACGTGCATGTATATATCTGGTGAAGGAAATGGAATGGTTTTTAAGATGCTCATCAATCGGTGCTGCTGTGTTACCACATTGTCTCTGTGTGTTTGTACAGTGGCCTGCCTGCAAACATCCAGCTCGACATCGACGGAGATCGAGAGACCGAGCGAATCTACTCGCTGTTCAGCACGTACATGTCCAAGCTGGTTAAGATGCAAGGTGGGTGGCACTCAGTGTTAAGCGCGTTGTCCCGTCAGTAAGACTACGTTTAGTAACCCGTGTTCAAATCTCACCCCCACAGAGGCGTGCGGCAGTAGGTCTGTTTACGACGGGCCTGAGCAGGAGGAGTACTCCACCTTCGTCATAGACGACCCACAGGAGACCTACAAAATCCTCAAGCAGGTGGTAACGAGCGTGCAGGAACTGGAGGAGCAGCATGCACAGTACAAGCGTGAAAAGTTCCGAAAGACCAAGTATGGTAGTCAGTGAGTACGACTTTAATCTCTTTAATTCTCCCAATCTAGTCGTATCCAATTCCCGATCGCATTTCGGGAGATCTCCACTCCTGATCGAGGAGGGCTACACCTTACACAGGGCGGCACGGTGGCCTCACGGCAAGAAGGTCCTGGGTTTGATTCCCAGATGGAGCGGTCTGGGTTCTTTCTGTGTGGAGTTTGCATGTTCTCCCGGTGTATGTGTGGGTTTCCTCCGGGAGTTTCCTTGCACAGTCCAAAGACGTGCAAGTGAGGTGAACTGGAGACACTAAATTGTCCATAACTGTGTTTGACTTGAACCCATGAATCTTGTGTAACCAGTAACTACCTGTCCACTAGGTGCATTCATATAGAGATCCGTATCACGCACGGAGATCCAGGCACCGATTTCCATCATTCCCCATCTTACTGTCAGCGTCACTGATCAGCCAGCAGAGTTCGTAACTGCAGCAAATATTCAAATGTACGAATTTGCTGCTACTATTTCTATCCAGGCTTGAGACCGGCCCCCCGGTGGCTAGGCTGTTTCAGCCATCCCTACTTTCCCTATCAGACACTAGCCAGTCATGTCAATGCAGACGCCGACTGGCCGTTAGCACAGCTGAGATTAAAACCCTGGATCCCCAGGTCTCAGCAGTAATTTTATGTTTTACAATTATGATTAATTTTATAATCACCCGCGCTGTTGTTGGTAACAGTAAATAATTTTTGTGGTTGTCATTGTTACAGGGAGCATCCAATCGGTGACAAGAGCTTCCAGTGCTACATCCGCCAGCAATCAGAGAGCTCCACCTACTCCATCTGACTTCACCCACAATGCCTTTCTTCCACACGGACCACGAGCTGCGACTGAAGGGAAGAAACTGAGCGACAAGTGCGAGATCGAGCGAGAAATTCACGCTCGAATCGAATCGACAGCTTCTCCCAGAACTGTCTGCACTTTAACGGTCACGCCCGCCCCCCCCCCCCCCCCCCCCCCGTGACGACGTAGCTGTGTCCGAGGGCACGTTCTCAAAGGTGGACGTCCAGCGCTGATGGATTCACCTGGAGAATTTAATTCTAGCTCTTTTAAGTCTTAAAAACGAACTGCGGGTCAGAAAGAGGATCCTGGGGTTTGTTGTTCTAATGTAAATCACGTCGGTGCATCTGTAATAACCAGAGCATTAGAAAATTACGAACCTGCTTCTTTTAGTTTTGGGGGTGAATGAGTGTACAGTCTCTTTTCTAAACGAATCAGACTTTTAATGCAGGGTAGAATTTTAGTTTACAATTTATACACAATGTGGCCAAAAGTATGTGGACCATGAACTAGTTAAACACCCCGTTTTTTTTAATTCTATAAATCCTCAAATGCATCTACTCTACTGCTTTAGACTTCCCAGTTTGTAGTAGCCAACCGCTTCTTTTCACCAGCATGACGTGGGTTCACAGGTCACACACTGCTCTCCATTATTCACCATCTCTGCGCAGGTGACATCGACCGGCCAGAAAAGCCGGCAATTGCAGGAGTAATAAGAAATCATCCCACCCACCCTCAGACACAGCCAATCCTGTCTGTGTGAACACCCAGCTGAGTACCCGAACATCCGTATCAGTTATTTTACAGGACTCTATACACCTGTGAGTGTGGGTGGGAGTGGGTGTGGGTGTGGCTGAAGCTCTTAATTAGGAGAGGTGCCAAAATACCTTTGGCCACATAGTGTATGTTGTACCAAAGAAAGGGAAAATGGGCGTGGCTGTCACACTTTATTTTATTCATTACATTTAAATCATGAAACTAATATTACCAGACATATAAAAGCTAATAAAGGCCCAGAGTGTTTTGCACAAATGATTATATATATGATTATAAAGCATGTTTTAAAATACACAACAAAAAAAGTAGAAACGTTTATTGCCCATCCCAAAAACTCGTAAAAATCATCATAGTGGATACAGGTGGTACAGCAGTAAATTACGCTAGCTCCCTACCTCTGGCGTCCCGTCTGGGGGTGTTGCTGTATTATGCCCAGTGATTCTGGGGAGACTGAACCCACCATATCGTAACCAGACCACCGTGTGGAGTCACCTTTTGCTTTAATTACACTTGTCAGTCTGGATTTTTCTCTACCAGCTTTGCACACCTACACTTGGGAACATTCACTCATTTTTCGTTGCAGAATCGTTCAAGTTCAGTTGAATTTCGTGGTAACCGGCTTTCTTAATGTCCATCCACAGATTGTCAATTGGATTTAGGTCAGTTACATGACCTGGCTACTGAAGGACATCTACTTTTTACTTTTCCTAAACCACTATGCTGTTGAATGTGCCCAGCTGGCCAATAGCAACTGCTGAGAGTCGAGCCCAGATCTCAGGGGGGGGTGGTAGGCTAGCGTATTAATCAATAAATATAAAATAATAGATCATAGATCTGACCAGACTATTATGAGGGTTATAATGTGTAAAATAAAGCTGTTAGAGTTTTAACAACCAATCATGTGACAGCCATTCTCAGTCTCCCCATCACAGCTCAAAAAAAGTAGTGCCAGTCAAAACGAATAGGTGCTTCATTTGAATGAATTGGAATGGAGACTGTGAGGAATTTTCCGCATCAGATCTTAATTTTAACCACTATTTTATATAATGTTGTGTTAAATAGTGTTATTTTGTTTATCTTTGCTTGCACTTTGCCCGTTACAGACGCATTACAGTATTGTTGAGAGAGCATTCCCTGAAATCTTCAGGGTGTCGGCCCAACATAGCAGAGAAGGAAATTAAATTACATGTATATTCTTTTTTTATTATTATATTTATGCATTTTTACCTTTTCCTCCAATCTAGTCGTATCCAAGTACTTGATTATGTCTCTTCTTCACTGCTGCAGACCCCGACCCTGACCGAGGAGGGTCGTACCTAACACACTTCCCCTTTGACGACGACTTATTTTTACCATGGCTGGATTACTGACCGGGCCAGTGGGGCCAGCGCCCAGGGGCCCTTGAGGTCAGGGGGCCCCGGGGGGGCCCTGGCCCAAAACATTTTGCGATGCCTATCAACATTTATGATACAATATATTTTTATTTCCGAGGGCCCTCCATTTTAAGGATCCTCTGACTATTAGGGACTTTGACCCCAGGGCCTCTTGGGGGCCCTAGCCATGCTTTTGGGGCCCCTAGCCATGCTTTTGGGCCCCTTATGAAAATGGACGAGGCGTTGTGGCACTGCTCTGACTTCGACTTCTGGCTATTAGGGGTCCTAGGAAAGAGGGGGGCATACCATTAGAGGGCCTCTTTGCCCAGGGGCCCAGACTATCCTTAATCCGTCCTTGATTTTCACCTGCATGAGGCGGGTTCATACAGGGATCAGTATCACGTACGCAGAGTCACGCACTGCTCCCCATTATTCACTGTCTCTGTGCAGCAGAGGCCGCAGCATTAATAAAGAATTCCTCCAGCCCTCCTACCCGGCCGCTAGCACATGTACGTGTATATTCTTAATGTATCTCAAAATATACAGACCTACTGTTTGGCATGACACTAAAACTCAGTTCACTTAATAATATTCCCAGACTAATTTAAAGCCAGTAATTTTGTACAAATATTCTCTTAGTTTAGCTAGTTTGAATAAACAGGTCTGTAATCAGCTCATTTTTGTCAGTTACACCAGTGGCAGACATTTGGTTTTGTTTATTGTAATTTTGTTGAATATTCTGTATTGTAAATAGTGCATTTAAATATGTTCTTAAATCTCGTACTGAGAATATTCCCTCTTATTAATGTGTGTGTGTGTGTGTGCGTGTGAGTAAAATGAATTGATATGTTGTGATGTATATCTATATTTTAACCAGCATTTCTCAGCGTCTGTATTTGTAATATAACGAGTGCTGTTTAGCTCATGACCCTGACTAGAATTCACACACTGGTGCATGTTTTAGTGTGAATATGTTGTTTTAATATGCTGTAAGCCAGACACATTTTTGCTACCCACTCCTAAAAAAAGTATTTATTTTTATATCACAGTATAACATTTTGTGAGTTGAACAGTTTCGGTGTTCTCAATACACAATACAAGTGATGCAAGGATTTTTGAAAATTCGTTACTCTAATAATATCTGATATTAAAGTTAAAATGATAATGGATAACTGAGTGTAGCTTCAGGTCCGTGAGCTTCCGAGTGAAAGCCTAACCAGGGCGAACAGTGTATTTTTGATAAACGTATATGAAGAGTGTTATTACTCAGTTTGGAATACATGACAAACGTGGATGCAATCTTTTTTGTCCAAATGAAGGCAATAACAACAAATCTGTGTGTTTTATTTTGTGTTTTTTGTGCTTAAATTGTGTAGATTTGTTCAACCTATAAAACAACTTCATTCATTCATTTATTGTCTGTTTTACCACCAATTTATCCTGGTCAGATGCACAGTGGCTCTAATTGATCTAGTTGGGCGAAAGGTAGGAAACATCCTAGACAGGTTGCCAGTCCATCACAGGGTAGACGCAAATGCACACACAGGGCCCGGACCGCCCGGCCAAGGAATCAAACCCAGGCTCTTCTTGCTGTGAGATGACACCATTGCACCACTGTGTTGCAAAAACAACTTTAACACTCTAAAATGAAATTAAATTAATTAAAGCGCAAACCCACCTATCAGCAAGACAGGCATCTACACGGCCATGTTTGGCTATGTCTAACTATGTATTGGCACCCAATCCAGGGTGTTCCGGCCTTGCGCTTAGTGTTTCCCTGTGGAACCAGGCTTGTCGTGACCCTGATTAGGATAAAGATGTTGATGAAAATAAAATGAAATGAAAATTAAAGTCAAAAGTGTACATACACGTGTAAAGTATTTTTTTTGTCACTTTTGGGATTTCAATTATTTTTGCAACTGTTTCTGTGAAAATTGTAAACTTTTTAAAACTGGCATTCATGGTGGACTTGAAATTTTTTTTTAGATTTTTAATTTGATGTTTGAAAGTTTCATAATGTTTTAAACAAAAAACGGTGCCTGAAGGAGCAGCTCCCAAAGTTCCGAATCCTATCCATGACCATTGTGAAACCTTCTCGTCGGAGTCGTTTGTGTGTGTGTGTGTGTGTGTGTGTGTGTGTGTGTGTGTGTGTGAACAAAGGCCAGCAGATCACCAGGTAAGAAAAACACCGGAAGAGCATCCAGTGTAAACACTGTAAGGAAAAAAACAATGAAATCACAAAGATCCAGGAAAGTGTGATGGACCACATTAACAGTCAGACATTCTTTTGTACTGTGATGGACAATATTAACAATCGGACATAATTTTGTGATGTGATGGACCACATTAACAGTCAGACATTTCTTATGTAGTGTGATGGACAATATTAACAGTCATACATTTATTTTGTAGTGTGATTAACCACATTAACAATCGGACATTATTTTGTAAGGTGATGGACCATGTTAACAGTCAGTTGCCTCACAGAAGGTCCTGGGGTGCTCCGGTTTCCTCCCACAGTCCAAAGACGTGCAAGTGAGGTGAATTGGAGATACGAAATCCATGACTGTTTTTATATAAACTTGTGAACTGATGAATCTTGTGTAATGAGTAACTACCGTTCCTGTCATGAATGTAACCAAAGTGTAAAACATGACGTTACAATCCTAATAAACAAACAAACAGTCCATATTAAGTCATACATTTATTTTGTAGTGTGATGGACCATGTTAACAGTTGGACATTATTTTTGTAGTGTGAAGGACCATGTTAACAGTCATACTTTTTTTTTATGTGCTAAACCACATTAACAGTCTGACATTTCTTTTAAAGTGTGATGGACCATATTACCAATCGTACATTATTTTGTAGGGTGATGGACCACATTAACAGTCATACTTTTTTTAGTTAGGTGATGGACCATGTTAACAGTCAGACATTTCTTATGTAGTGTGATGTACCATATAACAATCAGACATTATTTTGTAGGGTGATGTACCATATAACAATCAGACATTATTTTGTAGTGTGATGTACCATATTAACAATCAGACATTATTTTGTAGTGTGATGTACCATATAACAATCAGACATTATTTTGTAGGGTGATGGACCATGTTAACAGTCATACTTTTTTTAGTTAGGTGATGGACCATGTTAACAGTCAGACATTTCTTATGTAGTGTGATGTACCATATAACAATCAGACATTATTTTGTAGGGTGATGTACCATATAACAATCAGACATTATTTTGTAGGGTGATGGACCATGTTAACAGTCAGACATTTCTTATGTAGTGTGATGTACCATATAACAATCAGACATTATTTTGTAGGGTGATGGACCATATTTACAGTCATACTTTTTTTGGTAAGGTGATGGACCAAGTTAACAATCAGACATTTCTTATGTAGTGTGATGGACCATGTTTAACAGTCAGACATTATGTAGTGTGATGGTGTGAGGGGTTTCATTGCTGTGTCACCCCTCAGTAGAATGTAAACATTAGAGTCAGTAGCCTGGATGCTAATCCGCTCAGCGGCTGGATCTGGAGGTCTCGACACGCTCAGGGCAGCACAGCGCCCCCATCTGTCCATCTCCTGTCCTGCACTTCAACACTTTCTCACCAGAGCCAGAGAAACCGCTTGGAGGAGGAATAAAGTTTCCCACACAGGCCTGAAGTCCGGTAGCGAGCGGGAATAAGCGGTCAGCAGCGGTCCGGACTTGACGATGTGGATGAATCCAGGACTGTGTGCGGTGCTGTTAGCGGCTCTCTGCGATGCTCAGCAGTGTAAGTGTAAACACCGCCAACATTACAGTCATCACCGCGGGGTTCACTTACTTTAGCGCTCACTACTAACCCTGCTTACTGTGTGTGTGTGTGTGTGTGTGTGTGTGTGTGTGTGTGTGTGTGTGTGTGTGTGTGTGTGTGTGTGTGTGTGTGCAAACTAGGGTTGCCAACCGTCCAGTAAAATACGGAATCGTTCCTTATTTGGGAACTAAACGTGTTGTTCTGTACTGACCTGATACTGGACGCGCTTTGTTCTGTATTTTTATCAATGGGAGAGAAATGCTGCAGATTAGACTGAGACTTCCACACTGGAAGAAGCTGAACTACAGCAAAAAATTACCCGAGGAAGAAATCTAGTTTGGTTAACTAAAATTACTTAAACTAGTTTAAACTACTTTGTGGAAGAAAATATCAAATTGACAGTGTACATGTGATATAAAATTCTAACAATATATAAGCCAGCCAAAGATGCCACACAGTCGAGTTTATTCCAAACAGTGCCCACTGTAATACATAAACTAAACAAGACTAAAAAAATACCCAAGTATTTATAGAAAAGTGTGAGAAATGTTCAGCATACCAAGCACCAAGTCAAATCAAAATCAAATTAAATCTAATCAAGGTTTATTTGTCACATACAGAGTCATACACAGTACAACTGGCAGTCAAATGCTTTAGTGACTGCTCAGCCACAGTAATTACAAAGACTACAAATATAAATATATATTATACAAAAAAATATGTTTTTAAATGTAAAGTGTAGAAAAAATTAGAAAAATTAACAATATAATTTGAAAAGAGCAATTTAAAGTGAACAAGTGTGTAAAGTGACAAGTAGTGCAGAAACTGTACAACATAATGCGAGATGTGATTACTATACACAAATACAAATCTATACATACAGTGGGGGGGAATAAGTATTTGATCCCCTGCTGATTTTGTAAGTTTACCCCCTTACAAAGACTTGAACAGTCTATAATTTTTATGGAAGGTTTATTTTAACAGAGAGAGACAGAATATCAACAAAAAATCCAGAAAAAAAAACATTAAATAAAAGTTATAAATTAATTTGTATTTAATTAAGGGAAATAAGTATTTGATCCCCTACCAACCAGCAAAAATTCTGACCCCCACAGACCGGTTATGTGCCCATGAGGCACACAAATTAGTCCTGTCCCTGTATAAAAGACTCCTGTCACAGAATCAGTTTCTTCCGTTCAAATCTCTCGACCACCATGGGCAAGACCAAAGAGCTATCAAAGGACGTCAGGGACAAGATTGTAGACCTGCACAAGGCTGGAATGGGCTACAAGACCATCAGCAAGACGCTTGGTGAGAAAGAGACCACTGTTGGTGCGATCATTCGAAAATGGAAGAAATACAAGATCACAGTCAATCACCCTCACTCTGGAGCTCCATGCAAGATTGTGAATTTCCCCATTGTGGGACTAATAAAGGATTATCTTATCTTATCTTAAGATCTCACCTGGTGGGGTAAGAATGATTCTGAGAAAGGTGAGGTCAGTCCAGAATTACACGGGAGGAGCTTGTCAATGATCTTAAGGGAGCTGGAAGCACAGTCACCAAGAAAACCATTAGTAACACACTTCGCCGTAATTGATTGAGATCCTGCAGTGCCCGCAAAGTCCCTCTGCTCAAGAAGGCTCATGTACAGGCCCGTCTGAAGTTTGCCAATGAACACCTGAATGATTCCGAGAAAGCTTGGGAGAATGTGATATGGTCAGATGAGACCAAAATTGAACTCTTTGGCATCAACTCCACTCGCCGTGTTTGGAGGCAAAGAAATGCCCGGTGGGGATGGTGCTCTTGGGGTCATATCCAGCATTTCTCTGCTCCCAGCTCCCTTGAGATCATTGACAAGCTCCTCCCGTGTAATTCTGGACTGACCACACCTTTCTCAGAATCATTCTTACCCCACCAGGTGAGATCTTGCATGGAGCTCCAGAGTGAGGGTGATTGACTGTGATCTTGTATTTCTTCCATTTTCGAATGATCGCACCAACAGTGGTCTCTTTCTCACCAAGCGTCTTGCTGATGGTCTTGTAGCCCATTCCAGCCTTGTGCAGGTCTACAATCTTGTCCCTGACGTCCTTTGATAGCTCTTTGGTCTTGCCCATGGTGGTCGAGAGATTTGAACGGAAGAAACTGATTCTGTGACAGGAGTCTTTTATACAGGGACAGGACTAATTTGTGTGCCTCATGGGCACATAACCGGTCTGTGGGGGTCAGAATTCTTGCTGGTTGGTAGGGGATCAAATACTTATTTCCCTTAATTAAATACAAATTAATTTATAACTTTTATTTAATGTTTTTTTTTCTGGATTTTTTGTTGATATTCTGTCTCTCTCTGTTAAAATAAACCTTCCATAAAAATTATAGACTGTTCAAGTCTTTGTAAGGGGGTAAACTTACAAAATCAGCAGGGGATCAAATACTTATTTCCCCCACTGTATATATAAACTGTATACACGCATATACTTATATACACATACATATGTCTACATATATACACACACACACATATATATATATAAACATATAAAAATATGTTTTTCCAGTCCTCACACAGAACAAAGCCAGCCAGTTTCTAAAACGGCACCGGCGCGCCAACATGATGTTTGAGGAGAGCAAGAAGGGTAACCTGGAGAGGGAGTGCATCGAAGAGCTGTGCAGTAAGGAGGAAGCCCGCGAGATCTTTGAGAACAACCTGGAGACAGTAGGTCACTTTAGTTTTTACTTTGTGGCCGATGTGTAAATGAATGAAAAAATATAAAAAATATAATTGGTCATTGGCGGAACTCTTAATAATTATATTATAATTTATTTGATTGTCTTTTATTAGCTTTTTGTTTTATCTGTGGCAAGAATACTGAATAAATTAATAAAATAATAACATCCAGATGTTGATGTTGAGTTTTGACTGGCATTGTACAGTATGTTGAAGAATAAACATCTAACTTCACATACGAGTGCAGGTCACGCCCTCAATGAGAAGTAATTATGAGACTGTAAGGGGGGGCTCTGAGATTCAGGGTGGCTCCCTCCTTGTTCTGGGCAGCCACCCCCATTGTTTGTTTGTTTGTGGTGGAAGTTGGTGTAAGGATTCATCATTGAGGAAAACATAGGCATGGGAAAATAATAGTCAAATAGGAGCTGGGAGGAGTTTCAGCCATGCCCATAACGTCATTATTTGTGTTGCTGTGATGACAGGTTATTAATCGATTACAGTGACACAATCTAACATGTTTGTGTTTTGTATTTCAGAACTATTTCTACCCAAAGTATATCGGTAAGTCATTGCTAAAAATCTTTATAACATTTAAAACAATCACAGTTTTATCCTCCAGCCTGAAATCAAAGAAATCAGCCTGAAATAAAGAAGGAAATAATAGAGAAATATGAGAGTTATTGTTGTTTCTGGTAGATTTATATAAAGGAAAGAAGGAAACGTATTATGGTGTATGGTACAGCACACGTACTGTAGTGAAATGTGATGTGTGTTTATGTACAGTACTACTGTGTATTGTTGTTTATTATTGTTTATTACAGGAATGTCTATTCAATAATTTAATATTTAAGGGAAATAAACTTGTATTTATAACAAAAAAGAGCATTTAAGACATTAGAGAGGTTAGGTAAGGGGGGTTTGGGAGGTCTGGTACGGATTAATTCTATTTACATTATTTATTATGGGAAAAATAGGTTTAACATACAAACATTTTGACTTAAGAACAGCCCTTCAGAACCAATTACATTCGTAAGTCAAGGGTCTACTGTATATTTATCCAGCTTTATTCACACATCTTACTGTACAACATTCATTTATTGTCTGTTTTTCCATTGCTTTATCCTCGTCAGGGTCACAGTGGGTCACCAGTCCATCACAGGACACACACACACACACAATTTTAGTAGCACCAATAAGCCTGACACCGTGACACCCCATATAAAATTCTAGTAACAAGAAAAGTAATTTAAAAAAGAAATAAAAAACTAGAATAAATGCTTGGAAAAGTGATTCCTGATTTACTATGGTTTTGAGCCACTGTTTGCTTCAATTAAAGTCACAGAAATAATGAAAATCTCAAGATGGCATGCTGTTCATTTTTCTCACATTCATTGTCTTAAAAGAAAACCTCAAGCAAGATAATACAGAAATAATTCTCGAATTCCTCAATATATAAAAGAATACAAGACCGATAAAACTAGCATAAAACACTGATTCCTGCCATGAATATCATAAATGTGACAACATGGCTTTATAAAAACAAACAGTCATTGTCTCTTTCCTCATGAACATTACTATGAACAGCACAATTAAGGTTCTTTGCAAATGTAATCGACAGCAACAACACGTCTGTGTGTTTCAGAGTGCCTGGGATACCATCGTGTGGGCATCATTAACCAGAATGCAAATCCTGCGATTTCTCAGGACCTTCGCACCTGCATTCAAGGTTAGTCACATCCCAGCAAAGCAAGTGCAGCAGGATAAGATTCATCGAGTGAGACGATGTTTCCTTTATTCTGTGTTGTTTACAGAGATCAGTAATCAGTGCTTGCCTCTGCCGTGTTATAAAGAGGGCTACCAGCGCTGCGTAGATGGTCACGGAACTTACACCTGTTTGTGCAAACCTGGCTGGAGGGGAGTGAACTGTGAGGAGGGTGGGTACTGTGTGGCTAACTTCTGAATCTGAAATGAATCTCATGTACGGATGTTAGAAATGTAAGCTAACTCATAATTAGTGTACTGATGGAGCTTGTTGGTTTATTGTCTGACAGACATCAATGAGTGTGAAGACCCAGAGTTTCCGTCTGGTTGTACGCAGAGGTGCATTAACCTCCCTGGAAGTTTCAGCTGTCTGTGTGATGATGGGTACTACTTGCACAACATGGTCCAGTGTATAGGTGAGATACCATCTATTTTGTATTCTAAAGAAGAACTTGGACATCCCTCTCCCAATCCTAATAGTGTTACGGTGTTGTAGCCACCTTAACATTGGCAGGGACAGTGGAAGCCTAGTTGGTAGAGCTTTGGGCTATCAATTAAAGGTTGAGAGTTTGAATCCCAGCTCTGCCATGCGGTCACTGTTGGGCCCTTGAGCATGGCCCTTAACCCTCTCAGCTCCAGAGGCGCTGTACAATGGCTGACCCTAGTTTCCAAACAAGGTGAGATATGCGAAGAAAGAATTACGTTGTATTTCATGTGTATATGTATATATAAAAAATAATGGCATTCTATTCTATTCTATTCTAGTCTATTCTAGTCACACCCATTGCTAACACTGCCAATAGAGCGAGTCCATGAATGCTCCTGATTTCAGAATGGGTTGTTAAATAAACTTTTACACACAGTCAGGTACGGTCATGTACGTTTGGCCATATAGGTGTAAATTGTGGGTGAAAAGTTACTCAGTCTAGCTTTTACCCACTGACTGCTACGATCTACTTGACCAGCTGCTAATCAGCTGCTAGGTTTGCAGGTGCGGTACAGTTAGTTGCACACACAAATAAATCTTAACATTTTTTAATTGCATAACAAATCGGCTCAAATTTTAGCATCCAGGGTTTGAATCTCAGCCATGCTGTTGGCCATTTGGGCATCTACACAGACATGATTGACTGTGTCTGAAGGGGGTGGAGGCCAAACAGCCTAGTGGGAAGAGACCGCGTCCGATCTCCCCTTCCTCAAACACTCCCACAAAAATTATGACCTCTCCTGTTCGATTGATGGCAGCTGCACAATAAGATGGGGGGTAATGGAGATCGGTGCGTGACTCTCTACGTGCGAGATACGGATCCTCATATGAACCAACCTGGTGCAGGTGAAAAGAAGCAGGTCGGCTACTGCACACGTGTCAAAGGGGGTGTGTTGGTTACAATCCTCCTCTGTCAGGAGTGGAGGTCTGCGGCAGTAGAGGTGAAATATGATTGGGTAATTGGATACGACTAGTTTGGGAGGAAAAGTTGTTAAAAAAAACCCCACATTTTTCTAAACATAATAGTTGGGCCATAAAAGAAATAAAAACCATGTTTGGGACTCGTGGTTCATGTCCTGGTTCTAATTCAGATGACCTCCCGGTTGCTTTGCTTTGCTTGCCAGCTGGGTCTGAGTCGAAACAGCTGTTCCGGGAATGCTGGGATTTTTTTTTTCCTGGAAAAGCAAAACATGACTCCAGCCAAGCTGTGACTGCACACGTCAGGGGATTTATCGAGAACAAAACATTCTCATCACTCCCGCAGAATCCTGATGCCCTGCCACCACATGCACATGCGTACTGTTGTTTTGCTCACACAGGTTGTAAAGTCAGTTGAAAACGGGGCTGATCTTTGTCTGTATTGCGTAAGACTGTTGCGTAACACTGATCTCCACTTACCGCCTGCTTTTCACTCTTACAGTAAACAGACCAGGATGCTCAGTACCAGTAATGCAGCTCGTTACAAATCAGTCAAACAATAGAGTTCAGATTGGAACAGTGGAAGCAAGCAAAATATTGTTTTACTTTGTGTGTTAAATGCAGAGATGTAATGTGCATAAATGTAGCGCTACACACACCACCTACTACAAGTGAGCAGTAGCTGACCGCTTCCATGTGAAGATCCGTATTGTGCACGGAGAGTCATGCAGTGATCTCCATTTCCCCCCGTCTCATTGTGCAGCAGTTATAAGGAATCAACTCCAGTCTGAAAGAAACAGTTCCAAACCATTAAAAAGTCTCATTAATAAGAGAAGTGATGTAACACAGTGGTAAACACGCCTTTCTGTATTCTTCAGAAAGTTTCTGCACTTTTAAAAATTCTATTTATCAAAAACTTTTTAATGACGTCAGCAAACAATGTTTTTGGTTGAGCATGTAGCCACTGATGCAGCGTTGCTTTCACATCATCATCACATGAAAATCTTCTTCACCTTAAAGCTTCTTTGAGCGTCCAAAAAGGTGGAAATCAGATGTTGTTATATCCGGACTTTAAGCGTCTCTCAGACACGCCCAATCAATACTCCTCCCACCCTCACCGGTTAGATGAAATATGGCTTGGTACGGGTCCCTCACTTTGTGCTCTCCGGCAGTCGGAAGCGCAGGTAGATCATGGGCAGGCCTGCAAACTGCTCCCCCAGGTAGAGCATCTCCTCATGCTTATGACTGTAGAGCTGCAGACCCTCGGGGATTCCCTCACAGGCGTGCCCGTCCTCTGCCAGCTTCAGCCCCGAGCGCCCATTGCAGTGGCACGTGTAGCTGCCCACCGTGTTCACACACTCACCATGGCATGTTTTCTGCTCACACTCGTCCACATCTGTAAAACACACAGCGTGATGGAACAGTTACACTCTGAATAGGTCTGAGTTCACATCCCTAATAAAAAGACTCGTTTAATAAAGGCGATCAGTGAAAACACTGGAAATCTTTTCCTTTTACCTTTGTTAGTTAAATAAAGATTCAAGAGTGCAGTTATAGTCTAGCAGTTAAAGCACTGGGCTAGTAATCAAAAAGTTACTGGTTCAAGCCCCCCACTGCCAGGTTGTGACTGTTGGGCATTTGAGCAAGGCCCTTAACCCTTAATTGCTTAGACTGTATACTGTCAGAGTTCTGTAAGTCGCTTTGGATAAAAGCAACTGCTAAATGCTGAAAATGTAAATGTAATAGAATAAACAAATCACACATTCTTCTTTTTATTGCATTTTAAAAAATGTCCCATGTTTTCTGGAAAATAAGTTTGTACGTGTTGTTTTCTGCTATTTCAAGATGCATAACTATTAGTCATTTTCTTGGTTCTGTAAAACAAGATATCTGTATTTTTCTCATCTCCAGACATTAACGAGTGTCGGCTTTACCCCAGCATGTGTAAGGAACCGGCCAGATGTGTCAACACACCTGGAAAGTTCATGTGTGTGTGCCCCACAGGATACAAATACAACTTTACCTCCCGCGAGTGCCCGGGTAGGAGTTCACTAATTACACAGACACACACTCACACAAGTCTTTGTTATTCTGAGAAACATTGAATTCAGCCCCGGTTCTGGACTGCTTTGCTTGGGGGGGCAGTAAAACCTAATGAGGGGGCATGTTGATAGTCATGTTTTTGAAGCCAGAAATATATTCAAGGCTTGATTTGTGCATGAATGATGACAGCCAAGCTATTGATACTGGCTTAAAGTGATGTATGAGGTAAAGAAATAAAAATGCATGTTTTCGAACTTAAACAGACTGAGAATATTCAAACGTGGAAATAGGAATGAGTGAGAATATTTATATTATTGGGAAATTAAAATATAAAGAAAACAAAAGAATACTAATTCTGTAAAAAAAAAAGTGTTTACCAGTATACCTGCCTCTCGCTCACACTAACAGAACATATACTGCCGAACTGAACTGTTTGGGGCAGTCTGCCGATTTTTATATGACTCAAAGAGCCAATCAGGAATAAGCAAGGAAATATCTTCACACTGTAAAACAAAATGCATTTTTGTGATTGGTTCAGAGATAATTTTAAAAATAGCCGTTGCTTGCATTGTGCTTGGAGGGGGCAAAGACACAATTTGGGGGGGCAAAGACACAATTTGGGGGGGCAATGCCCCCCTCAGCCCCCCCCCTAGCGCCGGCCCTGATTGAATTACTCTTACGAGCGATCACACGCCATGATGGGTTTGGTTTTCCCAGAATCACTAATCATAATGCTTAATGGGGCCTCAGCAAACCTACCCTGCCTTCCTGAACAAAGCCGATCATGTCTGTATGTACACTCCCATCGGCTGATAGCACCGTTGGGGATTCGAACCCTGGATTCCAGAACTAGTGGACTAGCGCACTTTACTGCTGTGCCACCCGAGCACCTCTTAGTGTAATTAAAGTGAAACATTTTGTTGGTTTGTTATTTATTAAGTGTTTATTTACTATAATAGCTCATTATTCGACTGATTCACTCCTAAATGATTCCGCATATGGATTCATTACTGGACTACTGACACTTTTAAGCAGTTTTATTTTCAGCCGTTCAGATTCACAGACATTTTTCCTGTTTGCATAATGTGGAGTAATTAAATGTTGCCCAAGTAACTTCATGATTTGTTTTGAATCCTGTTTTATATCATTATACCGTGTCTGAATGACCCTTCAGCTATAACAGGTATCTTAAGGAAGAAGAGCTGTTGTGCTTTCTTGAAGTGTTTTAATATTTAATAATGATCAGCACAGTTATGTACCCGCATCACACACATCATACATTTACCACTAGAGGGGCCTACACACCTATGTAGAAAAAAACTATATTATTATTTTTATTATTATTTATTTTTTTAGTAGTAGTATTATCACAAATATTATTGTTATTATTATATTGTTGTTATTATTATTATTATCACAATTATGTTCATGATTTGTTGTTTTTATGATTATTATTATGATTATTAATATTGTTGTTATTATTAGTATTATCACAATTATTGTCATGATTATTATTGTTATTAACATAATTTTTTTTTAAATCACAATTAATATTAGTATTACTAGTATTATTATTAACATGAATTTTTATATTGTTATTATTATTGTTGTTGTTTTCATTATGATGATGATGATTATTATTATTATTATTGCACATTAAAATCTAAGAGCCTGTTATGTTTCACTATACCATTATTGCTCATTCAGTAGCAGTTTACTGGAAGATGGGCATGTGTAGAGGGCTGAGAATCTTTATTTCTATTTTAAACATTTACTATTAAACATATAAAAGCTAAACATTTTAGGGATGTGAACTCAGACCTATTCAGAGTGTAACTGTTCCATCATGCTGTGTGTTTTACAGATGTGGACGAGTGTGAGCAGAAAACATGCCATGGTGAGTGTGTGAACACGGTGGGCAGCTACACGTGCCACTGCAATGGGCGCTCGGGGCTGAAGCTGGCAGAGGACGGGCACGCCTGTGAGGGAATCCCCGAGTGTCTGCAGCTCTACAGTCATAAGCATGAGGAGATGCTCTACCTGGGGGAGCAGTTTGCAGGCCTGCCCATGATCTACCTGCGCTTCCGACTGCCGGAGAGCACAAAGTGAGGGACCCGCACCAAGCCATATTTCATCTAATGTTATGTGAAAACGGGCAACAAATAAAAGCACAAATTAACATGAAGCTGATGGTTACATACAGAGTCGTATGGGGCGTGACTTTATAATTTGTTGTTCTGTTATCACACAGGTTTGCTGCAGAGTTTGATTTTCGAACCTTCGACCCAGAGGGTGTAATCCTGTATGCTGAATCGGTCCTGGACTCGTGGTTCATGCTGGCTCTGAGGAATGGGTGCATCGAGGTTCAGTTTAAGAACTCATACTCTCTTAAGGTCACCACCGGGGGTAAAGCCATCAGTGACGGCCAGTGGCACGTGGTAAGTCTACCTGTGTTGTTTTTTTATGTGTGAAGTTTAATGAATCTTTAAAGAACATGTAGTCATGGCTGTTTTAGGATTTCAGTGATTTTTTTTTTCTTTGACTGTTAACTTGGAACACATAATTAAATGTCCAGATTTGATTCTGTCTGTTATATTTTAATACTCAGTTATATACTGGCATTTAACTTTGATTCAAATGTGGTAAAACAAGCTAGCTTACCAGTGCTGACATCTTGAGCTTGCAAATACAAATCTCAGCTCTGCTACCGGCCGGCCAGACACCTATACAGACAATGACTGGCTCGTCTGAGGGCAGGGGGGTGGGGGGGGTGACTGGAAGGGGTTCCTCATTGCTTCTGCAATTACGACCTATGCTGGCTGCTATACGCTGGAGATCGGTGCATGACTTTCAGTGCATGATACCCGCCTCATGCCGGTGAAAAGAAGCAGTTTGTACTCTGTGTGTTGAAAAGGACGTGCGTTAGCTATGTTAGCTCGGTCAGGAGTGGAGGTCTGCAGCAGCAGAGATGAAATACGATCGCGTAATTGGATACGACTTGATTGGGAGGAAAATTTGGGAAAAAATGCATTATAGCGCTTTAATTAAAATGTGTTTTTAATAATATTAGAATAGGAATTTTATAAGCTTATCAAGAAACTACATTTTTATAATACAGTAGACCCTTGAGTTACGAACGGTTTACCATACGAACATTTTGTGGATTCCGAACCGATCTTTTTCAACTTAACATACGAACAAATTTTGGATTACGAACCGAAATTCGCAAAACACGTGGCGTTACGAACCAGTTAAGACCGTCTCTCTCGCTCTCTCTCTCTCTCTCTCTCTCTCTCTCTCTATATATATATATACAGTGTATCACAAAAGTGAGTACACCCCTCACATTTCTGCAAATATTTCATTATATCTTTTCATGGGACAACACTATAGACATGAAACTTGGATATAACTTAGAGTAGTCAGTGTACAGCTTGTATAGCAGTGTAGATTTACTGTCTTCTGAAAATAACTCAACACACAGCCATTAATGTCTAAATAGCTGCAACATAAGTGAGTACACCCCACAGTGAACATGTCCAAATTGTGCCCAAATGTGTCGTTGTCCCTCCCTGGTGTCATGTGTCAAGGTCCCAGGTGTAAATGGGGAGCAGGGCTGTTAAATTTGGTGTTTTGGGTACAATTCTCTCATACTGGCCACTGGATATTCAACATGGCACCTCATGGCAAAGAACTCTCTGAGGATGTGAGAAATAGAATTGTTGCTCTCCACAAAGATGGCCTGGGCTATAAAAAGATTGCTAACACCCTGAAACTGAGCTACAGCATGGTGGCCAAGGTCATACAGCGGTTTTCCAGGACAGGTTCCACTCGGAACAGGCTTCGCCAGGGTCGACCAAAGAAGTTGAGTCCACGTGTTCGGCGTCATATCCAGAGGTTGGCTTTAAAAAATAGACACATGAGTGCTGCCAGCATTGCTGCAGAGGTTGAAGACGTGGGAGGTCAGCCTGTCAGTGCTCAGACCATACGCCGCACACTGCATCAACTCGGTCTGCATGGTCGTCATCCCAGAAGGAAGCTGACGCACAAGAAAGCCCGCAAACAGTTTGCTGAAGACAAGCAGTCCAAGAACATGGATTACTGGAATGCCCTGTGGTCTGACGAGACCAAGATAAACTTGTTTGGCTCAGATGGTGTCCAGCATGTGTGGCGGCGCCCTGGTGAGAAGTACCAAGACAACTGTATCTTGCCTACAGTCAAGCATGGTGGTGGTAGCATCATGGTCTTGGGCTGCATGAGTGTTGCTGGCACTGGGGAGCTGCAGTTCATTGAGGGAAACATGAATTCCAACATGTACTGTGACATTCTGAAACAGAGCATGATCCCCTCCCTTCGAAAACTGGGCCTCATGGCAGTTTTCCAACAGGATAACGACCCCAAACACAACCTCCAAGATGACAACTGCCTTGCTGAGGAAGCTGAAGGTAAAGGTGATGGACTAAACCCAATTGAGCACCTGTGGCGCATCCTCAAGTGGAAGGTGGAGGAGTTCAAGGTGTCTAACATCCACCAGCTCCGTGATGTCATCATGGAGGAGTGGAAGAGGATTCCAGTAGCAACCTGTGCAGCTCTGGTGAATTCCATGCCCAGGAGGGTTAAGGCAGTGCTGGATAATAATGGTGGTCACACAAAATATTGACACTTTGGGCACAATTTGGACATGTTCACTGTGGGGTGTACTCACTTACGTTGCCAGCCATTTAGACATTAATGGCTGTGTGTTGAGTTATTTTCAGAAGACAGTAAATCTACACTGCTATACAAGTTGTACACTGACTACTCTAAGTTATATCCAAGTTTTATTTCTATAGTGTTTTCCCATGAAAAGATATAATAAAATATTTGCAGAAATGTGAGGGGTGTACTCACTTTTGTGATACACTGTATATATATATATATATATATATATATATATATATATATATATATATATATATATATATACAGTGAGCGAACATTCAGACAGTGGACTGTGGACTGTGTTTTTCCAGTGTTTTCTGTACATTTTGTAGAATTCAATATTAAAATGGCCCCAAAGAATGTGCAGAGAAAGCGTAGAGTTGAGAAAATTAACAAATCTATCACATTTGTTGTTGTATAATTTCTCCTGCCAGTAGGTGTCACTGTGTATCAGACAGAGGGGACAGTGAGCGAGAGAGAAGAAGGAAATTGCTGAATAAAGTATTCTTTCTTTCGTGCAATTACACCTACAAAATACAACAATACTGAAATAAAGAAGGAAATAATAGAGAAATATGAGAGTTATTGTTGTTTCTGGTAGATACATTTTATATAAAAGAAGGAAATGTATTGTGGTGTATGGTACAGCACACGTACTGTACTGAAATGTGATTTATGTACAGTACTACTGTGTATTATTGTTTATTATTGTGTATTACAGGAATGTCTATTCAATAATTTAGGATTTAAGGGAAATAAACTTTTATTTATAACAAAAAAAAAACATTTAAGACATTAGAAAGGTTAGGTAAGGGGGGGTTTGGGAGGTCTGGCATGGATTAATTTTGTTTACATTATTTCTTATGGTTAAGGTTTAACTAACGAACATTTTGACTTAAGAACAGCCCTTTGGAACCAATTAAATTCGTAGCATTTACATTTACATTTTCTTATCCAGAGCGACTTACAGAAGTGCTTCTATAGTGAACATATCATTTCTCAAGTTCAAGTAAACAACAGTCAAAGAACACAAATCTGCTGAAACCTGTTAGAACCAAAGTGTATTTTTTATTTTTTTTTAATACGTTTAAATTCGTAGTGTCCACTGTACAAGGATTAGTAAGCACACAGGTACATGGTGTTTGTTTATTTGGTCTGTAAGATTTTGTATAAGCTGTTTGAATCAAAAGTGAAAGTTTAATGTTAACAGTTGTAAATGCTGCCTGAACATATTATTGGAAAACAAAACTAAAATGTGTGAAGTGAAACTAAGATGCTGGTAAATTGCACCAGTTACAGAAACATCAGGAAATGAAATAAGATCAGTTCTCTCAGATGACATCTGATGTTTTTTGGATCTTTTGAAAAAGAACCAACGTGAATGAACAATAATAAGTGAAAAGTGATCTGTGAATAAAAATAATTGTAGATAATGTGAGGATTAAGCTTATATATGATTTATGAAGACTGATACCTGCACTTCCACTGAGTTAGTCGAGTCAGCTGACTCACTTTATATTTTCTGACTTACTAAAGGCAGGACACTGCCACTTCATCCACACTTCAATAAAAATAAGGCAAAGTTCAGACAATAATGGCTCTACAGTTCCTCAGTATAAAGAATAATCTGTGGTTGACAGATCTTTCAAAAGTCAACAGTGTAAAAGCAGTTAAATTGTCAGTTTCAGGTGGATGGACAAGTGTGAATTGTGATTAAACTGAGGCTGTAGTCTTGAATTGAACATTGGAGGGGTGGTGGTAGTGGGGTTCCTGTCATTCTAACACATTCCTGTCATAGCAACAACTGATGGGAACTGATCTATCCTAAGATTTCACAAAGCTAGTGAGTGGGTTTTTTCTTTTGTTATTTTTACGTTTATGTGATGGACTGGCGACCTGTCCACTGTCCACTTTGACCCTGAACAGGGTATTGGCATGGTAAAATAGACAATGAATGAATGAATGAATGACATCAGTATATAAGGGGGACATGTATACGTGTATATATTGTGATTAAACCTGTGTGTTAGAAAAAACACCCGTTTTCCTCATTCCTCATCGTACATGTGCAGTTTTAGGATTAATTCCTCACCAGGAGCGCAGCTTTAATCTGAATCCGTCTCTGTGTGATCACAGATCTCAGTGGAGGAGCTGGAGAACAGAATCAGTGTGAAAATCAGTAACGAGGCAGTGATGAGCATCAGCAGTCCTGGGAATCTCTTTGCCGCTGTCGACGGAAAAGTGGAGACCAAACTCTACATCGCCGGCTTGCCCAGCCGCTCCCACAGTGTTATCAAACCGGTACACACACACACACACACACACACACACACACACACACACACACATTCACATTTTGCACCGTTAAACACTATAGTGTATAAGTAAATGTAGTGAGGAGAAGAATACAGTGTATGAGCAGAAGTATTGAGACACCCCTTCTAATTTTTAAAACAGGTGTAATAAATCAATGATATAAAGGAAATTACATGCTTCCTACTTTGCAGTAGTTTAGGGAAGGTCATTTCCTGTTCCAGCATGACCGAGCCCCTGTGAAAGCACAACTCAAGCTCTATAAAGAGCTGACCTCAGCCCCACTGAACAGCTTTGGGATGAACTAGAACATCAAATGAGACTTTCTAGCATTGACTAAATAGGCCATACTTTAAAGTATGAAAAGTAGAGGGTCACTCTATTTTAATACCATTTGTTTTTGAAATGGAATGTCCGACAAGCTCATGGTCAGGTGTCCAAATACTTTTGGCCATATAGTGTATAGAATAGCAGTTGCATGTAATATTTGGAAGTTTTTTTCACTGATTTGAATGATGTTTAGCTTAACCTGAAAGCTCGCAACCCTTTCACTGAGTTTCTGTTCACTAAAGAAGCTCCTAAACTTCTGCTCTGTATACGTTAGATCAACCCCAGATTAGACGGCTGTATCCGGGGCTGGAACCTGATGAACCAGGGGGCTTCTGGGGTGAAGGAGGTTATTCATGGGAGGGAGAGCAAGCACTGCTTTGTTAATGTGGAGAGAGGATCTTACTTCAGTGGTGCTGGTCTGATGCAATTCGACATTGACTACAGTAAGTTGTTAAGTTAGTAAAACAAATGTGTATTTAAGGGTGGAATTCTCAGCTTTTTAGCAGCTCAGTAAGTTCAGACTAGAGACGTTCGGGTGGTGCAGTGGTAAAGTACACTAGCCGACGGCTGCTGAGTTACTGTGGAGCCAGGGTTTGAATCTCAGTGGTGCTATCAGCTGGTTGGGTGTCTGCTTGGACATGATTGGATAATGGCTAGGCCGAAACAGCTTAGCCATCGGTAGGTGCACTGAAACTGACACATAAGTGTCTTTAATGCAGCGTTAGTCATAAATGTGAGAGTTAGTGTTAAACAAAAAAATACCATTATTTAAACTTTAGACTTGCTGCATTGACATTTTGGATACGCTTTTAGGGGCGGCACGGTGGCTCGGTGGGTAGCACTGTCGCCTTACAGCAAGAAGGTCCTGGGTTCGATTCCCAGATGGGGCGGTCCGGGTCCTTTCTGTGCAGAGTTTGCATGTTCTCCCCGTGTCTGTGTGGGTTTCCTTTAGGAGCTCCTCCCACAGTCCAAAGAATTGAGGTGAATTGGAGATAAAAAATTGTCCATGACTGTGTTTGGCATTAAACTTGAACTGAGGAATCTTGTGTAAGCAGTAACTACCGTTCCTGTCATGAATGTAACCAAAGTGTAAAACATGACGTTAAAATCCTAATAAATAAATAATGTGATTCAGTGAGTTAACAAAATTAGACTGACAGCAACACCACCCTCACTCTTCCCAGCCAGCAGGAAATCAGTTTTCTAGCCAGTGAGAAACTAAACTGAGTCATGTAACAATGTACAGACACGTTTTAACGACAATTTATTGTGTTTGCTTTTTTTAGACTTTAAAGATCAGTGGAGAGTCGATGTGGTGATGAGCATGCGTCCATCCAGCAGCACAGGTGTCCTTTTTGCCCTAGTCAGCAACTCCACTGTCCCTTTGTCTGTCTCTGTGCTGACACGGGGCTTGAATGAAGCAGTAAGAGTTCTGCAGTGACCTAAACATACACTTTTATTATGTACCTAAAACGTGCTTCAGTGTAGCTGAGGATCACCGATCAATACTGCAGACTCACTTTCAAACATTTAATTCTCACAGGACCTGCAGGTGTTCTTAGACGGCGTTCCAGTCGCGACACTCAAGTCCATATTGCTGTGTTACCCAGAGCGCTTGGTGGTGGAAATAAACGTGTCCGCAGAGACCCTCCAGATTTCGGCTAACTCCTCCAGCGTGTCCTACGTCGAGGCTGAAGAGCTCAGCCAGGCTTTAGCCAGGTTTAGTGCCACCATGCAGCAGCCGGTCCTCACCTACATCGGGGGGTTGCCAGGTATTCTTTTTTTAACATTTAATTTAGTCCTGCTGTTCTCCTTTGTCAGTCTATAAATGAGTGTGCAAAAACCTAGTGAGCTACCTGGGCAGCTGCCTCAGTAGAGAGGATTCTAATAAGACATCGACTTATAAGTCAGGTTATTCAGACGCACTACTTAGACACATATTATTGCGATTATGTCATCACAGTTTTAGCTTACAAGGTAATACAGGCGGCACAACCCGCTAACACGCCAGATAACGCCTCCCTCCGTGTACCGAAAACGGTTAAACTGTCCCTGACGAGCCTGAATTTGCAAATAAATGACACGTGCACCTTTATACGAATTAAACATCAATGAGAATTTATTTACATTTGGTCGTTTGGGAGCTGCAGCAGTAAGTTACGGTTGCCCACTATAGCTGGGATGCAGGGTTCAGATCTTTAGCTGTGCTATCAGCTGGTTGGGCCTCTTCCAGAGAAACCGAACCCACAGCGACCAGTATAAATCGGTGGTAGTGCACAAAAATGAAATGAAAATTGTTGTTTCGTAGAGGTGAAAAGAAGCGGTCGGCTACTGCACACGTCAGAGGGGGCGTGTGCTAGTTACGGTTTTTGTTTAGGAATGGAGGTCTGCAGTAGTAGAGGTAAAATATGATCAGATAATTAGATTAGATTAGATTAGATTAGATTGGATTCAACTTTATTGTCATTACACATGTACTAGTACAAGGCAACGAAATGCAGTTTAGCATCTAACCAGAAGTGCAATAAGCAGCAAGTGCAGGATAAACGGTATCTACGATATACATTATTTACAGGATATGGTATGTGGTATGAACAAGATATACAGGTGAATATATTATTATTATATGTACTATAAACAAGATATATAGCTATAGACATAATATACAGATTAAGGTGCAGATTAAGATTAAGGTGCTATGAACATAATAGAGGAATGTATATATAAAACATAGTAAACAGATGTATACAGTATGGATATGACTAGATTGGGAAGAAAACTGGGTTTGTGATAAGATGAAACCTCAGGTCCCCTTTGTAAAAACTCTTTTATTAAACATGGGAAAATATCTTAGAATAAAGTCTCTCTGTGTTTCTAGATCATCTCCCTCTGTCCTCCACTCCGGTCTCGGCCTACTACCACGGCTGCATGGAAATCAGTGTGAACAATCATCTTCTTGACTTCGATGAAGCTGTCAGCAAGCACAACAGCATCAGGTCCTATTCGTGTCCCCCCGTTAACCCTCCAGACTCCTAAGGCACAAGCTTGTCCTATCCAGGACAACGTGTTACAACCCAGGACTTGTTATAATACATTAATTAGCACAATCACTGTTACATGTAGTCGTGAACACTTAGGAGAGAGAGAAAGCTCTGAAGCTCTGTGATGATTTACATGTCACTTAAGTGTATGTAAACTTTTGATCTTATATATACTATATGTGCTCATGTTCGCTATAGACAAATTAGTATGCCCTATATACTAAAACACTATATATACTACTCTATTTATTAGATTTTTTTATACACAGACATTAATAGGAACACAAAACATACTCCTAATTTTTTACTTTTATTTTTTCCATCTTGGTGGAGTAGTTTGCTCTGTAAAACGATTGAGTTTTTATTGTTTTATTAACAATTCTTAGTTTTACATGGATTTGTAGAAAAAACTGCCTATTTTAATAAAATGGTGATTATGTACCTGCATTTTATTGTGTATATTAGTATGAAGCCACCGCTTTAACTATCAAACTATAAAAACAGTATGGAGATATTCAACCTTAACCATTCATCAAAATAGATACACTAAAGTACACTAGCCCACTGCTGCTAAGATTTAGGGATCCAGCGTTTAAATAGCACCTACGTAGACATTATGGTGAAATGTCTGGTTTGGGTGGGGGGTTGTGTCTAAATCAGCTTAGCCATTAGGATGCTGGTCCCAAGCCTGGATAGAAAAAGGAGGGTTGTCATGAAAGGCATTCAGTATAACAGAAACTGTGCCACGTCTGGTGTGTGGGCTATTTAAATAAATGCTATTAAGCTAAGTCTAGCCAGGGTTTTCAAAAGCAAAATAATTCTGTTATAAAATAACTCTCTTTTTTTTTACAGCTTTAGGAGCCGTTTTGTTGCTTGCCGTACCCCAAAACAATTCCAGGGACAATTAATATGTAGGAAATAGTCAATATCAATAGGAATTTTCAGGCTGTATTTAGTAATAAAAAATAAGGATGTAATAGCTCAGATATCAGAGCTTCAGCTGAGAGATGTTACTCGGTCTGCATCACATGACAAGTTAAGAACGTGAGAGTTAGTATTAAACCACAATAGTGCATTATTTAAACGATTTTTTCCCAGACTTGCTGCATTGACATTTTGGATGTGTTCTTTTCTGTATCTGGCATTGTTTATCTCCAGATAGATGTTTTATTCTGTGTCTGTAACTGTTTCTTAATTAGCACAATCACTGTTTTATATTCTGTCATGAACACTTAGGAGAGAGAGAAAAGCTTTGAGGACTGTCACTAGTTAATATGTGCTATATACTAAAATAGTATGTATAGTACTTTATTTATTAGATTTTTTTTTTTGTTCACAGACAATAATAGGAACGTTTAATGTTTTACTTTTTTTACCCATCATGACCGAGTGGTATACTACAGTGTATCACAAAAGTGAGTACACCCCTCACATTTCTGCAGATATTTAAGTATATCTTTTCATGGGACAACACTGACAAAATGACACTTTGACACAATGAAAAGTAGTCTGTGTGCAGCTTATATAACAGTGTAAATTTATTCTTCCCTCAAAATAACTCAATATACAGCCATTAATGTCTAAACCACCGGCAACAAAAGTGAGTACATCCCTTAGTGAAAGTTCCTGAAGTGTCAATATTTTGTGTGGCCACCATTATTTCCCAGAACTGCCTTAACTCTCCTGGGCATGGAGTTTACCAGAGCTTCACAGGTTGCCACTGGAATGCTTTTCCACTCCTCCATGACGACATCACAGAGCTGGCGGATATTCGAGACTTTGCGCTCCTCCACCTTCCGCTTGAGGATGCCCCAAAGATGTTCTATTGGGTTTAGGTCTGGAGACATGCTTGGCCAGTCCATCACCTTTACCCTCAGCCTCTTCAATAAAGCAGTGGTCGTCTTAGAGGTGTGTTTGGGGTCATTATCATGCTGGAACACTGCCCTGCGACCCAGTTTCCGGAGGGAGGGGATCATGCTCTGCTCAGTATTTCACAGTACATATTGGAGTTCATGTGTCCCTCAATGAAATGTAACTCCCCAACACCTGCTGCACTCATGCAGCCCCAGACCATGGCATTCCCACCACCATGCTTGACTGTAGGCATGACACACTTATCTTTGTACTCCTCACCTGATTGCCGCCACACATGCTTGAGACCATCTGAACCAAACAAATTAATCTTGGTCTCATCAGACCATAGGACATGGTTCCAGTAATCCATGTCCTTTGTTGACATGTCTTCAGCAAACTGTTTGCGGGCTTTCTTGTGTAGAGACTTCAGAAGAGGCTTCCTTCTGGGGTGACAGCCATGCAGACCAATTTGATGTAGTGTGCGGCGTATGGTCTGAGCACTGACAGGCTGACCCCCCACCTTTTCAATCTCTGCAGCAATGCTGACAGCACTCCTGCGCCTATCTTTCAAAGACAGCAGTTGGATGTGACGCTGAGCACGTGCACTCAGCTTCTTTGGACGACCAACGCGAGGTCTGTTCTGAGTGGACCCTGCTCTTTTAAAACGCTGGATGATCTTGGCCACTGTGCTGCAGCTCAGTTTCAGGGTGTTGGCAATCTTCTTGTAGCCTTGGCCATCTTCATGTAGCGCAACAATTCGTCTTTTAAGATCCTCAGAGAGTTCTTTGCCATGAGGTGCCATGTTGGAACTTTCAGTGACCAGTATGAGAGAGTGTGAGAGCTGTACTACTAAATTGAACACACCTGCTCCCTATGCACACCTGAGACCTAGTAACACTAACAAATCACATGACATTTTGGAGGGAAAATGACAAGCAGTGCTCAATTTGGACATTTAGGGGTGTAGTCTCTTAGGGGTGTACTCACTTTTGTTGCCGGTGGTTTAGACATTAATGGCTGTATATTGAGTTATTTTGAGGGAAGAATAAATTTACACTGTTATATAAGCTGCACACAGACTACTTTTCATTGTGTCAAAGTGTCATTTTGTCAGTGTTGTCCCATGAAAAGATATACTTAAATATCTGCAGAAATGTGAGGGGTGTACTCACTTTTGTGATACACTGTATGTATAACAATTGAGTTGAGATTTTCAGACAGTCGTGTTTTGATCTGTATATCCTCACTGTGTATCTTGTCAGTGTCTCACGTTCTCTGTCCGGTTCTCTGTCAGTATCTCGCTTGGTTTATCATCAGATTTATGTTTTATTCGGTGTCTGTAACTGTCTGTCTGTATCTTTTATTTTTATCTGCATATCATCATTCTTAGTGTGTATATCTAATTCTGTCAGTATCTCACATTCTCTGTATGGTTCTCGGTCCCTCCCTCGGTTCCTGTCCCTCCCTCGCTGTGTTATCTCGTTCTGTCAGTATCTCATGTTCTCTGTATGGTTCTCGGTCGGTATCTCGTGTTCTCCGTATGGTTCTCGGTCAGTATCTCTTGTTCTCTGTATGGTTCTCGGTTAGTATCTTGTTCTGTCAGTATATCACGTTCTCTGTATGGTTCTCGGTCGGTATCTCGTTCTGTCAGTATCTCACATTCTTTGTATGGTTCTTGGTCGGTATCTCGTGTTCTCCGTATGGTTCTCGGTCAGTATCTCTTGTTCTCTGTATGGTTCTCGGTTAGTATCTTGTTCTGTCAGTATATCACGTTCTCTGTATGGTTCTCGGTCGGTATCTCGTGTTCTCTGTATGGTTCTCGGTCGGTATCTCGTTCTGTCAGTATCTCACATTCTTTGTATGGTTCTTGGTCGGTATCTCGTGTTCTCTGTATGGTTCTTGGCCAGTATCTTGTTCTGTCAGTATATCACATTATTTGTATGGTTCTCGGTCGGTATATTGTGTTCTCTGTATGGTTCTCGGTCGGTATCTTGTTCTGTCAGTATATCATGTTCTCTGTATGGTTCTCGGTCGGTATATTGTGTTCTCTGTATGGTTCTCGGTCGGTATCTCGTTCTGTCAGTATATCACATTATTTGCATGGTTCTCGGTCGGTATATTGTGTTCTCTGTATGGTTCTCGGTCGGTATCTTGTTCTGTCAGTATATCATGTTCTCTGTATGGTTCTCGGTCAGTATATTGTGTTCTCTGTATGGTTCTCGGTCGGTATATTGTGTTCTCTGTATGGTTCTCGGTCGGTATCTTGTTCTGTCAGTATATCATGTTCTCTGTATGGTTCTCGGTCAGTATATTGTGTTCTCTGTATGGTTCTCGGTCGGTATCTTGTTCTGTCAGTATCTCACGTTCTCTGTATGGTTCTCGGTCGGTATATTGTGTTCTCTGTATGGTTCTCGGTCGGTATCTCGTTCTGTCAGTATCTCACGTTCTCTGTATGGTTTTCAGTCGGTATCTTGTGTTCTCTGTATGGTTCTCGGTCGGTATCTTGTTCTGTCAGTATCTTGTGTTCTCTGTATGGTTCTCGGTCGGTATCTTGTTCTGTCAGTATCTTGTGTTCTCTGTATGGTTCTCGGTCGGTATCTTGTTCTGTCAGTATCTTGTGTTCTCTATATGGTTCTCGGTCGGTATCTTGTTCTGTCAGTATCTTGTGTTCTCTGAATGGTTCTCGGCCGGTATCTCATTCTGTCAGTATCTCACATTATTTGTATGGTTCTCGGTCGGTATCTCATGTTCTCTGTATGGTTCTCGGTCTGTATCTCGTTCTGTCAGTATCTCATGTTCTCTGTATGGTTCTCCGTTGTTATCTCGGTTCCTGTCCCTCCCTTGCTGAGGAAAAGATCTGCATTGGAAGGAGGGGGGGGGGGGGGGGGGGTGTTCAGTGCGCCTGCACGGCACCGGGTGAAACTTTCCACCAATCAGGATCCGGGATTCGCTCACGTTTGGGGCACCAACCAAGAGACGTGCTGGGGGTGATAGACACACACACACACACTGAGAGAGAGAGAGAGAGAGAGAGAGTTGGACTGAGTGAGTGGGTGAGAGTGTGTGTAAGAGTGTAAGAGTGTGTATGTGTGTAATATGTTGTTTGGACCGAATGTAGCGGTGTAAAGGCGAGCTTTTTGTGTTCGCTTCGTTTTGTTTGATACACACACAGAGGAAGAGAAGGTTCCCGAATCTGCCGCAGAGCCTGAACCACCATGCCTTTTACTGCGGGAGAGTTTCTCTCGGGCTCTCTGTTAATCCTGCTGCTGGTCGCCTGCTCTTCCGAGTGTAAGTGAACATAGCACGATCGGCTAACGTTAGTTCTGCGGTGTGTACCAACAACCAGCCTTAGGAAAGAACCTGCGCCTGGTCGGGGTGCGTTACCTTACGCTGAGCTTTACGGTTAAACTGTGTTTCGCAGTGTCCTTGTCGCCCGAGGAGGCTCACCAGTTTCTAAGAAGGCACAGGCGGGCAAACCAGGTTTTCGAAGAAACCAAAAAGGGGCACTTGGAGAGGGAGTGTGTGGAGGAAAGATGCTCCAAAGAGGAGGCGAGAGAAGTGTTTGAAAACGACCCAGAAACGGTAAAACATGTTGTTTTTCTTCCTTGTGTGTCGGTTTGCCTTTTTTTTTTTCGTCCTTGGTGATACTGTCCCAACAGCAACACTCACTTAAGAGCTGGATATCAAACCAGGAACAGTAACTGCGTCCTAAATCGTACACCACTCCAACAAAGAGTATGTCAAGTCAATCAAATGCACCACTATTAGTGTCCTAACTATTATGGAATACTGTTTGGGTCGGTATTACAGCTGATATGTGGCTGCTTTTCTACCCTGCTAGCACAGTAGCTCGTCCTGATATCTGTAATGACAGGCGACCTTTAGTACAAATAACAGTTCTGTAACCCAGTTTTCCTGCCCTAGTTTAACACTGACCAGTCCTCCAGTTCATTACAGGCCGGATTGATTTGATCTGATGGTAACTTCAGGAAAGTCTGGATGTCCATCAGTGGTGCTCTGCATGTTTGCATGTTTGGACTTGTCTTGTTAGTTCTGACCGAATTGCTGCAATGCAACAGAGTTTTTCATTTAGGTTTTAGGTATCATTCTATCATTCTTTTCCTTTTTGGAAATCAAACACATGGATACAGAGCTTGCTTTGAGCTCCTTACACACTATACGGACAGAAGTACTAGTACTTGGACACCACTTCTAATTTTTAACTCACTGGTTTCATCCACAACACTTTTTTACATTTACATTTTCAGCATTTAGTGGATGCTTTTATCCAAAGCGACTTACAGTACTGTGACAGTATATTGTCTACACAATTGAGTGTTAAGGGCCTCGCTCAAGGGCCCAACAGTGGCAACCTGGCAGTGGTGGGGCTTGAACCAGCAACCTTTGGATTACTAGTCCAGTACCTTAACCACTAGGCCACAACTGTCCTGTCAAATACACTTGAAGCTAGTGATAATTAGTTGATGCATGCTCAATAATCCAGGTACACAAATCCTCAAAGTTGAATCAGTTCATCTGGACACAAGAGATACGTTTCATCACTCAATCCGAATGACATGCTTCAAAGAGGAAGTCATTCGGATTGAGTGACGAAACGTATCTCTACAACAAACTTGTGTCCAGATGAACTGATTCAACTTTGTGGACTAGTGATAATTAGATCTGGGATGCAGAACTGATTTTGACCAATAACTGACCATTATACTGTAAATCAACAGTTATTAACTCCCATCAAAATATAAAACACACAACAAACTTCTTCTTCTTCCTCGGTCTTTGTCCCGTTCGGTTGCGGTGTCGGCTCTCGGCGGATCATGATCTGCATTGATTTGGCACAATTTTTACGCCGGATGCCCTTCCTGACACAACCCTCCCTATTTTATCTGGGAGGGGACTGGTTTGTGCATTTTAGCAGCTAGGTGCATATAGGACAATTCAGTGTCTCCAATTAGCCTGGCTGCATCAGTTGCTGCTATCAGGTGTAATAAATCAGTTATACAAAGGAAATTACATGCACCTAGCATCTATCACCCATTCTAGCACGGTTTATAAAGACATGGTTTAAAGAAACAACAGTGTCCTGCACAGTTCCCTGATCTCAGCCCCACTGAACAGCTCTGGGATGAACTGGGATGTCAGTTGAGGCTTTCTTGACCGACATCAGTGCCCAGCCATACAAATGCTGGGTCACAAATTCCCACAGACAAACTTCAAAGTCTTGTGAGAAGCCCTCATGAAGAGGAAGGATCATGTCATGGTCACTCCATTTGTTTTTGAGACTGTCCACATAATTTAGACCCTATGGTAACTAAAGTAATTTTTTACTTCTGTGACCTACGGAGCACTGTATGAAACCCTGTGGTGTACTGACAGGGGTGTATTTTTTGGGACTTGGGATCCGGCAGAATGTTTCATGATGCTAACGCATTTCTAAATGTTTTCTGCTCATTGCCGATGATGATGATCTTTCTTTGCATTTTTGCTGATTTGCTGAAAGCTGATTAATGATTCTCTTGAAGTAGCCTAATCAGAAACAGGATGCGGTGTGTGTTTTCATGACTGCTTATTATGAAACGAATGTGGTGTAAATGTGATCTTGTCATTAGATAATTAGGAAGGAAGTGATTTTTGCATGTGTAGCGTTCATGCATGTAGCGACTGCACTGAGACTCATTACAATAACAGCAGTGACTTAATGACACAGCAAATTGTTTTTTAACCTTAAATACATTCCAACAGTTACTGCTGCAAATATGATAAGCAGCAGTTAATATGCCAACATATCTCTAATCGTGTCCTTCAGTGTAGTTTGTTTGTTTGTACTGTGGTTTTCTAATTACCGGCAGGTATCACAGTAAAACAGGGAACGTTTGTGATAAATAGTCAAGTCAAATGTATTTATATAGCGCTTTTTACAATGGACATTGTCTCAAAGCAAAATCTATTGTCTCAAATAGATTGCTAGTGATAAAGAGATCTGGAATAGGCAGATTTATTTGACCAATAACTGACCATCATAAGTAAACAGTTAACCATCGACCTATTTAGCTTATTGAGTCCCATCAAAATATTAAACACACAACAAAATTTTAGATCATCGAGGTTTTATGCTGTATATTTATCATCTTTACATCAGTTTATTGAGGAAACATTTACGCCTATCCACAGAAATCCCAAAAAATATTAAAAGAGAGTCTATAAATAGCTACAGGGAGGACACACTTTTATAGACGTCATCAGTATGGGCCAGAAGCAGTGACCTGTGGATAAATATGTAGGGAGTTCCCCACACTGGCCAGCTGTACTGGCTTAAAGGTTGCAACCACGTTTCAGTCCAGGCGAGCAGGGCTGGCTATGAGATAGGAAAAGGTTGGTGTGGTGAGCATGGCGGTATACTAAAACATTGACATACGCTTTTAAACAACGGAAGTCAGAAGCTAACGGACTATTAAAATGTCGAAACATGCTACTCAAAGAGTAGAGAGGCAGCCAGCAGCTTAAAACCTTTTCACATGGTATATAACATGTAACTAAACATATAACAGTTCTTTATCCTAAGGCTTAAAATCAAAGTCAAAATCCATACTGATATTAATCTATGGCAAATGGAACGCCTTTAATTGTCAGATATACTGTATATATATATATATATATATATATATATATATATATATATATATATATATACACGTCTACAGTGCAAAAAATGTTTTCTTTATATCCTAGCTTGTTTGGGAGCTAGGGTCGAAACACAGGGTCAACCATTGTTCGGCGCCCCTGAAGCTAGAGGGTAAAGGGCTTTGATGCAAAACAGCTTCATAGTTTATGGTTGAAATGATGATGTTTGGTGTTGCAGCTAGATTTTAGCACAGCTCCTGCAATCTATGCTACATGTGTGTGTGTGTAGCTTTGTGAGTAAATGTACCTGCATGTGAGAGAGATCTGCTGCTCCGCTCTGAATTCAGATCAACTGTCAGTGGTTGTAAATGAATTATAACGAGCTTTTGGTTGATCGTTAACGATTCTCATGTGGAGCAAAAGGGGTTTGTGGAGGGTGTTCTTACACTTACGGTTGAGGATCAGATGGGGTAAATTGGGTATGATAAGCTAAAATGGATGGAGGATATGAATGATGTGAAGGTGTGATACTCTGTGTGCTCATTCGCTCTGGTATCAGTCGGAGTTCAGTTCCTCGTGCTCGCTGTTCTTGGTGCAGACCTGAACTCTGAGTTCTGACTCAGCAGCTTTTGGACTGCAGCGTCTGTACATGTGGACTGATTACTGAATAAACTGCTGTCTGAATGAACCATCCGCTCAATAAGGTGCCCGTAATCACGTCCACTTCCGTTCTCCACCCCTCAGTCTGTGGACAACTGCCGGCCGGCTGCTTGTGCAGAGGATCTGATGGATTCATTTGATCTGTAACTGCACTGCTTGCATTTCACAGCCTGTGTGCTGACGGTGAAATTCGAATGGTAGCAGGAGCAGGTCAGCCGTGTAGCTTAGCCACGCCCCAGACCTCCGCAGAACTGTGTGTGCAGGTTCTGCAGGTCGATCGGTTCCCGGAGACATACACCCTGTACCTGTCCCGCGTGCTATTTCAGGAAGATGAAAAGATTGTCAGGCTCAACATGTTGTAACAGGACTGAGAGATTAAAGACTAGGAGAAAACAGAATTATTGCATCATCGTGTGGGTCGCAGCTATAAAACGTTAAGTGTGTGGTTGTTGTTTAGATGTGCAAAATCATGAGTACAATCACCTGTTTAAATCACATCATTATTTAGTTTCTTTACCTTATTACTAGCCCTGGGTAGCATTGTCGCTTCACAGCAAAAAGGTCCTGGGTTCGATCCCCAGGTAGGGTGGTCCGGGTGCTTTCTGTGTGGAGTTTGCATGTGTCTGCGTAGGTTTTCTCCGGGTGCTCCGGTTTCCTGCCACAGTCCAAAGACGTGCAAGTGAGTTGAATTGGAGACACTAAATTGTCCAAGACTGTGTTTAATATAACCTTGTGAACTGATGAATCTTGTGTAACCATAACTACCGTTTCCTGATATGTTTGTTTGTTTATTAGGATTTTAACGTCATGTTTTACACCTTGGTTACATTCATGACAGGAACGGCAGCCACTCATTACACAAGGTTATATCAAACACAGTCTATGGACAATTCAGCGTCCCCAATCCACCTCACTTCCATGTATTTGGACTGTGGGAGGAAAGCGGAGCTCCCGGGGGAAACCCACACGGACACGGGGAGAACATGCAAACACCACACACAAAGGACCCGGACCGCCCCACCTGGGGATCGAACCCAGGACCTTCTTGCTGTGAGGCGACAGTGCTACCCACTTAGCCACCGTGCCGCCCCCTTTCCTGATATGAATGTAACCAAATTGTGTTAAACATGACGTTAAAATCCTAATAAATAAATCAATAAACCCATTCCCACCTCAGATATTAGCCTGTCATGTCCATGACAATCCTACCCACTGTGCCACCGTGCCGCCATTCTTATTAATATGATTATGCAATATTCTAATTCCTGATGCTGGTTTGCAAACAAATAGGTTTTGATAATGATTTTCAGGTTTAGTGACATTTTCTAAATATTTGCTCTGTTTTTCTTTCAAGCTTTGTAAAAAGAAACAATCTCTATTGTGTGAGAGAAATGCTAAAAAAAAAAGTAATAATTGGTCGATGATTTCTAACAACGTCTTATTTCTGATTTCAGGAATATTTCTTCCCCAAGTATTTGGGTAAGTCCTGGATCATAGAGCACGTACACGTACGTCGCTCTCAGCAGCACACATTCGTTCACATGTATGCATGAAATTTTATATTTAGGAACCGTTCTCTTGTCTTTAGCGTGTGTTGAGAAGTTTGCAGACAAGAAGAAGGAAGACCTGATCACCTGTGTCCACAGTGAGTGACCCTGTCCTCTTTTTTACTGCTTTATAAATAGCTTAACAGGAGCGCAGTGTTCTTTCAGCTCGCCTGCATTGCAGCAGTGCTGCAGGATGAGAGTTAATGCAAAGCCCAAGCGTCTCCTAACACAGCCATGCAGCAGAAGCAGTGTGTAGGGAGCTCGGAATCCGTACGCATTCTGGAGGCTCGTCCTTCATGGGGTTTCGGCTGACTCAGAGGCAGAGACGTGCCGGCTTTAAATCCTGTGCCCTGATTGGCCGGTTTGTGTCTAGCCAGAAGGGCTGAGTCAGTGTGTGTGAGGCGATGCTGTGACTCTGCAGTGTCCTCTGTCTTCCTCTCTATTTCTCCTTTTGTCCCCCCGTCCTCCTCAGCTCTGCCCGGACGGATTGGTCAGCCTGCCTGAACTTTTCCGAGTTCCTGGGATGATAAATTGTCGGCAGACGCATCCGAAACCACAACTATGTGCGAAAAGGACAGTAAAATATGGAAAAGTAAAGCATTCGAGCACTTCATAAACTCAGACACAGACACGAAGAACAAATATTGATGGAACCGGGATGTGGTGGGTGTTTGGCTGCTGAATAACTGCAGAGAGGGACGGTAAGGAGAAAGCTAGGTGTGGTCGACAGGTTTGTTTGACCCCTCATAAACGACTACATCAAAAATAAATGGCAGCTGGAATGGAGCACACAAACAAACTGTAAACCGACCTACATTTTGTCCATGATTTTTAACCGCAACCCAAATATGAATGAAAAACAAAAAAGGAAAAACACAAAACGAAATATACTTAATTAATTAAAATGGTGGCAATCTGGTCCAACTGTGGACCCATCCAAGGCTGCTGTAAACTATACGAGCTACAGCCCAACTTCAAGAACAAACCAAACATACCATTTAGAAAATGTATAGATCAAGTAGTCCACGCTAGATGTAGAATAGGCCATTCCTGACTGACACACCGACATCTAATACGAGGGGCAGACCTCCCACTTTGTGATGACTGTCTGACACCCATTACCATAAACCATATCCTGACTACACAAGCCCAAAGCAATACAGGAAACCTTTACCCAAGATAATACAGAAAAATCCTCAAATTCACCACACACACAATACAAGACCAATAAAACAAGCACAGAACACTGATTCCTGCTTTAAATAACACAAATATGAAGATTTTTCATTGAAAAACAAACAAAACTGACTCACCTCTTCATCTGACCTCTCTCTCTCTCTCTCTGCCTCTGCTTTTTCCCCCAGACATTCCAGACCAGTGCTCCCCCAATCCATGTAACCATCAGGGAACGGTGCGCTGCGAGGACAAAAAGGGGGAATTCCTCTGTCACTGCTTCACAGGGTGGGAAGGTCCCAAGTGTGAGCAAGGTAGGTCTCAAGTCTTCATCTAACAGTGCTTACAGAATAAAAACATGGTCCAGGTGCTGTATAAAATATCATAAACACAGAACACTTTGAAGCAACTTACAATTATGATAGACCTTCAAGTGTCCAACAGTGACCTGGCAGTGCCGGGGGCTTGATTCAGTGACCCTCCAATTACTGGTCCACTGTCCTAACCGCTGAGCTTTTCTATATGGCTAAAAGTATTTGAACAACTGATCATGAGCTTGTCAGGCGTCCCGTTTCAAAGACAAAAGTCTATTTTAATAGAGACCTCTCTAGGCTTCTCACAAGACTTATGACTTGAAGTATGTATGTGGGACTTTGTGCCCTATCATTTGTATGACTGGGCACTGATGCTGATCAAGAATGCCTCTGTCGATGTTCCAGTTCATTCAGGACTCTTAAACCAAGCTGTTATTCATGTCTTAATAATACTGGAACAGGTTGGAGGCGTGTTGGTGTGCCAATGCTTTTGTTCTGTGAGAGCAGAATTTATTCTTCCATGTATCATGACCAATCAAGGTCCTGCAGAAGTAAAGCAGCTGCAGATAATCATGCTACCACCACCTTGTTTCACTGTAGATAGGATGTTCTTAGAAACAGGTGCAGGTGGAATGCTGTTATTTCCATCAATTGTTTAGACTGTATACTGTCACAGTACTGTAAGTCGCTTTGGATAAAACTCTGGTAAACGCTGAAAATGTAATCTAATCATGCCTGGGCGTGGCCAGTGAAATTGTCAATTGAATATGGTTAACCGGTTAATTTTGTAGCTTGTGTGTGAGGAGGATGTAATCAGAAATAATACATGGGGTAATGCTGATAGGTTCCTGCATTCCCTGCATAATCACACCAGTGTTTCTGCTGCTCTGAGTCAGCTTAGGGAAAGACGGGGTAAGACTTTCTTCCCTGTGAGCAGAACACTGTGAGAGAGGATTATTCGACCGCCACTGCAGTGCACTGTGACTCATCAAATCACCTTCCAACGTGGAATGACAGGTAGCTGTAATCTGGAGCTCAGGGGAAAAAGGGTTTGGGCAAAACAGTCTTTTCCAAAGCTGAGCTCCAGCATCCGCTCACGCCCTGTAATAATTAATGTATAAATATTTCATTAAGTATCACACCAGGAGTTTTCCTTTACACGTACAGCTCAGAGGAAAATCTGATACAATCTGTCTCGGTCTCAGAGTCGCCCAACACTGAGTTACTGTGTCGTCGCTTCTTCTCATCCAGCATGTCACCATTCGGCCCGAACAGTGGTACAGTTCACTGTTCAGTGTTCTAGGACAGTTGTAGCCTAGTGGATAGAGCTTTGAGCTTACAGCTGAAAGGTTGAGAGTTTGAATCCCAGTTCTGCCATGCAGCCCTTTAACCCTCTCTGCTCCAGGGGCGATGGCTCCCCTGTCCTTTCAGACAAGCTGGGAAATATGCGAAAAGAAGAATTTCGTAGTACTGTACACCTGTATATATATATGCTGTCAAGTCACATTATTATGACCATCAGCTAATATCCAGAGTAACCGCCATGTGCAGCACGGACAGCAGCTATACGGGCTGAGAGTGACTCAGTAAGGTCCTGGTAGGTTGGCACAGGTATCTGGAGCCATGCTGACTGCAGTGCATCCCCAATGCTGGATGGGGAGCTTCCAAAGAGCCAATATGACGATCAAGGTGGTTCCACAGAGGCTCAATTGGGTTCAAGTCTGGGCAGTTAGGGGGCCAGGGTAGTTAGTCTTGGCCATGCTCTTCCAACCAATGTCGGACATTTCTAGTCTGCATGATCTGCAAGGATGGATTTATACCCAAATCGGTTGAGAGTGCCTTCCAGACCATATACAGTATACCCATCAAGCCAGCTCACAAAACATGACTTTCTTTATGAGCTACGCAATGCAGCCATCGAAAGTAGAAATATATATCGACAGTGTATATATGACAGATAAAGGCACACTATTTTATACAGAACGTGGTTAACCACACCTCGCCTCTGCCACTGCTTTCTGTTCTTTTCTGATCGGCAGATGTGAACGAGTGCAGTAACGAGAATGGAAGGTGTGATCAGGAGTGCACCAACACAAAGGGAAGTTACCGCTGCTCGTGTCGAGATGGATACAAACTCTACCAACACCACAAATGTTTGGGTGAGTGGATTATGCTTGTTAGTCAGAAACTTTCTCACCTGTCATTTACAAACTCTAGTCTGTCACTGACATAAAATTCCAGTCAGTGACAGACTGCAAAACCTTGATCTAGATCACGGGAAAAATAAGAATCTGATCGCTAGTCTGAAAACAATGACGCAGACCCATCATTACCGCTTCCTGCCATGGAAATGAATTAGTTACCATTCAATCGAGTTAAAAAATCCATAGGTCTCCCAGGTTATTGAGCAGAGAATTTTGCACAAGCTGCTCAACGTAATGGACAATACCACACACCCGTTACACGACCTGCTGATTAAACAGCAAAGTGCCTTCAGTGGAAGGTTCCGCCAACTTCGCTGCAACAAAGAGCGCTATAGGAAGTCATTTCTGCCCACAGCGGTGGCAACCTATAATAACTCTCACTGGTGCAAGAGAAGGACTCAGAACCTATAACACCCACAAAAGACAATTAAACTACAATTTGCACAGGGTACTGTTTTTAGTTTTTATTTAAAAATTTCAAATTGCACAACGTCTGTAACTGCACCTTCAGCCCCCCTCCCTTTTAGTTTCTTTTGTTCTTGTCCTGTTAGATGTTTTTATATTATATTATTATTTTTTATGTTATTATATTTTTATTTTATTTTATTTTATTTTCTTCATATATGTATATTTTTAGATTTTATATCTTACTTGTTTATAATTGTTATTGCTGCTGCGACACCATAATTTCCCTTCGGGGATTAATAAAGTACTCAATCAATCAATCAATCAATCAATCAGGTGGCACAGCAGGATAATCGGCTAGCTCCCCGAGTTCGGATCTCGGCTCTTCTACCGGGCGGCCTCTAGCAGGCACAATTGGCCCCCAGTCTGCTGGGTGGGAAAAAGCCGGACTAACTAGGTGGGAGGTTATCAACGCCGTGTATGGACCTTGGCAGTGCAGAAAGTGGAGAAGCACAGAGATCGGGGCGTGACTCAAATCCACCAAAGTATGGGAGAATAAGAAAGGATTGGTTTGATCCTAGTTTTGTTAGTTATGTAGTTACGAAGGGTTTTTATTTTAATCAATTGCTTTTATCTGGTCAGGGTCGTGACTTTGGGTGCCAATCCATAGCTGGGATTCGGCCACTTCCCCCAGACACACAGCCAATCACGTCTGTGTAGCCCGACCCACCGCTAGCATAACAGGTCTCGGCTACTTGTAGTATTTTATATTTGGAATAAAAAGTTATGATAACCTATGGTGTTCAGGTGGTGCAGCGGTAAAACATGCTAGCACACCAAGGCTGACATTTCGAACTCATCTATTTGAAACTCAGCTCTGCCATGCGGCTGGGCACCTACATAAAAAACGATTGGCTGTTGTTCAGGTTGAAAGCCAGATATGGACTCCACATAACGGAGCGAATTACGACCTCTGCTGGCTGATTGATGGTGTCTGCAAAGAGTCGAGGAATAATGTGAATAAATCAGGTGCATACGATGCAACTCATCAGTAATGCTCTGTGTTCATCAGGGCTCTGAAGTTTTTGTACTGTAGACGTAAATCTATTTGAAATCATTCATACGTACAATCTAAACTGTATTATGATTTCTCTTGTTGTGTCTGTTCCAGATGTTGATGAGTGCAGCGATATTCCTGATGTGTGCGGAACAGCTCAGTGCAGGAACCTGATGGGAAGCTTCGAGTGCCTTTGTGATGTCGGCTACATATACAACAACGAGACCAAGTCCTGTGATGGTGGGTTGAATTGCCACACTTCCCAGTTCTGTACACTTGCCTCGCCTCACAGCAAGAAGATCCATTTTTGTGTGGAGTTTGCATGTTCTCCTCGTGTCTGTGTGGGTTTTCTCTGACAGTACAAAGACGTGCAAGTGAACTGAACTGGAGATACAAAATTGTCTGTGACCGTGATTGACAGTAAACCTGAACTGATGAATCTTGTGTAAACAGTAACTACCGTTCCTGTCATGAATGTAATTAGTGTGACACCCTAAAACATGGCGTTAAAATCCTAATTAATAAATAAATCTTGGTGCATTGTTATGTTTTGTTTGTGAGATCTCACTGTTACTTTGCTTGTACAGAAGCACTATGCGTTGTAGTTGCTGATGTCTGATGTTTTTTTTTATTTCTACCTGTAGACGTTGACGAGTGTGAATCACGAGTGTGCGAGCAGGAGTGTGTCAACACGCCAGGTAGTTTTTATTGCCTCTGTGATGGCAGACAGAGGAAGAAGCTTGGACAAAACCTGACGAGCTGTGAGGTACCGAATAAACTTGAGTCGTCATCGGTTTGACGTGATCTATTTTCCACGTCAGGTAACATAACAGGTTTTTCTTGACTGTGTCCATCCTTCCTAGCCTATAGAGACTTGTCTGAATTTGGAGATGAGCAGGAACCCTCGCTCTCTGTACCTGGGCCGTATGTTCAGCGGGATTCCTGTGGTGAAGCTACGCTTCCGTCGCCTTGTTCACACTGGGTAAGCACAGCACAGCTTCGTTCTTTAGCCTTTATTTCTACTGTGGGGTCGAATAGTCGACACGCCGCACTTCATGTTCTAGCTTTACGTTCGTGTTCAGCAGCTATAAGAAAGTCAATTTTGGTGACTTTAGCTTTATCTAGAAAAAATTTAACATTTTAGTTTTATACAAAGTCCCTCGCTGTATCAGGAATCCGGAAGCGGAACCAACTGTGTTCATTAAACCTCGTTATTCAGTGGTATTATTGTGTATTATATCAGTTTAAGAATTCTGGGCCCCTGCTGCTGCTGGATAGCAGGATCACATTAGGACTCAACAACAGTAAATAAAACCAAAGTCTTTTCTCAAGTCCTCGATATGTAACAAGTACTAGAACTACTGAACAGAACTTTAAAATGTTGTTTGTGCTATAAAAATGTTTTATTCACTATATTACAGCAAAAAAACATTAACACAGAACATTAAAAAATAAAAGGTTTCATAATTAGTGTTAAAACTGTGTTTAGGAACTGGAACCCAGATGTGTGCTGAATGTAACACTGATAATAACTTCTTTTTATTTCTGTTTCTTCTTTCTACATGGACAGTCTGTGTAGAATCTGTAAAATTATTAAAATATTGAATTATTAAAATATTAAAGGTTCTATTTATTTTAAATGATCAAAATATAGAAGTGTTTTATACATTGGTTCAAGCCGCACTGCTTTAAAGTTGGGAAGTTTCTTCCAAGTTTCTGTTGGACCCCTGAGCAAGGACAGTTAACGCTGCCATCCCGGGTTAGGCATCCTGATGTGGAATGTCTGTCCATCACTATTATTTCGTCCTTTTCCTACACCTCAAACACACACACACACACATCAACATCAAAAATTGTCTAGGAAAATAATAAAAACATATGCATATATATGCGGCTAAGTGTGTAATACAAAGATTTAAGTCGGAGGCTTGTATATGTGTATTTGCTTTTATTTATTTATTTATGGCTGTGTAAATGTATGTAGAAATGAAAATTGAATACACTGTGGGTGACTGTTTGGATATTGTGTATGTAAATAATGTGTAGTGGGCACTGTTTGCTTGTAAGTTCAAGTTTAACATTGTGAAAATGAATACAAATACTTACTGCACCAGTACACAGTGAACCCTGGCCTGTGTACACACACACTTACTGTAAATGTAGAAACAATCAGTTCATAAAAATAAACACATGGAGATCCGTATAGTGTGTGTAGAGTCACGCACCGGTCTCCGTTATCCCTTGTCTTATTGTGCATGTGCCACTTATCAGCCAACAGAGGTCGAACTTGCAGCAGTTATGAGAAATCCTTTCTGGCACTTCCATCCTTGGATGAGCCAAATATTTTCTCCATTGGTGCCCTGTTGGCTCATGTTTAGAAAACAGACTTAGCTTAGCTATGTCATTTTCCTGTGCTAAACCATTACTTAAGATGATAAATGTGCTTTTGAACACGTCCACACTCTGCTGGTTGTAAGTTTGAGCACTCATAACTCATAAGGTTATGGTCCTGGACTAGTAATCGGAAGTGAAATCCGTCAGGTTGCCACTGTTGAGTGACAGTAGGTTGGATTTTGTTTTTACTTTAAAAGGATTATAAATATCTGCCATTGAATCTGGTACAGTTTTGTCATTCGGTGTGCGCTCTGTGCATTCATCCAGCTTCACAGCAGAGTTCGACCTGAGGACGTACGACTCTGAAGGAGTCATCTTTTTTGCCGGTGGACACTTAAACAGCTCCTGGATCGTCCTGGCCATCCACAAAGGATATCTAGAACTGCAGCTGAAATACGGATCTGTAAGCCGAGTGACCAGCAGCGGTGCGTTGGTTAACGATGGGCAGTGGCACAAGGTGAGTGGACATTTTCCTGGCCTGATGTTCTTTGAGTAGAAATACACACAAAAACAGCACACTTCCTCCCTCAGTGGATTTTATTCTTGAATAAATTCTGACCAGTTTTATATACTTAAATAAAGAACTTTTAGTGACCAAAGCTAATAAGGTACCAGACTAAGATTTTTTTTCCTTGACTGCCAGATCTCCGTAGAGGAGCAGGGACGGAGCCTCGTGATAAAGATCGACAATGAGGCTGTGATGAAAATCGCTGTGAACGGAGACCTGTTTACTCTCAAGAAGGACCTGCATGAGCTCAACCTCACTGTGGGAGGGGTCCCTTTTAAAAAGGATGGACTGGTTAACAAGGTAACAATGTCATTTGGCGTTTTTGTGTGTCGTAATGGTAAGAACTGTTCTTCCGATCGAGCCGAGGCAGATCGCTTCTCTTCACCTGCTCACAGGTCTTTGTTTGGTTGCAGTCCAACAGTAGTTTTTTGCCTTCTGAGCTCAGAATTGTGAGAACAGACTTGTTTCATAGGCCGTCATATCATATGAACCAGTAAAGTCTAATACGTCATGAGAAAGACTTGCTGTGATTTTGTCTACGTGTTACAGTAGTTGAAATGTTGTCTGGCTCACAGATTTTCTCTGCTCACGAGTATAAATGAGGAGAAGCGTGTTGTTTATTCATATGAACCGTATTGATATGGTGCTCCGTTTACGTTCCCCTCACCCTTCTCATTATGATGAAGGGGTTAATGTGGCTTAATGTTGCAAATGCAAAATGTTTCGACCACAAATTGAAATTCTGCCGTTCTTATTTACTGAGCACGTCTAGCAAACTTTACGAGGGTTCTTCAAAACGTTTCTGCACTTTTTTTGTCGTTTAAAAAAAAAAATTGTTTATGCATTTTCTCCCCTTTTCAGTGCGTCCAATTGCTAGATTGCGTCATGCTTCCTCTCCAGCAATGCCAATCCCTGCTCTGATTGAGAACTAAGCTAACCCACGCCCCCCTCCAACACGTGGGCAGCAGCCGTATGCATCTTATCACCTACACTTTGATGAGTGCAGTGCAGCTCAGCGTTGTGTACGGAGAGACACACCCTTAGAGCACTCTTTTCTCATCTCTGTGCAGGCGCCATCAATCAGCCAGCAGAGGTCGTAATTACATTAGTTATGAGAGAGATCCCATCCGGCTTAGTCCCGCCCATATCTGAACAACAGCCAGCAGGTAGAGCTGAGATTCGATACGATGTATTCAAGATCCCAGCTCTGGTTCCAGCGTGTGTTTTTACCGCTGCGCCACCTGAGCGGTCGTTTCCACACTTTTTAAATTCTATTTATTAAGAATTCAAAAAACAAATGACGTTACTTTTCTACATAATCACCTTCCGAAAATCTTCCCCTTAAAGTTTCTTTGGGCATCCAGAAAGCTGGAAATCAGACGGAGCTTAATCCTATATACTATAAGCGTCTCTCAGTGTCAGACACGACCAGCGAAATTCTAAAAGTGCGGAAATGTTTTGAAGATCTCTCGCCAAACAACAGTAAGTAAAGTGTGTTTGGAAGTCACAGTCGCTTGGGTGTTGTTTCTGCTATCATGTGTGATCAAAACACAGTTGTTAAGGGCTAAAAAGGTGGTTATGTGTATGTTTCGCACTTCAGATAAACCCACGTCTGGATGGCTGCATGAAAGAGTGGCGCTGGCTGTCCGGTGATGACTCCTCTATCCAGGAAACGGTTCGTCACAACGAGCGCATGCAGTGCTACTCTGTCGAGGACCACAGCTCCTTCTTCCCTGGACATGGTTTTGCTTACTTCAATCAGACACATGGTGGGTTTTCTGATGTGTGTACCTCAAAGAAACACTATTTCTAATTTATAATTATCTTCACACTGGTGCTTCTAAACAAGGAACAGCAGTCATTGTCCTTTCCTCTACACTCAGGTGATACACAGGTGCTAAACATGCAGCTGAACATACGTCCTGCCTCCACTGTTGGAGTTTTGTTTGCACTCGTGCACCAAGATACTGTGCCTTTCGCCATCTCCATTTCTGACTATCATTCTGGAAAGATGAAGTGGACGCAGGTCAGTACGGTTCACCTAATTTTTTTTTTTAGTCAAGCTCGTTCAGAATTTAACGTGGAGTCAGAATCCACACTGACACTAAACGGCTTTTGTTGTGTAGTTATATTGTTCATTTTAGTGCTACTAATGCATAATTCTATCAGTTTTGATTACAATTTTTAAAGCACACATAGCTGTTGTTAGAAATTTGGCATACAGGAGTCAGGAGACCGTGTCTTCAGGGTAGAGGTAATGTTAGGTAATCTTGTTTGGGCTGTATCTACTTCTTGGTTGACGTGTGTTAACTCAAAAATATTGGTAGATGGTTTTGGCTTTTCTAAACTTCATGTCAACTTAAAGCTGCAGCTGAAAAATCATCCATGAAAGTTGAATACTTTTTGTGTTTGTTAGGGCTCATTAAAAATTCTTTATGCACCAATAAACAAAATATGAATTACTTGTTGTTGGTAAAGTCCCAAGAAGCTAAGAAATGCCAAGAACGATTTATTAAACATGACTTTATTGGTGAGACCATTAAAGTGCTGAAAGCTTAATTTAATGCCCAGCTGTGATCAGATCAGCACTAACTCTCGTCTTCTCAATCCAGCACGTACTGGTGACCTTCAGGGATGTGATCGTGGCTAGTGCTGAAGTTCATCTGTGTGACTCTGAGACACACACAGTGAACGTGACCGTTGCTGGAAACAGGACCATACTGGAGGTGGATGGGAAGCAGGGTCTCGCTGAATCCGTAGAACATCTGGAACCTCTGGACTTGTCCTCGTATAGCACCTTCGTAGGAGGTATACCAGGTGAGTCTGATTCACTCTGATCCTAATTTACATTTATTGGAAACATAATCTTGATGAACAGAGATGCAAATTCTGCTTTAATTTAAGAGTTTCCTCAAAGTCCGTCTGGTTCCTTTTTTCAAATAAACGCAGTTTCCTGCTAAGTCGTTTCAGCCGTTGGTCATGGTCTTAGCTCTTCACGGCAACACAGAGCTTTGGGAAAGGCAGCAAACGGATTGGGAGAAATATGAAGTATTATTGACCTCAATATAGTTTATGTGCACCAAACTATAATGAGTAGGAACTAAAACAAAGTAACCATAGTTTTGTCTGTGTAGTCTTGTTTGGGGAAGCTGAAAACAGTGACAGAAGTTAAATTACACCCATCAACCTGTGGGTTCCCGTACAGAGCCATATAGTGAATGGAGAGCCACACTAAGCCCTGAAGAAGAGACCCCATCCGACCCTCGCTTCCTCACACACGGCCAGCTATGTTTGTGTGGATTCCCAGCCAGGTCTGTGGCTCTGGTGGGTTTGAACATGCAAGTTTGAGTCCGTAAGTGGTGTGCTAGCGCATTAGAGTGCTGTGCCGTCTGATCACCCCAGTTCTTTTATTGTGAGCTCCAAAGAAAAGAAATGTGTCATTAGGTTAAACCTGGATCTTGTAAATAAGCTGTATGACCCTGATTGGTGGCCCTGGGGTGATGTTTCTTTGCTCGCTAATTTCACCACTAAATCTCTGCACCGTAAGAGTTCCTGTAATACTTTATTACACTTTATCGGCCGTAAAATATACCGTAAATGAGCATGTACCCATCCACATGCAGGTGTGATACCCATATCTGTGTTGTACTAAATGGATTGCCTGAATGTTGCGGCTGTGTAATTTTACGCCCTGTCTCTTTCACAGACGTTTCTCTGGTCTCCACACCAGTTTCTGCCTCCTATGTCGGCTGCATGGACGTCACCGTTAACGGCCGGCTGTTGGACATGGACGAAGCCCAGCACAAGCACAACGATATCCGTTCCCATTCCTGCCCTCTGGTGGGTCCCCACCAGTGAAAAAAAAGTACTAATTTTGCGAGGACCAATCGGAAGACAGGGCGGTCCTGGACCCAGCTTAAGCCTAGTCCTAGAACCGAAATGCCTTTAAAAGGAAAATTAGTTCAAGCCGAAGCTTGATACGGTTCTCACTTAGCCACATGCTCAACGTTTTCCCAAAGCAAAAACACTCTTTAAACTGGTAAAACCAAACCTGAGTTTTTATTTTTGACAGTTTGCGCCGACATTCTGCTGCACACGTTCGCCTCCGACTGTAAGCAATGTATACGTAATCACACAGACACTGTAACTTGTATATTTCTATTATACTCACTGAGACACAGGGAAGGTGTGTGTACTAGTGTTAAACACCTGAACTAGCACTGCGCCACATCACGAGCTACTGAGAACGAGCGCGCTCTTGTAACATATTGTAAATACGACTGTACAATGCTTTTTAGACAGAACAAAGGAGAAACATTCGCTACCTTTCATTTGGTGAATAACAAAAGGCCTTCAGGTCACCAAAAGGCCGAGTAGGTGCTCAAAGTCCCGGCGGTTTTGTTATAAATTTGGGTTCTGTCACTACTGTTTGTTTTAATCTCCTGTATTGTATATGAAATCTTGTTTTTGTAACCGTCGTTCATAACATCGATCCTTGGTGCGGTCAGCACTGAGAAAATGTTTGGTCTCCTTTGTCCAGCTAGAGACTGTATGCACTGTTTAAAAAAAACAAAAACAAAATAAAAACAGCTGTTATAAAACTGCTCTCTGTTCTTCATGGATCTGCGGAGTAGATATTTGATCATCATGGTGCTAGAATCCTAGGCTAGAATTATTCAAAGTGGTTTTTTTTTTAAATAGAAGCCTAATTTATTTTATTAATATTGTCCTAATAGTAACAAAAAATATAGAAGAAAATTAGAGAGTGTGTTACGATCAAAACTGAGCAGATGGATCAAACCTCCTTAAATCAAATCATATCTAAAATGCCGCTCAGGTGGCGCAGCGCTAAAAGTACATGCTGGAACCAGAGCTGAGATCTCGAATACATCGTATCAAATCTCAGCTCTGCCTTGCATCTAAGGCTGAGCGGCTACATGAACAACGATTGGTCTGTTGTTCAGATATGAGCGGGACTAAGCCAGATGGGATCTCTCTCTCTCATGACTGGTAGAGATGAGAAAAGTGTTCTTAGGGTGTGTCCCTCCGTAAACGTAGCTAAGCTGCACTGCACTCGTCAATGTGTAGGTGATAAGATGCATACGGCTGCTGCCCACGTGTCGGAGGGGGTTAGCTTCGTTCTCCTCAATCAGAGCAGGGATCGACATTGGTGGAGAGGAAGCATGATGCAATGGGGCAATTGGACGTGCTAAAAAGGGAGAGAACGGGGAGAAAATGTATAAAGAAAAAAATAATCTAAAATCAGGATTGATCAGGATAAATTAGGATTTTTATCCCCCGCTTATTTAATTACATATATACAGTGTATTACAAAAGTGAGTACACCCCTCACATTTCTGCAAATATTTCATTATATCTTTTCATGGGACAACACTATAGAAATAAAACTTGGATATAACTTAGAGTAGTCAGTGTACAGCTTGTATAGCAGTGTAGATTTACTGTCTTCTGAAAATAACTCAACACACAGCCATTAATGTCTAAATGGCTGGCAACATAAGTGAGTACACCCCACAGTGAACATGTCCAAATTGTGCCCAAAGTGTCAATATTTTGTGTGACCACCATTATTATCCAGCACTGCCTTAACCCTCCTGGGCATGGAATTCACCAGAGCTGCACAGGTTGCTACTGGAATCCTCTTCCACTCCTCCATGATGACATCACGGAGCTGGTGGATGTTAGACACCTTGAACTCCTCCACCTTCCACTTGAGTATGCGCCACAGGTGCTCAATTGGGTTTAGTCCATCACCTTTACCTTCAGCTTCCTCAGCAAGGCAGTTGTCATCTTGGAGGTTGTGTTTGGGGTCATTATCCTGTTGGAAAACTGCCATGAGGCCCAGTTTTCGAAGGGAGGGGATCATGCTCTGTTTCAGAATGTCACAGTACATGTTGGAATTCATGTTTCCCTCAATGAACTGCAGCTCCCCAGTGCCAGCAACACTCATGCAGCCCAAGACCATGATGCTACCACCACCATGCTTGACTGTAGGCAAGATACAGTTGTCTTGGTACTTCTCACCAGGGCGCCGCCACACATGCTGGACACCATCTGAGCCAAACAAGTTTATCTTGGTCTCGTCAGACCACAGGGCATTCCAGTAATCCATGTTCTTGGACTGCTTGTCTTCAGCAAACTGTTTGCTGGCTTTCTTGTGCGTCAGCTTCCTTCTGGGATGACGACCATGCAGACCGAGTTGATGCAGTGTGCGGCGTATGGTCTGAGCACTGACAGGCTGACCTCCCACGTCTTCAACCTCTGCAGCAATGCTGGCAGCACTCATGTGTCTAATTTTTAAAGCCAACCTCTGGATATGACGCCGAACACGTGGACTCAACTTCTTTGGTCGACCCTGGCGAAGCCTGTTCCGAGTGGAACCTGTCCTGGAAAACCGCTGTATGACCTTGGCCACCATGCCGTAGCTCAGTTTCAGGGTGTTAGCAATCTTCTTATAGCCCAGGCCATCTTTGTGGAGAGCAACAATTCTATTTCTCACATCCTCAGAGAGTTCTTTGCCATGAGGTGCCATGTTGAATATCCAGTGGCCAGTATGAGAGAATTGTACCCAAAACACCAAATTTAACAGCCCTGCTCCCCATTTACACCTGGGACCTTGACACATGACACCAGGGAGGGACAACGACACATTTGGGCACAATTTGGACATGTTCACTGTGGGGTGTACTCACTTATGTTGCAGCTATTTAGACATTAATGGCTGTGTGTTGAGTTATTTTCAGAAGACAGTAAATCTACACTGCTATACAAGCTGTACACTGACTACTCTAAGTTCCAAGTTTCATGTCTATAGTGTTGTCCCATGAAAAGATATAATGAAATATTTGCAGAAATGTGAGGGGTGTACTCACTTTTGTGATACACTGTACGTATATATGTAACATGTTCATTGAAACTAATCTCACTAAAACATTCCACACGTCATGACTGAATTGCTTCGTGCCGTTCATGACTCAGCAGGCGTAAGGTGGAGGCTTCTCAAACGGCCCTGATGAGTCGGCGTAGAGCGAGGGCGCGTTAGGAGTGAGCATGTAGCCCGAAGCGTCCGTGGACTGGGATGAAACGGACTGGTTGGTGCTGCTGGGTTGAACGACAGGCTGGTTTTCCTCTGATGGGGACGCGGCCATGTCATGGTTCGGCTGAGACGTGTTGACTGCTGGGTAACTGTTCAGATGCTGCGGACAAAATGACCAAGTTATTCATTTATTAGGATTTTAACGTCATGTTTTACACACTCTGGTTACATCCATGACAGGAACAGGTTACTGGTTACACAAGATTCATCAGGTCAAGTTTTTTATATGAAACACAGTCATGGACAATTTTTTACGTCTTTGTACCGTGGGAGGAAACCGGAGCACCCGGAGGAAACCCACACAGACACGGGGAGAACATGCAAACTCCACACAGAAAGGACGTGGACCGTTCCACCCGAGAATCGAACCCAGGACCTACTTGCTGTGAGGCGACAGTTCTTAAACGAGCCGCCCCTAAACGATCAAGTTAAGGGTGACCACTGGTTTTAAAGCCTTTTTATCATCTAAATTGTTTTGATTGTATGTAGCTAAACTTGTAAATATTTGTGTGTTTAGTGCTAGTTCTGCTAAAAGCACTGAGTGGTTTGAATTAAACTTATTAATAGAATGATTTTGGGGCTAACTCAGCACAACCGATCCATCTAGGAATCGAACCCAGGACCTTCCTACTGTGAGGTGACTTCCCACCGTGTCACCCAGTCAGTAAACAAGCTTATTCAAATGACTGGCTCAGAATTTATATTTGAGTATTTTGCTAAAACATGGTGCGCTGGTGTGCTGTGAAAGAGCCACACTGCTGGTAACAGATTTCTGGGCTGGGCTCACAAATACATTAATGGCACAGTGTTACATGAACCTAGCCATTGTAGGTATCAAGTGCACCCTCAGTGCCAGTCCCAAGCCCAGATAAATAGGAGGGATGTGCTAGGAAGGGCTTCCTGGCATACAAAAAACTGCCAAATTAAATACGCAGGCGATGATTTGCAATGGTGACGCCTAACAGGAGCAGCCAAATGGCATCATCATTTTGCTAAAACAGCATCCTTAATTTTTTTTCCTTAATCCTTAATATGAGGGATCTATGGAGGAAACAATGAGGGTGGGACAGGAGGAGTGGTGATTGGTCGTGTCTGGGACACTGAGAGACGCTTATACAACCCCTGGCAAAAATTATGGAATCACCACTCTTGGAAGATGTTCTGTCAATTGTTTAATTTTGTAGAAAAAAAATAAATCACAGACATGCCACAAAACTATCATTTTTCAAAATGTCAACCTTCTGGCATTAAGAAACAATAAAAAAAAGAAACAAATATAATAGTTGTGGTCAGTCACAATTGCTTTTTTTAGATCAAGTAGAGGAAAAAAATATGGAATCACTCTGTAATTTGCAGTTTAAAAACAAAACATCTGCAGCAGATTAGATTTGCTAATTATTCTTCAGTTTAAAAAGAGTGCTTACACCTCGGAGAGCTGTTGCACAAGCAGATTGTCATGAATCATGGTTCCAACACAAGATATGTCAGTGGAAACAAATGAGAGGATTATAAAACTCCTTCAAGAAGATAAATCATTGTGGAATGTCACAAAAGATGTTGGTTGTTCCCAGTAAGCTGTGTTTAAAATCTGGACCAAGTACAAACAAAATGGGAAGGTTGTAAAAGGGAAGCATACTGGTAGACCAAGTAAGACATCAAAGCATCAAGATAGAAAACTTAAAGCAATATGTCTTGAAAACAGAAAATGCACAACAAAACAAATGAGAAACAAGTGGCCGGAAAGTGGAGTCAATGTCTGTGACTGAACTGTAAGAAATCACCTAAAAGAAATGGGATTTACATACAGAAAAGCCAAACAAAAGCCATCATTAACACCTAAAAAGAAAAGAACAAGGTTAAAGTAGGCTAAAGAAAAGCAATCGTGGACTGTGGGTGACTGGATAAAAGTGATCTTCAGTGATGAATCGCGAATCTGCATTGGGCAAGGTGATGATGCTGGAACTTTTGTTTGGTGTCTGTCCAATGAAATTTATGAAGATAACTGCCTAAAGAAAACATGTTAATTTCCACAGTTGTTGATGATATGGGCCTGCATGTCGGGTAAAGGCACAGGGGAGATGGTCTTCAATAAATGCCAAAGTCCACATTGAAATTTTCGACGCTTTTCTTATTCCATCAGTTGAAAGGATGTTTGGTGATGATGACTTCATTTTTCAAGATGATAATGCATCTTGCCATAGGGCAAAGGACGTGAAAACTTTCCTTCAAGAAAACATATAATGCCAATGGCATGGCCTGCAAATAGTCCGGATCTCAATCCATTTGAAAATCTCTGGTGGAAATTGAAGAAAATGGTCAATGACAAGGTTCCAACCTGCAAAGCTGATCTGGCAACAGCAATAAGAGACAGTTGAAGGCAGATTGATGAAGAATACTGTTTGTCATTAGTTAACTCCATGCCTCAGAGAGTTTAAACCATTATAAAAGCCAGAGGTGGTGCAACAAAGTAATAATGGTGCAGTGTTTTCTAATGATTCCATAATTTTTTCCTCAGATTTGAGTGATTCCATATTTTTTTCCTCTACTTGATCTAAAAAAAAGCAATTGTGACTGACCACAACTATAATATTTGTTTCTTTTTTTATTGTTTCTTAATGCCAGAGGGTTGACAGTTTGAGAAATGATAGTTTTGTGGCATGTCTGTGATTTATTTTTTTCTACAAAATTAAACAATTGAAAGAACATCTTCCAAGAGTGGTGATTCCATAATTTTTGCCAGGGGTTGTAGTCTGGATTTAGCTCCATCTGATCACCTTTTTGGATGCTCAAAGAAGCTTTAAGGGGAAGAAGATTTCATTTGTAATTATGTAATTTACACAGTATCTATATTATATTTATAGTTTCTACTATCCACAGTGTTCACCTTCACATGGTTTCATCTAGACTACAGTGGTGTTATATTAGGACTCTCCTATAATTAAACTTTTTTAACCAACCATTGACCAAACAACATATAATGCATTAAAATAAAGTATATTGTGTAACACTGTGTCTTTATTTATTTGCTTATTATTGTTATAAGCAATGAGGAAACCTAAAACCAAAAACACTTTATTATTACTGATTATTTTTACTACATGACTTTTATATTTAGGTTATAAACTGTGAGTGTGGGAGGAGGATTAATCGGTCGTGACTGAGCTGCTCATAGTCCGGATTTAGCTCCATCTGTTATCCACCTTTTTGGACACTCAAGAAGCATTAAGGGGAAGAAGATTTTCATGTGATGATGTAAAAGCAGCGGCGCATCAGTGGCTACGAGCTCAACCAAAATACAAACATTTTTTGCTGATGGCATTAAAAAGTGAGAGATGGATTTTAGGATTTTAGATCTATTACATGTTTGCCATTACATTATGTGGATAATAGATACAACAGATAATGTGTGTGTGTGTGTATATATATATACGCAGTAAATATTCATAGTATATTCACAGTATATATTCATAATTTCTACTATCCACAGTGTTCACCTTCGTGTGGTTTCATCTAGATTACAGTGATGTTATATTAGGACTCTATAATTAAACCAAACAGCATATAATGCATTAAAATAAAGTATATTGTGTAACACTGTCTTTATTTATTCGCTCATTATTATAAGCAATGAGGAAGCCTAAAACCAAAAACACTTACTGATTATTTGCTTTACACGTTACTACATGACGTGTGCTATCACATGTGCACCAGTAGATGGCAGAATAAAATAACAGCCTGATCCTAATGGTCTGTCATCGCAGTAACAGTAATTACTGGTTTTACACTCATTTTCACCCATTTAGATTTTGAAAACACAGTTTTGTTTTTTATTTCGGATTCTGTTAAAAAAAAAATATCAGCACCATTTAGCAATGTGATTTAAGCAATGAATTACTGACATGATGAATGAGAAAGCCACTGGTCTTCATGGTGTTAAAACATGGTGATTCACCACAGCAGTCATGAATATCTGTAACGTGTCATGTGTTGTGAGGAGGAGGGTTTATACTCAGGGGTGCACATAACATTTTTGGTCTGGTTCTCGAAGGAGCACCTGAAGTTGTTGCTTTTTGCTCACCTTGTACAATGCACAAATATCCTACAAGTGCTCATCATCACTTCCCTCCTGACTAGGTTTTAGGCCGGACAGTCCGGCTTTTCAGCTGCCAGTCCTCCATTCTCGCAATGCTAGGACGGACAGTTAAAAATCCTCCTTTTGGAGCGGATTAGTCCAGAAACGCTGTGAAAATGCCAAACAGTAAACTTTTGGAGGCAGCGAGGAACGGACTTAAATATGGAAAGTAGACACAACATTTAGTGAGTAAAACAGTCATTTGTTATAGAATTCTTGCTTAAATTGGTCACTGTTCTCTCCTGAGCAGCCAAACTGGCGGCTAAAGTGTCCAACAATTCCCTACCGCTTTCTCCAATGAGGTAGCTGAACAGCTTCACCTTCCTTGACTTCTCTGCATCTGCCATAGTGAGGTCCACGTAGAGAACACATTCATGTTTTCCACGACTTTGACAAGTTATTTGAGTCCAAACTTAAGAGTTTGCGGAGGTTTCAGACCCACCATTGCGCCACTACGCTAAATAACATAAACCCAAAGCTACTGTGCAGATATCTTCACTCGATGCACTTCGAACAAGTTAATCCGCTGCCACCAGGTTTCATTCTGTTCTGACCATTAATAATGACTCCACAGAATGGACGGTTGAAGCAATAACACTTGCTTACTTTATTAACAAAACACATCCAGTAGTATAACATGTGCAACATCTCAAGTACATCATCAACAAACACATAACAAACAACAAACACATAACAAAGGTTCCTCTTGTTACATGAATAAGATATAAACATGCGATTATGGGATATAAACATGAGAATGGGTGGGATATAACAATGAGAATGGGTGGGATATTTGACAACAAAACTAAAAACACTGAGAGAATTGTATTAATTGCTTGTGTAGTGAAAACAAAGATTTTGAAAACAAGATGTAAGAAAATTATCGATCAATATAATGTAGAAGAACTAGCGAGAAACTAAAGGGCTGTGTCTCAATTCACAATACCTTCCCTACACAGTCTGCTCGGATTAGTACCCTCACCATGGGCGAAGACGTAACATGCAGTTGTGTTTTTATTCGATATGTGGGGGCGGGGCTTAGGGGCATTTAAACGATGCGAAACTCATTATTAACTCATTAAGATAAAGAAGATGATGAAGAACCTGTTCACGTTGTGGGCGTTGCAGTTTTTCTTTAACGAGAGGTTTGTGCGCACACACACAGACACCGAAACAAACCGGCTATAATAAATATATTTTATAATGGTGGTATTTTAGCTGTAATTAAGAATCCTCTCTGTGTAAAGAATTAAATTATTTTATTTGGACATTTGTACCTTCCCGCTAGCCAGGAGGCAACGAGAGCAGAAACTCTCACTAATAATCTCATCTTAATACTCTCAAAGATGTTGATACTAAAATTCAGAATTATTTATTTTTAGGCCCAGCCACCTAATGTGGCTACTGGCCGGAGCCGCCTTGGGGTCTGCGGCCATTTATTTCTTTGGCCCACAAAACAGGAGGTCTGGACAAGGTGAGCAATCCTTTTTCTGATATGTAGTTAAATCTAAAAACACTGGGTTGTTTTTTTTCTACACAAACGCTGGGTTAACGTAGCTACTGCATCCATATACACTGCTGTATTAAAAAAAAATTGTATTCATTATATATAAAAATATAAAACATCTTTGTGCTGATTGTTTATTATTATTATTATTATTAAGTAGTAATAGTAGCAGTATTAGTATTATTATGTACATATCAACATTAGAGTAAACAACCCAACATTCATGGTGAAATTAACCCAGCATTGGGTAAAAAAAGAAGCTTACAGTTGGGTTATTGTAACAATGAATTACCCGCCATAAAACCAACAACCTTCCAGTACCCCCCCCCCCCCCCCCCCCCCCCCATCACCCCCTTATCACCCCCTTTTTCCTTGTGAATCCTCCCCTCATTTCTAGTGTATATAAAGTCTCTTCAGAATTTGCCTAGTTAGATTTTCTGTCGGTCTTCCAAGCTGTGCCCATACGTCTGTACGTTTTGATGCCTCTCTGCAGGTTAGCTGGTGCTGAACTATAGAGCCCTGTCGCCGGATCTGAAGGCGATGTTCCATTCTTTAAGCAGCAGTTGGACCTCTCTGGTCATCCAGGGCTTCTGGTCAGGATAGACTCGGTTTGTCCACTGTGACCATGTCTGTGCAGTGCTGGTCTTCAAAAACGTCCCAACATGTACTGCTGAGAGGCTCCATCAGGTCAGATTTTAACAGTTCTGGTTGTGATATTGGCACTTTTCCTGAGGGGGGTGTAAACTGGGATTAAAAGCACTGACAAATGGTCAGACTGACCCAGGTGTGCTAGTGGTCTAGCCCTGTAACTGGTCTTGATGTTTGTGTAAACCTTGTCCAGTGTATTAGCTCCTCTGGTAGAACACTTTACATGCTGGTGGAAGTTGGGAAGCACTGTTTTTAAATCCACATGATTAAAGTCCCCCGCAATAATATGCACAGCATCAGGATACAGGCTTTGTTGTTGGCTAATGCTATCATACAAAAGTCCTAGCGCCGAGTTAGCATTAGCATCAGCAGCTAACATAACCACAGTAAACTCCCTAGGTAGGTAAATAGGTCTGCATTTTACAGTCCGGGGAGCAGTGACTAGCAACGATGACTGTGTTTGTACACCAGGTGTTATGAATGTACACACAAACACCCCCTCCTTGTTCCTTACCGGAGTCGCTGTGCTGTGCGGTCCGTTAGCTCAATAGCCGAGTCCGGGATGGATGGATGGATGGATGGATGGATGAATGCAGCCAGGATGCAGCTGTCCCTGGCGATGTTCTCTGTTGCCATCTGAAGTTTCAGTTCATCCATCTTGTTGGCGAGCGATCTTGCGTTGGATAGAAAAATGCTCGCTAGTGCACCGGCCCTGCAGCCACGCTTTTGTTTCCTCTCCCTACGCCGCCTTCGCCTCCTTCCCGCGGGGATGGTAATGCACGGTGAGCCCGGACTCCTCGCTATGCCTGCCGGTATATCATGCGAGTATAGAAAAACTCCGCTGTGACGCTCCGGTCGCACAAAAGTCCTGTTTTTAGTAGTAAGAACGAGACATAACACGTACAAAAACCACAAAAAAAGAAGACCGAGAGTGAGAGCACTGTGCCGCTGCGTCTGTGCGCCGCCGCCATCTTACGCGCCCATATTAAAGGCTAAGCACCACCTAATATTGAAGTTTTAAACAAATACATGCATCGAAAGTTGAGTTCCTAACTTGTGATTATTGATAGTTAGAAAACTTTTTTTTTTACAAATTCAAGGAATACGGCTTAAAATTCTGTTGTTTTGCGTCGCTCGCGGTCTTCGGAATCTGTCACAGGCGTCGCACGTGTGACGTAGATGGTGGACAACAACTCAAAAAGTAGAATGGAAGGCGATGCAAAATGATTAAAAGGTGCGTTGTGTTTGGCTGCAATAATTCAATTCAACACCAACACCGATTTGATATTATCGCCAAATATATATATATATATATATATATATATATATATATATATATATATATATATATATATATATATATATATATATATATATATAGATAGATAGATAGATAGATAGATAGATAGATAGATAGATAGATAGATAGATAGATAGATAGATAGATAGATATATAGATGACACAGCTTTAGGACAAATCAAATGCGTGTTTATTGTTAAATACAGAACAGAGCAGGGATGCGCTATAAGAATGCACCTCTCAGCTTCTATCCTAGGCTAGATATACACTGTAAAAGGAAAAAAAAGTGTTTAGGCTAAATATTTTAAATGCACTAATCTGATCAAAATATGGTATAAATAAAAATAGAATAAAGGCTGAAAGACCTTAAACCTGCGTTATCATGCGCGCTAGAAAAACCAACATGTTCACCTGATGTGGTTTCAGAGAGGATCTGAGAGGGGTAGCGATGTTCCCCTCAGCACTAAATCTCTCTCTGATGGTGCTCGGTGCACTAATACACACCTGTACTGCACCTGCATGTGACTTGAGAGCAAAGCAAATCTAGCCTCGTTATTATTGCGCCACTATTAACTATCTATTTAGTAGGTATAATTAACATAACAATATATACTACATTTTAAGTTATTATTCGTTTCAGTACATTTTTATTCAACGAAAAAATACATTTCAATCATTTCAGCAAGCCAGCAAGAGAGAATCTGCAGGCTGTAATGCCATATTAACCGTCATTAAGTGTTTCAGAACGCCGAGGCTGTTTAAATATAGTCTAAATTAATTATTTTATTGAGTGTGAACCATTAATAAACTTGCCTATAATTACTGTTGCCATTGTTTCCATCTTAAAACACAAAGCCTGACACTCAGGTTGCGGTAAAATGACGCTCTTAGCTCATTTTCATAATTAATTTATTTAACATTCATTACACCTGAATGTAAGCGTAAAACAAGATGGACCCTGCAACAGCAAAAAGAAAGAAAGAAAGAAAGAAAGAAAGAAAGAAAGAAAGAAAGAAAGAAAGAAAGAAAGAAAGAAAGAAAGAAAGAAAGAAAGAAAGAAAGAAAGAAAGAAAGAAAGAAAGAAAGAAAGAAAGAAAGAAAAAGTTATACAGGCACCCCCACTGTCACTGCAGATTCATCCTCTTCATTAAATTCAGAAATAGCTTCGGAATCTGAAGAACCAGCACTGGAAAATTCGCAGTTCAAGTCAGTCATAACGGTGTAGGAGTACACTGTTGTCCACCAGTGACGTCACGCTGCAACTTCCTGGAATTTCCGGAGCGACCTCGGGTTTTTCCGTCAATTTACTTGAAATCGTCGATTTTTTAGTGAATTAAACAAGTTATTTACATTTTATTCATGTTTATGGTTTTTAACTAGCTAAACTAATGCGAAATCTTTAGAGTTGTCCATTAGGTGGTGCTTAGCCTTTAAAGAGAATGTTTTTACACAAGAGTTTTCTTTACACACACACACACACACACACACACACACACACACACACACACACACAGCTTCTTGAAAAAAGACCTGAAAATGGCGGCTGTCGAGAAAGACGTTTGTCGCCTCTGTGACCAAACAAATAAGTTTTTATCTATTTATGTGCACATATAACCAACGTGTTTGTGTGTGAATCCCCCCCCACCTCCCCACTCTATGGCCGCGTTCCCTCACCTGCCAGTGTTGGGTTCCCACACCGAGAGCCATGCTAAGCTCCATGTGCTCTCCCTCTTCCCTCTTGTTCAGGTGCCTGGAGGTGACATATTACGGCAGCAGTGAAATGAGTCCTTGTCCGACCTTCCCTCCCTCAAACACAGCCAGCTGAGATTTGAACTTGCGAGTTCCAACACTTCTCTGTGGTGTTAGCATGTCGGAACACTGCTCCACCCTAACCTCCACCCACAGATGGACTGTTGTTTTATTAGTTGTTACATGTAACATGTAATGTTTTGGTGTTTGGTAGCACTGTCGCCTAACAGCAAGAAGGTCCTGGGTTCGATCCCCAGGTGGGGCGGTCCGGGTCCTTTCCGTGTGGAGTTCGCATGTTCTTCCCATGTCTGCGTGGGTTTACTCCGGGTGTTCCGGTTTCCTCCCACAGTCCAAAGACGTGCAAGTGAGGTGAATCGGAGACACTGAATTGTCCATGACTGTGTTTGATATTAAACTTGTGAACTGATGAATCTTGTGTAATGAGTAACTACTGTTCCTGTCATGAATGTAACCAAAGTGTAAAACATGACGTTAAAATCCTAATAAACAAACAAACATACTTTTGGTCATGGGGTGAACGTGATGTAAATCAGTGTTAATCACATGTCCAGTTTGGTGACAGGTTGTGTGTTGTAGACGTGCACTGGTGCTTCTAAACAAAGAACAGCAGTCATTGTCCTTTCCTCTACACACAGGTGCTAAACGTGCAGCTGAACATACGTCCGGCCTCCACTGTTGGAGTTTTGTTTGCACTCGTGCACCAAGATACTGTGCCATTCGCCATCTCCATTTCTGACTATCATTCTGGAAAGATGAAGTGGACGCAGGTCAGTACGGTTCACGTCATTCGTTTAGTCAAGCTCATGTTCAGAATTTAACGTGGAGTCAGAATCCACACTGACACTAAACGGCTTTTGTTGTAGTTATATTGTTCATTTTAGTGCTACTAATGCATAATTCTAACAGTTTTGATTACAATTTTTAAACACACATAGCTGTTGTTAGAAATTTGGCATACAGGAGTCAGGAGACCGGGTCTTCAGGGTAGGGTAGTCTTGTTTGGGCTGTATCTACTTCTTGGTTGACGTGTGTTAACTCAAAAATATTGGTAGATGGTTTTAAGAAAACAGCTTTTCTAAACTTCATGTCAACTTAAAGCTGCAGCTGAAAAATCATCCATGAAAGTTGAATCTTTTTTGTGTTTGTTAGGGCTCATTAAAAATTTGTGCACCAATAAACAAAATATGAATTACTTGTTGTTGGTAAAGTCCCAAGAAGCTAAGAAATGCCAAGAACGATTTATTAAACATGACTTTATTGGTGAGACCATTAAAGCACTGAGAGTTCTGCAAGCCTGCAGGCTTAATTTAATGGTTTAAAGGTCAATTAAATGATTAATTTAATGGTTAATTTAATGATCAGATCAGCACTAACTCTTGTTTTCTCAATCCAGCACATGAGCTTTAAAGAAAAGAAATAAGTCATTAGGTTAAACCGGTCTGTTTAAACCTGGATCTTGTAAATAAGCTGTATGACCCTGATTGGTGGCCCTGGGGTGATGTTTCTTTGCTCGCTAATTTCACCACTAAATCTCTGCACCGTTTGAGTTCCTGTAAAACTTTATTACACTTTATCGGCAAAAAATACTGTAAATGAGCATGTACCCATCCACATGCAGGTGTGATACCCATATCTGTGTTGTACTAAATGGATTGCCTGGATGTTGCGGCTGTGTAATTTTACGCCCTGTCTCTTTCACAGACGTTTCTCTGGTCTCCACACCAGTTTCTGCCTCCTACGTCGGCTGCATGGACGTCACCGTTAACGGCCGGCTGTTGGACATGGACGAGGCCCAGCACAAGCACAACGATATCCATTCCCATTCCTGCCTGGTTCCCCACCAGTGAAAAAAAAGTACTAATTTTGCGAGGACCAATCGGAAGACAGGGCGGTCCTGGACCCAGCTTAAGCCTAGTCCTAGAACCGAAATGCCTTTAAAAGGAAAATTAGTTCAAGCCGAAGCTTGATACGGTTCTCACTTAGCCACATGCCCAACGTTTTCCCAAAGCAAAAACACTCTTTAAACTGGTAAAACCAAACCTGAGTTTTTATTTTTGACAGTTTGCGCCGACATTCTGCTGCACACGTTCGCCTCCGACTGTAAGCAATGTATACGTAATCACACAGACACTGTAACTTGTATATTTCTATTATACTCACTGAGACACAGGGAAGGTGTGTGTACTAGTGTTAAACACCTGAACTAGCACTGCGCCACATCACGAGCTACTGAGAACGAGCGCGCTCTTGTAACATATTGTAAATACGACTGTACAATGCTTTTTAGACAGAACAAAGGAGAAACATTCGCTACCTTTCATTTGGTGAATAACAAAAGGCCTTCAGGTCACCAAAAGGCCGAGTAGGTGCTCAAAGTCCCGACGGTTTTGTTATAAATTTGGGTTCTGTCACTCCTGTTTGTTTTAATCTCCTGTGTTGTATATGAAATCTTGTTTTTGTAACCGTCGTTCATAACATCGATCCTTGGTGCGGTCAGCACTGAGAAAATGTTTGGTCTCCTTTGTCCAGCTAGAGACTGTATGCACTGTTTAAAAATACAACAAAAACTAAATAAAAACAGCTGTTATAAAACTGCTCTCTGTTCTTCATGGCTCTGCAGAGTAGATATTTGATCATCATGGTGCTAGAATCTAGGGCTCACAGATACAGAACCTAGCCATTGTGGGCACATAAGTGCACCTTTAGCACAGGTCCCAAGCCCGGATAAATAGGGGGGTTACATTAGGAAGGGGACTCCAGCATAAAACCTGCTAAATCAAAAATGCAGATGAACGATTAGATGTGGTGGCTCCTAAATACAGGAGCTACTGAAAGGAATTTATTTAATTAATGCTGTCCCAATAGCAACAAAAAATTTAGAAAAAAATATAGAGTTATGATCTAAACTGAGCAGATGGATCAAACCTCCTTAAATCATATCTAAAATGCCACTCAGGTGGCACAGTGGTAAAAACACACTGGAACCAGAGCTGGGATCTCAAATACATCGTATCGAGTCTCAGCTCTGCCTGCCGGCTGTGGCTGAGCAGCTACATGAACAGCAATCGGCCTGTTGTTCATATGGGCGGGGCTAAGCCGGATAGGGTCTTTCTCATAACTAATGCAATTATGACCTCTGCTGGCTGATTGATGGCGCCTGTACAGAGACGGGAAGAGTGCTCTTAGGGTATGTCTCTCTGTACACATAGCCGAGCTGCACTGCACTCGTCAAAGTGTAGGTGATAAGATGCATACGGCTGCTGCCCACGTGTCAGTTAGCTCTTCGATCAGAGCAGGGATCGGCATTGCTAGAAAGGAAGCATGATGCAATCGGGCAATTGGACTTGCTAAAAGGGAGAAAAAGTGGAGAAAATGTATAAAAAAAATATATGTATTAAAAAATCATATCTAAAATCAGGATCGATCAGGATAAATTAGGATTTTTATCCCCCACTTATTTAATTATATATATGTATGTTACATGTTCATTGAAACTAATCTCACTAAAACATTCCACACGTCATGACCGAATTGCTTCGTGCCGTTCATGACTCAGCAGGCGTAAGGTGGAGGCTTCTCAAACGGCCCTGATGAGTCGGCGTAGAGCGAGGGCGCGTTAGGAGTGAGCATGTAGCCCGAAGCGTCCGCTGACTGGGATGAAACGGACTGGTTGGTGTTGCTGGGTTGAACGACAGGCTGGCTTTCCTCTGATGGGGACGCGGCCATGTCATGGTTCGGCTGAGACGTGTTGACTGCTGGGTAACTGTTCAGATGCTGCGGACAAAATGACCAAGTTATTTATTTATTAGGATTTTAACGTCATGTTTTACACTCTGGTTACATCCATGACAGGAACAGGTTACTGGTTACACAAGATTCATCAGGTCAAGTTTTTTATATGAAACACAGTCATGGACAATTTTTTACGTCTTTGTACCGTGGGAGGAAACCGGAGCACCCGGAGGAAACCCACACAGACACGGGGAGAACATGCAAACTCCACACAGAAAGGACGTGGACCGCTCCACCCGAGAATCGAACCCAGGACCTACTTGCTGTGAGGCGACAGTTCTTAAACGAGCCGCCCCTAAACGATCAAGTTAAGGGTGACCACTGGTTTTAAAGCCTTTTTATCTAAATTGTTTTGATTGTATGTAGCTAAACTTGTAAATATTTGTGTGTTTAGTGCTAGTTCTGCTAAAAGCACTGAGTGGTTTGAATTAAACTTATTAATAGAATGATTTTGGGGCTAACTCAGCACAACCGATCCATCTAGGAATCGAACCCAGGACCTTCCTACTGTGAGGTGACTTCCCACCGTGTCACCCAGTCAGTAAACAAGCTTATTCAAATGACTGGCTCAGAATTTATATTTGAGTATTTTGCTAAAACATGGTGCGCTGGTGTGCTGTGAAAGAGCCACACTGCTGGTAACAGATTTCTGGGCTTGGCTCACAAATACATTAATGGCACAGTGTTACATGAACCTAGCCATTGTAGGTATCAAGTGCACCCTCAGTGCCAGTCCCAAGCCCAGATAAATAGGAGGGATGTGCTAGGAAGGGCTTCCTGGCATACAAAAAACTGCCAAATTAAATACGCAGGCAATGATTTGCAATGGTGATGCCTAACAGGAGCAGCCAAACGGCATCATCATTTTGCTAAAACAGCATCCTTAATTTTTTTTCATTTCACTCTATTGGATATTATTTATAAACTGAAACATACTGAAACTTTTCACAGCTGACCTACCTGCATGGGCGCTGGGTAATTAGGGTAAGCGGGCAGGGCTTGTCCAGATGGGCAGAAGCCGGCATATGAAAGCATATGCTGGGTGGGGTTATAGAGGATGTGTGGTGGAGCAGCTGGTCTGGGAGACGTCTGGTTCTGAACAGCTGGAACCTGTGATGCAGTGACAGTGCAGGTGAGACGTTAGTGTGGGTTCATGGTAGAAGGTCTGATGATGCCATACAGAACAGTTCAGGTCTCACCAGATCCTTAAAGGCTCCCAGTATGGCTGCGGTGACGATGCCCAAGAAAACACCCAGTACGTTAAGCACCACACAGGACCAGAGCAGCCTGTGCAGGTGAATCACATCCCAGCAGCCACTCACTCCCGTAAACTCAAAGTAATGTGTGTGGTAACCTGAGCTAAAATATAAAGACACCAGCACATATTAAACATTTCTGTTATTTTCGTGAATCTGTGTGTGTTAGATTGAGTGGAAGCTTTTACCCCTCACAGCTGTATAAATCACAACAGTAGCAGGTGTTGCTCTTCACCTTCATCTTACACTCACTGTTATAGGACTGACACACAACCTGGAGGAACAGCAAACAAAGGTCAGACAGGTCATATATTTCTAATACATTTTCATATGTTCTACATATCCATATACAGTACGAGGGATCTTCAAAAAGTTTCCACACTTTTATATTTTGGTTGGAAACGATGAGGGCGGGACAGGAGGAGTAGTGATTGGTCGTGTCTGAGACACTGAGAGACGATTATAGTCTGGATTTAGCTCCATCTGATTTGTACCTTTTTGGACGCTCAAAGAAGCTTTAAGGGGAAGAAGATTTTCATGTGATGATGATGTAAATGCAGCGCTGCATCAGTGGCTACGAGCTCAACCAAAAAACATTTTTTGCTGATGGCATTAAAAAGAGAGAGATGGATTTTAGATATATTACATATTTGCCATTACATTATGTGGATAATAGATACAATAGATCATTTATACATATATATATATATATATATATATATATATATATATATAGACAGACAGACAGACAGACAGACAGACAGACAGACATAAATAATTTACACAGTATCTATATATCTATATTATATTTATAATTTCTACTATCCACAGTGTTCACCTTCACATGGTTTCATCTAGACTACAGTGGTGTTATATTTGGACTCTCCTACAATTAAACGTTTTTAACCAACCGTTGACCAAACAACATATAATTCATTAAAATTAAGTATATTGTGACACTGTGTCTTTATTTATTTGCTTTTTCTTATAAGCAATGAGGAAACCTAAAACCAAAAACACTTACTGATTATTTCTACTACATGACATTATTTTTACTACATGACTTTAATATTTAGGTTATAAACTGTGAGTGGGAGAGGAGTAGTGATCGGTCCTGTCTGAGACACTGAGAGACGCTTATAGTCCGGATCTAGCTCCATCGTTTTGGACGCTCAAAGAAGCTTTTGGAGGAAGATTTTTATGTGATGATGTGAAAGCTGTGCTGCATCAGTGGCTCCCAAACAGATGGCATTAAAAAGAGAGATGGATAGATTTATCATTGTGATTTCACATATTTGCCATGACATTATGTGGATAATAGATACAATAGATAATTTATATATATATAATTTACACAGTATCTATATATCTATATTATATTTATAATTTCTATTGTCCACAGTGTTCACCTTTACACGGTTTCATATAGACTCCAGTGGTGTTATATTAGGACTCAAAATCAAAAACACTTTACTGATGCTATCACATGTGCACCAGTAGATGGCAGAATAAAATAACAGCCTGCTCCTGCAGCACAGATGCTAAATTTGGCTTGTCATCACAGTAACAGTAATTACTTGTTTTACACTCATTTTTACCAATTTAGATTTTGAAATCAGAAAACAATAAGAATTTAGTTTTTTTTTAAATTTCAGATTCTGTAAAAAAACAGAATAAAGAACAAATGTCTGCACCATTTAGCAATGTGATTTGAGCAATGTACTACTGGCATGATGAATGAGAAAGCCACTGGTCGTCATGGTGTTTAGTTAAAAACCATTAAAACTATCCTGGATTCACAAGAGCAGTGATGAATGTCTGTAATGTGTCGTGTGTTGTGAGGAGGGTTTATACTCACCTCAGTGTAGTAGTTGTCGTACGCATAGCCTGTACTGCTGGCATAAAACTCACACCTTCCCTCCATTAAAGGTCTTCTGTCCTACAGTGGCAATAAACAGGAAGAGAAATGCAGATTTTATGGACTGCTGATCATTATTTGTGCCTATAAAACAGCCTCATGTGAATGAACGATTCCTGTCAGCTGCGTCCGGTAGACGTTTCTGACTCAACGGGCACAAATTCCCACAGACACTAAAGAATAGAGACTGTTATTGCTGCAAAGCTGGGGGCAACTTCATATTAATGATTAATGGTTTTGAAACAGGATGTTCAACAAGTTCTAAGTAAACTGTCCACAATAAAGTGTACCTACATAATCTTAAAAATTAAATCTACATCTGAAAACACTGAAAATGAGTCAAGCAAACGAAACAGTCGAAATTTTTTTCTTTCTTTGAGTCAATACTTTCAACAACTCTTGTTGAAGATCACGTTTACTCTACACCTGATCATCCAAAAGTACAGAATTTTAAATGTGTGTGAACACAACAAGCACTGTAATGTGATACTTACAAGAAACTGAGCAGCAATTATGCCATCCACGATGGCACACAAGAAACAGGCGATTACACCCAGACTGATGAAAATAATAGAGGCGACCAACTGAAAATGAAAACAAGGAGATAAAGATTTATTAATTTATTTTAATAGTATTTTAACATCATGTTTTACACACTTTGGTTACATACATGACATGTAGTTACTGGTTACACAAGATTCATCATGGACAATTTTGTATCTCCAGTTTACCTCACGTGCACGTCTTTGTACTGTGGGAGGAAACCGGAGCACCCGGAGGAAACCCACACAGACACAGGGAGAACATGCAAACTCCACACAGAAAGGACCCGGACCACTCCACCTGGGAATCAAACCCAGGATCTTCTTGCTGTGAGCCAACAGTGCTACCCACAGAGCCACTATGCCTCCCGTCTACATAAACTTAAACACATGAATACATCTGTACACTCATGTGTTGCTTTAGTGCCTTCACCTATGTTGGGGCGAATATCTCAGTGTGTGTCCGGCTGTAGATTAGAGTAATAAAAGAAGTCGACGACCTCTTGAAACAGTGTCAGCAACACACTCCTGTACGGAAGATTTGCTGACCAAAGACAATCTGAAGGGCAACAGCGCATAATGTAAGGGGCAGAGCCTCTCGTTCACAAATGCTTCTGTAAATGAACATGTCCTGTCTTTAATAAAGATATTAAAAATTCTAGGTTTTTAAGAATTGCTCTCAAAAATGACATTTGCCACATGAGCATAATTATGTTTCCTAAAAAACTCTCCAATCTTCCTATCAAGCAGAACCAGGTGACCATAAATTCTGCTACTCCTAAAAATGCTGTACAACCGGGAGCTTTTTAATCAAGAACGATCGGTAGAGAAAAATCATTAACGGATGATAGACTGTGTAAATAATATAAATGCCACGTGTTTGAGCAGCCAAATGAAATACGTTACACACAGAGGAGCTCAAATCTGCTGAGCTAAAGTTCCAGCTATGGTCATTCTGTGCTCAGGGTCCATATGGTGGTCTGCAATAAGATATCCACTGTGATAATACTAGTGATGAAACTGCACTGACATCATGATGTGTTATAAAATAATATGTCTATGGAAACCAAAAATAGACTTTTTTGGGTGGGTGGAGGATGAAGAGCAAGCTCTACATCATATGACCAAAAGTATTTGGACAACTGAATCAGCTTGTTGGATCTCCCATTGTAAAAACAGATGCTGAAATACAGTGACCTCTATGTGATCTTTTCAGTTACTCTTCTGAGAAGGCTTCTCACAAGACTTTGAAGTATGCCTGTAAGAATTTGTGCCCATTCAGTCAGAAGAGCATTTCGTCATGCTGGAACTGGAAAGGGCCTTCCCTAAACAGGTTCTTCCATATCTACACAAGACTTCTTTGTAGCCTCTTCAGACTCTATGCTGGAGTTTTTACCTCTTTGACTCTGAGAACTCCAAACACCTCTGGGAACACAGTACCGGGACATTTAGGAAGCTCAGCATGTCATCAGAAATTGACCCAAATAAAATGATCCCTCCTGACTCCGAACACTCCTTTTTCAAGTCAGTGAAAGCTCACTAATTGACTTCACCCGTGCGCCAAAAGAAATTAATCAACAATTTTCATGACTGCCGTATTCATGAACCTGCAATGAGAAAAGAGAGGACAACCGGTCCTCATAGCTGAACTGTGAGCATTATCTACTGACCAGCTGCTGTCTCATAAAACACGTCTATATTAACGTGATCCCACAGCCTAGCCAAACAGAGCGTCTCCAGACACTGGAGTGGACCACACCAGAGGAAGGTGAAACATCTGTAACGTTGCATAATTGTCTTTATCAGTCCAAGGCCAAACGCTGTAAAGCGGTCAAGAGATCGATGACTGATGGTCACAGGTATAAAGAGAGCTGCAGGGTCGGGAGGTAGAATTACGACCCCTGACAGGACCATTGCTTTGGCCACAAGGTGACCAAAAGGAGAAAGTAAATATGGACGTATTTCACAACAGAGGAGCCACAAAAAAGATCTATAGAAGCTTTCACACGGACAAAGGCCTGAATGGAAACAAAGTCAATGTCAATAAGGACCTAAAGGTGGGATCTAAATAATTAAAAAAATATTATTATTGATCCACTGGCTTCTGATGACCTTGACCAGTCACTGCTTCTCTTCAAACATTTCTGAAATGTATAGCCAAAAGTGTGTGGACACTTGTCCATGAGCTTGTTGGACATCCCAGTCCAAAACCATGGACACTGCATTTACCTGTTATCAATGCGTGTGGCTGAAACATCAGAACTGAATCATTCTGAGAGGTATTCTCATACTTTTTTACAGCATATAGTGTAGATAGTAGGCCAGGCTGGTAGCACAACTGATACTTTGGTATCAGTCCGCCTAAAATGTCCCTTATGAATTATTATTGTTAATTCATACTCTGTCAAATTATTTATTTATATAAATTATATAATATGCAACACCAGACGCTATCAGGTATATTTTACACCACTGTACATAAATATGAAAACTGTTCGACATCTTTAAACCATTGTAATAGGAAAGACGAGGATAATCCGGCCTCACTTACATCTTCTGTGCAATCTGACACTAGTGATTTAGCCGTCATGTAATATGGGTTGTTACACACCGATGTGGACGACTGATACTCAGTGTGACTGTGTGCTCAGGACTAGAACCTGCTGAGCTCGTGTAACTGACTGCATTTAAAACTGTGGTCGCAGAAGCATGACGACAGACAAAAGTACCTGCAGTGTCCCGTAGCCGCATATACGAGTGTGTAGGTATGTGTGGGGTTTTTGTTACGAACACTGCTGAAGATCAGCGCATGCATGCAGTCGACATCATTCAATTTTAAAGGGTGTGCTGGGATCAGAGCCAGGGAGTGCAGGACCTTAAATCATACACTGTGGAGCATCATGGTTCTACCTTAGAAGCTTTACCTTGTACCAAACCACAAACGCATTCATTTAAGAACATTACAATGGATTCAAACTTTTTCCTTGGGTTACTTACACTTAAGCATAAAAACATAAGTATAAGTGATTTAGATTGATTGATGTTACATGTAAGGGAATTATAATGGCTGCTGAATATCATTTAAAAGCTGTATTTCTGTTCATTTGTCATGTTTATCTAATATTAAAATTAGTTGAAAGATCTGAGACATTTAAATGTTACATGAAATCGGACTAGGAACAAATACTTTCTCACAGGACTGTGTATACACATATGCGCTTTAAATTCTAAATTCACACTTAAATTTGGTTTTTTAATGTTTACTAAAGCTGTCATATTAAATCTAAAATACAAAAATGTGACATGAAACAAAAAAGAGAAATCAGAAAGGTGGTAAATACCATATACACACACTACTACCACTACTGCTTATATTTAGAAATGTCTGCTGGTAAGCCTGTTTAGCGCCACCTTACTCAAAAGAAAGTAAGCATTAGTGTTTTCTGGTAAATGCAGCTATTTTCCAATGCTAACATAATTTATCGTCATGTTCTACTTAAGCAATCGTCCATTCACAGAGGACCGCACATTGCATGGGTACTTTACAAAGCAATGGCCATTTGTTCTGTCATTTATTGACATGCACTTCAGGTAAAAATGTGATTTCTCTGCAATATGATCTCACAATCATTACTGTCATTGAACAGAGCCTAAAATACATGAAAATGTACAAAAATCTAATTGTAACTGATTTAGGTAACAATGTTCTGCTTTGATGGCCACGTGTAATTCAAAACAAACTACCCCCAGTACAGCAAGCTTTACATGACACAGGTCTTGCTTCAAAATTAACAACAAAGAACTGACTGAATTTGTTGTTATGTACTTGGACAAACTATGTCCAACAGTGGCCAAAGGTTCACAATGTGGTCAAAAGTATGTAGACACCTGACGATGACATCTTATTTCAAAACCATGGGCCGTATTATGTTGTTGCCCTGTTTTGCAGCTACAAGAGCCTCCACTTGTGAAATGGACCACTATATTTTCACTAGATTTCAAAGTGTGTCTGTGGGATTTTGTGTCCACTGAGGTTTAATGTCAAGCAAAAATGTTGGGACAAGAAGTCCTGGCTGACAATCAGTGTTTATTGGTGTTCAGTAGGGTCAAGGTCAGGGCTCTTTGCAGGCCACTTTTCTCCACACCAAACCTGATAAACCATGTCTTGATCAACCTCACTTTGTGCACAGGACGCAATCATACTGGAAAAAGAAAGCACTTAAACTTTTGGAAAAAGTTGGAAACATTTATACATCTTGTAGCAATGGGTGAGGCTACAACATCTGAACTCAATACCTAGAAGAGGTGTCCACAAATTGTGGCTATATTGTGCATGTTTGGAAGAGAATAGAAGAGTCAAATCTAACAACAGTGTACCTACAAAGAACAGGCCAACAAGGAACCTTTAACCAGTATGCAGTTACTGGTATTGTGAAGTGTGCAGCTTACAGTTGTTGCTGATTACAGTCAAGCAATTGTCTTGCTTAGGGGCACAACAGTGACAACTTTGTGGTAGTGGTGAGGGTTGAGCCAGCAACCTTTTAATTACTAGCCCAGTACCTAAAACGCTGAACTACCACTTCCTGAATTAAATAATACACAGAAACAGTCAATTTTATGTTTCACAATATTAAGGTCGATGTTAAAACTGTTATCAAACAACCAAATTACAAATATCATAAGTAAACACAGAAGATAATTCAGCTCATCATTACACTGATAAACTCACCAGATTCAGTCTGTTACTCACCATTGGTTTGCGATTCTCCACCACATTAAGCCCAACAATACCCAGGAACGCTCCAAAGCTCAGCTATGATTAATAAAAAGAGAAAAAGTTTAAGGTTCACAGTCTCTGCTTTCTTTCTATGCCCATTAAAACTGCAAAGGCAAATCTGAATTCCACACAAAAACATAACTTACTATGATGCCTGAGTAGTACCCAGCCACTGCCACGTTGCTAGTACGAGTGGCAGACAGGAGCCCAATTAACAACACGATGATGGACAGAGCGAGCAAAACCACGGTGCACCACAGCGCTGTCCGACGTCGCTTTTTGTATTGTACTGCAGGACGATAAAAAAAGCAAATAAATGTTCAGCATTTCCTGAAACAAAACCAGCTCAGGGCTAAAAAGTATTTAAATTTGAGGGCAAAGTCAGGTTTTTTATATAATAAATCTAAAATGTAACACAAAATCCACATCTGCTTTAGGAATGACCTGTGTAAACCCAAACTAATTTCACTGGACCTTAAAAAAACCAGAATTATACAGATATATAAACGTGGAAAAGAATACAAAGCAAACGTATACATCTGGCTGGTTAATCGTTTTACTAGGAGTGGGTGACGCTCAGGTCATTTTTCTGCTTCAATGATTTAGATGGATACTGTCATGGGGAGGTCAGATGTGTGCTGTTAGTCTGGTCACTGATAGGTATGTGAGTGATAATGTCCTTTATAGTTGGTGCTATGCAGAGTCAGCACCTTTGATGTTCATATATAGGTCATTCTGTTAGTAAATGACTGTAAATAGAGGTTGGCAAGTGTGGCATATCCTCTTCCCATATTAAGCGGAATCACGTCATCTTTGTCCAGTACTGCATCTGGAGACCCACTTATTCCCACCGATTTTCAGGGAACTTTACCAACATCAGACCTCAAAATCAAATGAGGAACAAAGCATTATGGTTTTGGACTGCTTTTCTACCACTCCTTAAATAACTGGCAGTAGGTATCTAAACTGCCAAACTTTATAGAGCTTCCAGTCAAATGGAAAGACCAGGATGAAGATGCAGCCTTACTGAAAATGCTAGTGAGCCAAGTGATTTTTTTTTTCCAAATATCTAACCCTGTTTATTAGATTTTACCTTTTCAACCAATCATCCTGACTGTATGTGTGTGTGTGTGTGTGTGTGTGTGTGGGGGGGGGGGGGGGGGGGGGGGGGTGTTACTTGTGTCATCTAGTCTTGTTTATTTAGTTTTTAGACATTTCTATAGGTGCCTGTAATAGTGTTACAGTTTTCTTACAATAAAATTACTTTAGTTAAAGGTTAAATGTCAGTAAGATGTTTTACTTTTTAAACACAGAAATTCATCACTTTTGTTCAGCTGTTATCAAGAGTGTCAGTAACTGAAAATGAAAATGGTAGAAGTAATAACTCATTTCACACTCACAAAATATTACACAATGCATACATATCCTTCAGGTAAACCCTCATCTAAAGAATAAACAAATCTTAATTTAACAATAAATTAAACAATAAATAATATAATAAATAAAATGCACTAGTAAACATTTTTAATAAGCAGCATGACCAAGAGTTAACATTCAGTCATAAAAAATAACAGATAATAACATAATAATATAGCTTTGAATAATGAAACAGACTGAAACTGTGAACCTACCTGGCAGATCTGGCTCTGTGCTCGCTGGTACTGTTTGCTGCTGCATGTTTCAGCATGTATCTTTACCGAACAAACTGGACAAATTCTTAAACAAAACAACATAAACCTGCAGGTTCTAGAAGTTGTTGGTGTTTTACAGAAGAGCTGTGGGGATCAGTGTGTGTGTGGATGGAGTGTGTGGGGATCAGTGTGTATACCGACACTGATACATGAGGAGAGATGAGATGTGATACCGTCTCTCAGGTTCCTCCTCACAGAAACACGCAGGTGAGACTCTTCACTGAAGGAAAGCGACACCTCACGGTACAAAAGCTCTGAGAGGAAAACTAGATCAGAGCACAAATGTTTATAACATACATAAGAAGCTTAAATTGTGCTTTATTTTATTCACAAAGTTGGTGGAGGTTTTACTGCGCGTCTAAACTCTGCCATAACATTAAAACCACCTCCTTGTTTCTACACTCACTGTCCATTTTATCAGCTCCACTTACCATATAGAAGCAATTTGTAATTCTACAATTACTGACTGTAGTCCATCTGTATCTCTGCATGCTTTGTTACCCCCTTTCATGCTGTTCTTTAATGGTCAGGACCCCCACAGGACCACCACAGAGCAGGTATTATTTAGGTGGTGGATCATTCTCAGCACTGCAGTGACACTGGCATGGTGGTGGTGTGTTAGTGTGTGTTGTGCTGGTATGAGTGGATTTAAACACCTCACTGTCACTGCTGGACTGAGAATCGTCCACCAACTTAAAATATCCAGCCAACAGCGCCCTGTGGGCAGCGTCCTGTGACCCCTGATGAAGGTCTAGAAGATGACCGACTCAAACAGCAGCAATAGATGAGCGATCGTCTTTGACTTTACATCTACAAGGTGGACCAACTAGGTAGGAGTGTCTAATAGCGTGGACAGTGAGTGGACACGGTATTTAAAAGTAATTCAGTAATTGTAGAACTACAAAGTGCGTGTAGATGTGTAGATTTAATGTTATGGCTGATCAGTGTACATTACATACCGAGTTCTGATGTACACAAATGTACCAGAAACAAAAGTGTGTAGGAAGCTGGAGTAATGGGTTGGCAAACTAGTGTAAAGTTTGCCAGAAAAGCAAAGTGGATACTTAAAGAAGCTGAATGAATGAAACAAAAGGGAAGACTTATATCTTCTTTATAATCTATAAAATAATCAGTAACTTTTTATCATGGTGAAATACAATACAAACAGTCAAACCTAGAAGAAAGTAAAAAAATAAAAAATAAATAACATACACTCAAAAAATATTTTTGGAAATATCTCTGAAAAGAGATACAATGTGCTTAACAATAAATCATAGATTACATGTATGAGTAATTGTTAAATGAAGCTGTTATGTTACCACAACCAAATGTCCTGTACATGATTGTTCTGAAGTTGAAACAGTTAAACATATTTTACTGTAAAGGAACCACAGAAATCTGGAACAAAGTTGAAAAAAAAAACTGGATTTGGATATAAACATGAGAATGTATGGGATATAAACATGAGAATGTATGAAATATGAAAATGAGAATGTATGGGATATAAAAATGTAAGTGAATAGGATATAAACATGAGATTGTATGGAATATAAACATGAGAATGTATGGGATATAAACATGAGAATGGGTGGGATATAAACATGAGAATGTATGAAATATGAAAATGAGAATGTATGGGATATAAAAATGTAAGTGAATAGGATATAAACATGAGATTGTATGGAATATAAACATGAGATTGTATGGAATATAAACATGAGAATGTATGGGATATAAACATGAGAATGGGTGGGATATAAACATGAGAATGTATGGGATATAAACTTGAGAATGTATGGGATATAAACATGAGAATGTATGAAATATAAAAATGAGAATGTATGGGATATAAAAATGAAAGTGAATAGGATATAAACATGAGCTTGTATGGAATATAAACATGAGATTATATGGGATGTAAACATGAGAATGGGTGGGATATAAACATGAGAATGTATGAAATATAAAAATGAGAATGTATGGGATATAAAAATTAAAGTGAATAGGATATAAACATGAGCTTGTATGGAATATAAACATGAGATTATATGGGATGTAAACATGAGAATGGGTGGGATATAAACATGAGAATGTATGAAATATAAAAATGAGAATGTATGGGATATAAACATGAGAATGGGTGGGATATAAACATGAGAATGTATGGGATATATAAACTTGAGAATGTATGGGATATAAACATGAGAATGTATGGGAAATTCATTAGAACTGTTAAAGATGAGAATATTAGTTACCATTATGAGGCCGGGACCCACAGAGACGGAAACAAACAGGCTATAATAAATATATTTCATAATAATGATATTTTAGTTGTAATTGAGGGCAGTAGACAGGGATGACTGAGAGAAGGAAAATGATGGTGAGCAATTCTTTTGTTCTTCGTGCACAGATCACTTTACATTCTGTACATATATTATTTGTGTAATAATAATAATAATAACTACCTGTTTCTACTGTGATAAGATACCGGTTACACTCTATTTGCACTAATTTAACCACGTGTATGTGTCCATATTGTTTTAAATCACCATGTGAATACTCATATTTCTTGTCATTTTAGTTTATTTTGTGCTGTACTGAGTTTTTAATATATATTTTTTAACTTAATTTTATTGTATTATTGCTGCTGGTCTCACTGAGAGCTACCAAACAAAGTTTTGTTGTATAATAACAATAAAGTTTATCCACCATGCGCATTTGCATAAACGACCGTTATGCAAATTAGGTGATGACGTCATATGGCCCCATTTAGGACAGCCAATAGCTACCTTCCTTACTGAGGAGTCAGCAACCAAATAGCCAGGAGGAACGGGAGCAGAAACTCTCGCTTATACTCTCTTAATCTTAATACTCTCAAAGATGTTAATACTAATATTCAGAATTTGTTATTTTTAGAGCTAGACACACTGTGGTGTGGTTTTTGGCTAGTGCTGCTGTTGGGGGTGCTGCAATATATTTGTGGCGACGGGGCAGAGAGCCCAGAAACGGTGAGCAATCCTTTTTCTGATATATAGTTCAATCTAAACACGCTGGGTTGTTTTATTTACCCAAACTCTGGGTTAAGGTAGTTAAGTTACTTTGCTGGGCTATTTCTCACTCGAATAACACAAGTGTTGGTTATTTTCTTAACCCTGCACTTACGTTAGCATGTCCTAATTCTCCTCAGTATGTAATAAAGCAATAAGCCACGAGAGGCCGTACGTTACTGTGATTTTAGCAGTAACTTCTTTCCCCGTGCTAAAATCGTAACAGTAACGTACGGTCTCGAGTGGCTTATTGCTTTTATAAAACGGCGGTCAACATAAAATATAATAAATACAACAATGTTTAATTCATAAATGTATTTATTGTGTATAAACTTACAATAAAGCATTCTTCCGCGACGCAAAATAGTTCGATTAACAGTGTTGCTAGGCAACATGAGGGCGAAAATAACATTAAATTTTTATTTTCAGTGGCGTATTAATATGGAATGATGTGAGGTGGTCATAGGTGTGAGTTTATCGGGGATTTTACAACGGCTTCGAACGCGGCTCAGCCAATCAGATTTTAGGACCGGAACTATCCGTTTTATAAACATATATTTGTAACGGCCCGTGTTGCCAGATTGGGAGGATTTCATTTGAAACTGGCGGGAAATTAGCAAGTTTCAAGGAAACGCGACATTGCAAATAAAAATTTGCACACACAAACGGGCTATAAATATGTTTTATAATAGTAATATTTTAGCTGTAATTGAGAAGGCTCTCTGTGTGAAGAATTTAATGATTTTATTTAGAAATTTGTACCTTTCCCGCTAGCCAGGAGGAACAGGAGCAGAAACGCTCACTAATACTTTCTTAATCTTAATACTCTCAAAGATTTTAATACTAATATTCAGAATTTGTTATTTTTAGACCAAGTCGAATCATTTTGGCTTTTCTGGCCGCAGTTAAGTTACTTTGCTGGGCTGTTTCTCACTCCAGTAACCCAGCTGATTGGGTTATTTATAATTTGGGTTATTTGTTGTGTTAACATGGTGCAGTATTTACAGAAACAGAGAAAAGCTTTTCCATTTGTATTATCCTTTCTTTGTGTTTTAAGTGTTTGAGTTGTAACATTTGTCTAAAATTATAATTATGTTCTGTTCTTATTCAGAGGTGGAGAACATCATCAACGAGCAAAGTGGTAACATCATTATTATACATATATATGTGTGTGTATATATACTGTATATACATATATATATTAGGGCTGTCGAAGTTAACGCGATATTAACGCGATCTCAATTTAACGCGATTAAAAAAAATAGTGCCGTTAACGCAGATTCTAGTTCATGTTGAGACTTGACTGGTAGAACAAACGTTTTAATGTCGGACTTGCCACCGTTTTTTATTTGCGGTTTGTTAACGTAATGTAACCGAGCGTCGTAGTGATGCACTTGCATAATAAAGAAATAAATACACGCTATATTCACAAGTTGTCGGGAGCAGAACACTTTTATTAACTTCTTCTGTTATGGTACCGAATACCGGACAGCTGAGTCAAGCACGTTAGTCCATGAAAGGGGTCAAAACACACTCACTTCGTGTAGAAACGTCCATCAAACCATTGTCACGATACAAGCACAGAAAAGTCTGTTACAATAACTACGCCTTATCCCACCTAAAGCACCGCTGATCTACAATGTTTGCTGATGGAGAAATTCTAACCTACAATCTGACATTTACTGCCTAATATGTGAGTGAATAAAACTCCCTTACAGTTTTCTCTTGTCCCAGCAGTTTTTAACATCAGTACATTTAGCATAATATGTGTTCACCATTTTAATTGTAAAATTTTTTAATGAGATTAATCGCGATAAAAAATTTTAATCGTTTGACAGCCCTAATATATATATACATATGTGTGTGTGTGTGTGTGTGTGTGTGTGTGTGTGTGTTTGAAACTGTAACATGTCTAAAATTGTAATTATGTTCTGTTCTTATTCAGAGGTGGAGAACATCACTGATAAATCTTATAATAATGATATTTTAGCTGTAATTGAGAATCCTCTCTGTGAAGAATTAAATTATTTTATTTGGACATTTGTACCTTCCCCGCTAGCCAGGAGGAAGGTGAGCAGAAACTCTCGCTTATACTCTCTTAATCTTAATACTCTCAGAGATTTTAATACTAATATTCAGAATTTGTTATTTTTAGACCAAGCCGAACAGTCTTAGCTGTACGGCCAGCGTAGCTCATCATGGTGAGCAATCCTTTTTCTGGTATGCAGTTCAGTCTAAAAATGTGTATGTATGTGTGTGTATGTATATATATATATATGTGTGTGTGTGTGTGTATGTATATATATATATATATATATATGTGTGTGTGTGTATGTATATATATATATATATGTGTGTGTGTGTATGTATATATATATATATGTGTGTGTGTGTGTATGTATATATATATATATGTGTGTGTGTGTGTATGTATATATATATATGTGTGTATGTATATATATATATATATATGTGTGTGTGTGTATGTATATATATATATATACACACAAGCAAAGTGGTAACATCATTATTATACATATTTATGTGTTTAAAACTGTAACATGTATAAAATTATAATTATGTTCTGTTCTTATTTAGATGTGGAGAACATCACTGATGAATTTGAAACTGGCAGGAAATTGGCAAGGTTCAAGAAAACTTCTGTTCTGTTATTCAGAGGTGAAGAACAAGATTGTGCATTATGGTAACATCATTATTATATATATATATATATGTGTGTGTGTGTGTGTGTGTGTGTGTATTTTATATATATCTGTCTAAATATCATGTCTAAAATTATAATTATCTTCTCTTATTCAGGAGAATTGGAATTATTTAAATTCAAAAATCTTAAAATCACACCATGAGTACTGTTCTTCATTAATGTATACTTAAAAATTTAATCTGGCCCTTAATAAATTGTGTATAAAAACTGCATGTTTACTCAATGTATAAATGTTTTATCTTTCTACTTAATAATACAAAGTGTAAAATACAGGAGCTCGTATTCACAAACCCATGAAGGTTCATCTACATAAACTTAATCCTGTTAATGAGCCAAATATAGCAGAGTTGAGCAGTTAATTAAAAGACCAAAGAGGGGTGAAGTGGATTACTGCCCCTCTTTTCCTCTTGGAGAAAGTGAACAGTCCCTTGAGAAGATGAGGGTTGAACTCCTGTCAGATGTGAAGAAGCGCAACAACAGAGAGACAATTAAAAAGAAAGTGGATGCAACATTTGCATTGAGGAGACAAGAAATTGTCTATGATGATCCCATGATCAGTGATGTACAAGAGAGATGGCCAGCTCTTTTTTATGCAGCAGAGGTAATAAAAAAAAAAAAAATGCCTTGACTAGCTGTCATAAATGCATTAATGTTTAAAGGTAATGGTTGACTTTATTAGTTTGTGTTTCAAAATATTCCCATTTCAAAGCCCAGATGACCAACCATTCATGATGCATGCCATAATATGGCAGATGTTGTTTTTAATGTTTGAAATGTCTCTTGAAATCTTTTGACTGTCATTTAATAATAATTTCATGTTGTTTCAGATAAATGCGGAATTCAAGCGCATCACAACAATGCCTCTACAATCAAGATTTCTGTCGCAGCTTGACTTTCTTTCTGAAAGTCTGCTGAGAGTGTTTGCAAAGCGATCGGGTGAGCCGGGCAAAAAGCTGAAAAACATAGCTGCCACAATGACGGTAAGAACTTTCAACTTCTTCCATCCCATAAAGTACATATGCATTGCATTTGTTTAGTGAAAGATTGGTATACTGTATCCATTGCATTGCTTACTTGGTGTGTGATTACTGGTAATCTAATCCACCTGCAGTTATAAATAAAGTAGATCGAGTGAGTGATGGAAGGAGGGAGGGACTGAGTTATGAAGGGAGGGTAGGAGGGGGTGAATGGTGGAGGGAGGGAGTGAGGGATGGATTTTTGATTTCACTGAAATAACCCTTTCATTTTTATTTTGCATTCACTGTTCCACTGTGAGACATTTATCTTTTTTATATCATCAGGACATTATAAAAAGTCCAGTCCATAATGGTCAGGTCAAATGTACAGTTTTTATATTTTGTAGATGTTAGTGTCATATGATGACAAAGTCAAAGTTTTTGTCTTTTGATCACCTTATTTTGTGCTACTGAAAATTTGAGTTCACATCTCTATTTTCTTTGTTGTAATTCTTAAGGATGACACTGATGTTCGAAGGGAGTCCCTCATCAAAGGACTCTGCATCTATCTGAATGAGAGTCCTGATGTCTTGGTGCAGGAGTACATGGTGAGTGTTTTGAGTAGATTTTGGCTATACAACATTGTAAAACCATGCATTCAGTTATTTCTGTGATTATATTGGGCTGTTAAGGCCCTCTTTATTAATTTGGGAAAGTAATTCTAGTAATTCCAGTGCTGAGATTAAAACAATAAGTTAAACTTGTCACATTAGATTTTCAAACCTACCAATTTTTCTCCATATCCCCCTATTGATAAATGGAGGATTTTTCACTTTCATAATAGCATTATGACAGGGTTCCTGTGGATCCTCAACAGGCATTGAATTCATCAGTCCAAAAATAAGGCTTTAATTAGCCTTAAAATGTCTTAAATCAGTCTTTCAGAGGTCTTAATGTTAACACTTTATAAGTAGGATGATTGTAATTTGTCTCAAATATTAAAATAATTGGTAAATTTTATTTTTTAAATAGTTTACAGAATTCCTCTCACAGCCAGTTTTATGTTTAACCCTTTAGAGCCGGCCCATTCAAATTTCGAAACAATAATTTCGATGGCTTAAAGCCTTGTATCTCCGCCGTCCAATCACTGATTGTAAATCTGAAAACTGCCCCAGGTAGCTGACAACCCAGGCTAAAAGGCAATATCATTGGTCAAGCGGTTTGTGTCGTGGCTGGTTTGCATATTTAATGAGAAGGCGGAGAATTAATTTTTTTCATTTGCCCCGCCCTCACACGGAGCGCTGCTGAGACAGTGGACTGGAGAACAACACAGAAAGAGAAATTCTGTCAGTGAAATAAGGTAAGATTTATTTTAAAACTGTTTATTAGTGTTATTACTTTTCATTTCTACTCAGAAAACTTAGCTTTAATGGTAAAATTGTAATATTATTAGTGTTTACGCTTTGTAAAAGCTGAGGTGAGTTTGAGACTTGCGTTCTAAGTTTAGTCAGTCAGCTCCACAACTCTCCTTTCTGAATCGATTGTAATGTTTTTTATGTCCATCTAGATGGAAATAAATACGTGTGGAGAGTTTATCAGATACCTTTTTAGTCTCGTTTGTTTAGTAGTTTGTAAAGTATGCAGCAGTTTTACACAAATAAGTGATTAGTAGTGAACCTAAGCTAAGCTAAGCTACCGGAGCTGTTTGTTACATCCTGCAGCCATGTGGTTTGAAAAGGCTGCCAAAGGCTGCTCTCAAACTCCAAAGTTAGATTTTATGCATGTAATCTTGAAATCAGTTATATCTTACTTGTTTTACTTCAATACTGTCTAAAGTCTGCTTAGAAATCACCGTAGCTTTGCTCATAATAGCATTACATTTTGCATTGCATGCATTTAGCATGACTGGCTAAAGTAAGCTGAGGCAGAAAGCATAAAGGTGAAAGAGAAATATTATTTTATCTATAAAATATTTCTGTCAAATTTGCATCATTTTCTAAAAAATTGCTGCATTTATTTGAGAGACTAAAGTATGCTATGCTACCATATAGGTGCATATAAGTAGATAACATGTCAGTCTGGGCAATTTATAACTTCTTTTTTTACCATAATATATTATTTTCTGTGGTAATTCTTACTTGTATCAGTAAAATATAGTTTTATCTATAAAATATTTCTGTCAGATTTGCATAATTTTCTAATGTATTGCAAGATATATTTGAAAGGGACACAAAAATATGGTATCAAACTTTTTTTGAAAGCTTTTTTTGAAAGCATACAGGTGCATAACATTTCAGTCTGTGACTATTTACAACATTTTAAATATAACCATAGCATCAAGTTTTTTCTTGTAATTATTGCTTCTCTTAGATAATTATTGTTTTATGTGTAAACCATGTGCCAGATTTGAGAAACTTTTGTCATATGTATTGGTTCAGTGTACTTGAGTTTACTTCTAAACATGAGCCTGTGGACATTAGCTTCTCTGGCAAAAACATATAGAGTGTTTGTGATTGAATTCTACATATATGTAATTATTTTTTAAAATAACATCACTGTCACCACCTTTATTCACTGTAATCTCTTTTCTTTTATTATTATGACATGGATGGAGACAAGGCTCAATATTCATGCCTTATGGAGTCTCTGAAGAGGAGACAGCGGCTAGGCCCTGACGAGCTTAGACTTATTGCTGAACATGACAGCTATGAAGATCATGAAGGCATGACCATTGAAGAGGAGGACTTCATGGACATGGAGCTCTTGGATGAAGGGGAAGAAGAGGATGAAGAGGAGCAAGATGAGCAGAGGGATCAACCAACAACCTCCTATCGGTAAATGCATGTATTCCAATAGTGTGTATTTGTAAATGTGTGTGTGTACATATATGCTGACAATAAATGTCAGCATTTGCATCCACACACACAATCAGGGCTGCCAACAAAAAGTTAAAATTAACAAAAGAGTACAAACTGAGATTATGATTTTTACTAATGTTTGCTTTCTTTTATGGGTTTGGTTAGTCTTTCTTGTCCCATGTCAGGTAGGAAGCGGAAACGCTTTCCTGACTCTGTATCCTTTCCTTCCTATGCTGATGTAGACACAGAAGCACCAAAGCCCATACCATTTAATCCCTCTCGTCCAGTAGGCATAGATCTGGAAAGTGTGCATAGGGCTGTACGGTCAGCCACAAGTACCTTGCGTGAAATAGACTTCTTCAAGTTGTTTTTCACGTACACCATCGTTGCCGAGATTTGCCAGTTTACAAACTCTAAGGGGTGGGAGCTTGTACTGAATAGGCCGTCTTATGCGAACCATCATGGGGCATGGGAAGAAGTGACCCCGGATGAATTCTACCGCTTTCTTGGGCTCCTTATTTACATGGGTTTCACGTCCCTGCACAGCATTCACAGATATTGGGGAACCAAATCTCTTCAGGGTTCATGGGCCAAGTTATTCATGTCCCGTGACCGTTTCAAGGAATTGATGGCAGCCCTCCATGTTGTAGATCCTGCCACAGAAAATAATCTTGATCGTCTTAGGAAGTTGCGTTACCTGATGGACCACCTCAAAACCAAGTGTCAGCAGCTTTTCCAGGCTAATGAAAATCTGAGCATAGACGAGAGAATGGTAAAATCAAAAGGTCGATCAGGATTCAAGCAGTATATGAAGGGCAAACCTACTCGCTGGGGTTTCAAATTGTGGGTCATTGCAACTTCAAATTCGGGATATACCTTAGACTTTGATGTTTACACAGGAAGTCTTGATGGGCGCGTAACTGATTTGGCTATAAAAGTGATCGAAGACCTTGTGCAGCCATTTAAAAATCAAGGTCACACAGTATGGTTTGACAACTTCTATACATCACCAACTGTTATGGTCCGACTTAAGGAGTGGGGAATCAATGCTTGTGGGACATGTAGGATTAATCGTAAGAAATTCCCAGTGGATTTCAAAGATGTCAAGAAATGGGAGCGGCAAGCTAACCGTGGTGATATGAGGTGGTGTAGAATTGACGGAAATGTCTTAGTAGTTCAGTGGAAGGACACGCGAGCAGTTACATGCCTCTCTAATTTCCACAATGCTAATGATTCATCAGAGGTTTCTAGGATGGTAAAGAATGGTGCCACGTGGGACAGAAAAGTAGTCCGTCAACCAGCTGTAGTAAAGGACTACAATAAACACATGGGAGGTGTTGACAGATCTGATCAAATGTTAAACACATACAATCTGCTTCAGAAAACTCAAAAGTGGTGGAAAACACTTTTCTTCCATTTTGTGGACATAGCCGTCGTTAATAGTTTCATTTTGTTTCAGGACTGGCATCATTCCAATCCAGCATCACGTTATGGGTTTAGTTCAGCGGGCTACAGCCAGATAAACTTTAGGGGAAATCTGTCACGCCAACTTGCAGAAATTGCCGTCGATTCAATTTTGCCATCTCAGCTTTCAGTAGCTCCAACCACTTCCTCATCGTTTTACGTCACCCACATTCCTCAGATAGAGCAAGTATCAAGAAATTGCTGGCTTTGCTACAAAAAATTCAAAAAAGAAAATAAAACAAAGATTGCATGCATGGCTCCTGAGTGCCAAGGTAGAAGATTTTGTTTAGTTGGCAATCGAAACTGTTTTCAGTCTTGGCATTCTAGCGAAGGAGATGAGTTTCGCAGTTAGACCTACACAGGGCTTCTGTCTTCTACTGTCAGTCCCTCTCATCCTTCCTCAACCCCTGTGTTTGTGTATATGTTCTTTGTTTCTCTTTCTCTTCACAGGTCAAAGTTCAGTGTTCATTGGAAGGAGGTAATTTGAGGTAATTATCCATTGTGCATTGTCTGTTAAATATGTTGTAGTGAATTTTTGGCAAAATGGCTTAGATGAGATTTGATATCCTGTTGCCTCAAAACTGTTTACTGAATTGTTCAATGATTATCCTGAACAAATAATTGCTTTTTCTTGTATTGTTGAATTGGATTATTTGAGAGTTTGTTTTATGGAGTGATGCATTGTTCATTGTTCTTCAGTAGTGCTGAACTATATTGTATTGTTGTTTAGAAATTATTTATAGAATGAGAAGTGTATATAATTCTAATAAAAATCTTTAATTTTTTTGAACTATACACTGTTGTTAGAGTGCTTATTTTGTCAAATACATTTTATCTGCTGTCTTATTTCAAAAACATGAATGTTGACAATTTAGTAATAATTAAGAAAAAAGTACACTTTCATTGGTTTATAGTGTATGCTGACATTGGTAAAAAGTGAGGTGAAAAAGGAGCTACACGAACATTCTAAATTGCTAAATGACACCTTCTGCTAAATTGATCATAACTTTTGAATAGAAGATGATAGATTCAAAATTATTATCTTGACAAATGGCTCACAAAATTGCAAACATTTCATATGTTCTATATTGTTATCTATATTGCACAGAAATTTGTTAAAAATGTAAGTATTTATGAATTAAATAAAAAACGAGAGATTTTTTTAGGTTGATTTTGAAGGTTTTTTTGTAAACATTTATTATATTACACTTGAAAAACATTGTGTTTCATAGAATTTTAAAGAACTGATTCTCCTGGTTATAATGGTGTGTGTATATGCAGGTTTTTTTTTCATAAAAGTACACTTTCATTGGTTTATAGTGTATGCTGACATTGGTAAAAAGTGAGGTGAAAAAGGAGCTACACGAACATTCTAAATTGCTATATGACACCTTCTGCTAAATTGATCATAACTTTTGAATAGAAGATGATAGATTCAAAATTATTATCTTGACAAATGGCTCACAAAATTGCAAACATTTCATATACTCTATATTTTTCTCTAAATTGCACAGAAATGTGTTAAAAATGTAAGTATTTATGTATGAAATAAAAATTGAGAGGTTTTTTAGGTTGATTTTGAAGGATTTTTGTATAGATTTGGTTATATTACACTTAAATAACCATACTGAGTTTTATATCATTTTAAAGAACTGATTCTTCTGGTTATAATGGTATGTATATGTAGTCTATGCTACGTACGGTATTTACACAATAAGGTTTTTTCTATGACCATGTTACATAGTGTCCGAAAATGGAATGTTCCACTCAGGCATGAAAGGGTTAAAATAAACCTTCCATAAAAACTATAGACTGTTCAAGTCTTTGTAAGGGGGTAAACTTACAAAATCAGCAGCAGGAGAGAGAGAGAGAGAGAGAGAGAGAGAGAGAGAGACATGTGAAACACTTAGGACACCCCATTAAATAGGCAGCTCTTTATTAAGAAATGTTCACATATCAATGTCCAATCTTGTTTTTGTTTATTTTTGGAAAAGAAAGTTATTTAATTGCAATTAAACAACAAAAATAAACATTGTTTTACTCATGAAACAAATGATATGAACAAAAATGCATATTATAATGGAGGAAAAAGTTAGGACACCCTACCCTACCCTCTAATAACTAGTGTTGCCCCCTTTGGCTGAAATAACTTCAGTGAGACGCTTCATGTAGCCATCTACCAATCTCTGTGTGGCCTTTATGTTTTTCTTAGAGAGCAAAGGTTTCCTCCTTGCACACCTTCCATGAAAATTAAACTTGTGTAGTCTCTTTCTGATAGTCATGCACTTTCACATCGACAGTAGCAAAAGCCTGCTGTAGGTCCTGTGATAAAATTTGAGGATTTTTCATGACTTCTTTTAACATCTTACGGTCTGCTCTGGTCGCAGTTGTTTTGAATGTCCTTCACTTGTAAACAATTTTCCGGATAGTGGAATGGCTGATGTCAAATTCTTTTGAGATCTTTTTAAATCCCTTACCAGACTCATAAGCAGCCACAATCTTCTTTCTGAGGGCCTCAGACCGCTCTTTGGATCTCACCATGGTGCTCACTCTCACTTCAACAGTCAGGGACACACCATATAAATTTTCTGAGGTTTAAATAGGGCAAGCCTTATTCAAAATGCTGGGTAATAATGTTCTGATCATGTGCACCTGATGTGATACACCTGTGTGTGATCTTAAATATTTTAAGTGGGACAATATGTAGGGGTGTCCTAATTTATTAATTAGTAATTAATAAATTGCATTCTTTTTAAATAACATTTTACAGAAAGTTGTAAAAAGGCCTTTCTTAATTTTTAATTGTTTAGTCATATTACTTGGATCCCTCAGTATTGTTAAAATTGATATTAAATATCCACATGTCCAAATATGTTAAAAATTATACAGGCTTTCATAGGGTGTCCTAATTTTTTCACATGACTGTGTATGTGTGTATATATATATATATATATATATATATATATATATATATATATATATACATATACATATACTCTCTCTCTCTCTACTGTTAGAATATATTTATTTCTTTAGTTAACTTTATAGCCATGAGCTTTATTACAATCATATTTATGTGTTCGCACCCTGGAAGTTCCGACTGTCCCTTTGATCAATCTGTTACTCCAACATTCTGAAAGTATTCAAACCTTGTACAACAGCTGCCTGCTTTCATTGTTACAATAACCCAACTGTAAGCTTCTTTTTTTACCCAATGCTGGGTTAATTTCACCATGAATGTTGGGTTGTTTACTCCAATGCGTTGTTTACTCTAATGTTGATATGTACATAATAATACTAATACTGCTACTATTACTTAATAATAACAATAATAATAATAATAATAACAATAATAACAATAAACAATCAGCACAAATATGTTTTATATTTTTATATATAATAAATAAAAACATTTTTAATACAGCAGTGTATATGGATGCAGTAGCTACGTTAACCCAGCATTTGTGTAGAAAAAAACAACCCAGTGTTTTTAGATTTAACTACATATCAGAAAAAGGATTGCTCACCTTGTCCTGACCCCCTGTTTGGTGGGCCAAATAAATAAATGGCCGCAGACCCCAAGGCGGCTCCAGCCAGCAGCCATATTAGGTGGCTGGGCCTAAAAATAAAGAATTCTGAATTTTAGTATTAACATCTTTGAGAGTATTAAGATGAGATTATTAGTGAGTGTTTCTGCTCTCGTTGCCTCCTGGCTAGTGGGAAGGTACAAATGTCCAAATAAAATAAATTCATCTCATTTACAAATTTTGCAGCATAATGCCAAGAAAAGAAAGGTTACAAAAGCAGAAAGAAAAGGAACTACAGCAAGCAGCTCAGTGTAGCAGCTCTCTTTTTATCCTGGATTAGGCCATCTATCAGTAAAGCAAATGAGGGAGATGTATCAGTATCAGTTGTTTGGTTATTAAAAAGCGTGCACAATATGGCCTTGTTTTTGCCTGTTTTTCATTTATTTATGCAATTTGATAATTTGAGTTATTTGATTAGATGTGTATTGATTGTGTTAACAAAAATAAATATATAAGTTAAATATCCTAGTGTTTTTTTTTTTTTTTTGGGCTTGAGCACCTGCCCCCAAAAATGTCTGTGCACGTGCCTGATCCCCGCAGAGACAGGGAGCCAGTGGAGCGAACGAAGGACAGGTGCAATGCGCTCGTGTCTCCGCACTCTCAGCAAAAAGACAAAAGCGAAAGAAAAACATGACAAAAATACAATAAAACACGACAAAACATGACAAAATAAAAAAATAAATAAAAAACACGGCAAAATACGGCAGCGGCAGCGAAATGCGCCAGCGTCCACCATCACCATGACAACCAAGGACATACATGAATGCGCAGCGGACGTTTTTTGTTTGTTTGTTTAGAAAGAAAAAAAAACTCACTTCAGGCAAACTTGAAAACTTGAGAGCCCTGGCATTAAGATGAAGAGAGTGTTAGTAAGACAGTATTAAGATGAAGAGAGTGTTAGTGAGAGAGTATTAAGATGAAGAGAGTGTTAGTGAGAGAGTATTAAGATGAAGAGAGTGTTAGTAAGACAGTATTAAGATGAAGAGAGTGTTAGTAAGACAGTATTAAGATGAAGAGAGTGTTAGTAAGACAGTATTAAGATGAAGAGAGTGTTAGTAAGACAGTATTAAGATGAAGAGAGTGTTAGTGAGACAGTATTAAGATGAAGAGAGTGTTAGTAAGACAGTATTAAGATGAAGAGAGTGTTAGTAAGACAGTATTAAGATGAAGAGAGTGTTAGTAAGACAGTATTAAGATGAAGAGAGTGTTAGTGAGAGAGCATTAAGATGAAGAGAGTGTTAGTGAGAGAGTATTAAGATGAAGAGAGTGTTAGTGAGACAGTATTAATATGAGATTATTAGTGAGAGTTTCTGCTCTCGTTGCCTCCTGGCTAGCGGGAAGGTACAAATGTCCAAATAAAATAATTTAATTCTTTACACAGAGAGGATTCTTAATTACAGCTAAAATATCATTATTATAAAATATATTTATTATAGCCGGTTTGTTTCGGTGTCTGTGTGTGTGCGCACAAACCTCTCGTTAAAGAAAAACTGTAACCCCCACAATGTCAACAGGTTCTTCATCATCTTTATGCCATGGTGATGGTGGACGCTGGCGCATTTGGCTGCCGCTACCGTTACCGTATTTTACCGTATTTTATTGTATTTTTATCGTTTTTCGTTTTCATCTTTTTACACACCTTGTGGATCTATTTCTTTTATGTTACTTTTGATACTTTTATTTGTGCTTTTGATACTTTTTGTTCTTTCTACTGTACATCGCGTCTGCGGCCGGTGGTGAACGGTGGATGAGTTTTCCTGGGATCGGCACGATGTTGAACTATTCCGTTGACCAGCTGAGGAAGTTCAACAACTGCACTACTCCATCGTGTATTTCAGTCATCAAACAGCTTGGACTCCTTCGCCGGCCTCGTTATATTCACAGGGGCTCCCGGGGAAAGCTTGTTTATCTTCGAAACGGTAACGCTATTCCATCCTTCTGGTCAGCCGTGCGCACTGTCGCTCCGCAAACACGTCATCAGAGCGCTGCTGCCTTGCACACCAGTAGCGGTGTAGTCTCCATGACAACGCTGTCCACGGAGTGGGATGGGAAACGCGGAGTGGACTTAGCAAATCTCCGTTCTCTTCCTCGTTCCTCACAGCCAACTACACAACAATACCACTTGAAAATGGCATTGCTTAATGTTCGTTCACTCAACACAAAAAGTACTGTACTCAGTGAATTTATATCTGACAGTGAACTAGACTTTTTCTGTCTCACTGAAACTTGGCATAAACCCTTGGATTATTTTACGTTAAATCAGACCACGCCAATGGGATACTCGTATATTGATGAACCTCGTATGGAAGGGCGAGGTGGTGGTGTTGCTGCAGTCTATAGGGATGATATTAAAATAACCACTTTGTCTTTTCCTGCTGCTCTTTCTTTTGAACACCTGGCTTTCAAGTTGTCAGGGCCTACTCCTCTGGTCACTGCTGTAGTTTATCGTCCGCCAAAGCCAAACGCTTCCTTTCTCTCTGATTTTTCAGATTTTTTAACCCACCTTAGTGCCCTCTCATCCTCTGTACTGCTTATGGGTGATTTTAACATCCATATTGATGACAACAACTGTAAATTTGCCAGGGAATTTTTGGAATTGTTACAGTGTTTTAATTTCACACAACATATACATTTTCCAACTCATAAAAAAGGTCATACTCTTGACCTTGTCTGCTCTACTGGTGTCCTAGTTCATCAGCCGTCCAGCCATGACCTTACTGTCTCTGATCATTTGACAATCATCATGGACATTGAGGTCACTAGGCCCATCACTAGAGCTAAACGTAAAATATCCTTCAGGAATCTTCAATATATCTCTCCCTCTGCTTTCTCAGATTCTCTTGTTAAAAAGATGTCTGTCTGTCCTGTACTGTCTAGTAATTCATCTGACCTTGTCGATTACTATAATGACATACTCGCCTCATGTCTTGATGAGCTGGCTCCTTTGAGAACCAAATTTGTTTCATTTAGTCATTCCGCACCATGGTACACAATTGAGCTTCACCAAATGAAATCCCGTAAACGCCAGCTTGAAAGACTTTATAAGAAAACCGGTCTAACAGTACATTATCAGATTTATTCTGATTATCTTCAACATTACAAAGACGCTCTTACGGCAGCCCGATCCACTTACTATTCCGAACTCATACATGCTGGATCAACAAATCCTAAGACTCTCTTTTCCACAATAAATAAACTTCTCAAACCAGTTGACAATACTACCAATTCCTTTACAGTTGACAAGTGTAACTCTTACCTCTCATTTTTTCAAACAAAAGTTGAGAATATCCACAATTTTCTGACAGTTTCCCCTGTCATCTCTGTTTCTCCGCCTATCTCATCTCAATTTATTACCCAGCCTCTGTCTCAGTTCTCACCTGTGTCTCATTTGGACCTATCTGAGATCTTAACAGGGATGCGAAGCTCCACTTGTGTTTTGGATCCTGCTCCATCAAAACTTGTTAAGGGTTGTTTTCCAGTTATCTCATCACTTATCACAGAGATAATCAATTCCTCTCTTAGTTCTGGCTCAGTCCCTCAATCACTCAAATTGGCTGCTGTTACTCCCATACTTAAAAAACCTGGACTTGACTAACATTATGAGTAACTTTCGGCCCATTTCCAATCTTCCATTTCTGTCGAAAATACTGGAACGTGTTGTTGCCTCACAGCTCAAAGATCACCTAAATTCCAATAATCTATTTGAATCATTTCAGTCTGGTTTCCGCCCCCAGCACAGCACTGAGTCAGCCCTCCTCAAAGTCACAAATGACCTTCTTCTTTCCTCAGACTCTGGACAAATTAATATTCTCGTCCTCCTTGATCTTACTGCAGCTTTTGACACCATTAATCACTCCATTCTTCTGTCCCGCCTTGAATCCTCTGTCAACATCACTGGTACTGCCCTTTTGTGGTTAAGGTCATATCTCATAAACAGACAACAGTTTGTTAATATCAACAATTGTAGTTCTGCCATTGCTCCACTGTCCCAAGGCGTTCCCCAAGGCTCAGTGTTAGGTCCCCTTTTGTTTATTCTTTATATGCTCCCCCTTGGTGACATCATACGTCGGCATGGTTTACATTTCCACTGCTATGCTGATGATATTCAGCTTTACATCTCCTCCAAATCCATTAATACTGAACTTCACTCCACTCTGACAAATTGCATCACTGAAATGAAATTGTGGATGAAAGCTAATTTCCTCAAATTAAACTGTGAAAAATCAGATATGATCATCGTAGGTCCTACAACCCTGGCAAAAACCACAAATAATTTTCAAATTACCATTGATAATGACACTTTGTCTCCGTCTTCTAACATCCGAAATCTTGGTGTAATTTTTGATAGCAACCTCTCTTTTGACCGCCATGTAAATCACATCACCAAAACTGCTTTCTTTCATCTAAAAAACATAGCACGTCTACGTCCATCACTCTCCTTTTCTGCCGCCGAAACCTTGATTCATGCTTTTATTACATCCAGAATTGATTATTGCAATAGCATCCTTTATGGTACATCTAACAAAATCCTAAAAAAACTTCAGTATATCCAGAATTCAGCTGCTCGCCTCCTTACTCATACTCGCTCCCGTGATCATATTACACCTGTTCTACAAAAACTTCATTGGCTTCCCGTTGCTCAACGCATTCAATTCAAAATTCTTCTATTCACTCACAAAGCTCTCCATAATCAGGCCCCATCCTACCTCACCGACCTGCTCCATCAGCACATTCCCTCCCGTAGCCTTCGCTCTTCTGAGGCTAACCTACTGTCCATACCCTCTAGGACCAAGCACCGGACCTGGGGTGACAGGGCCTTTTCCATAGCTGCTCCATCTTTATGGAATGCTCTCCCCAAACACCTACGAGATTGTCCTGACCTGTCCAAATTCAAGTCACTTCTCAAAACTCATCTATTCAGAGTGGCATTTAACTTGTAACAACACAAAATAAATGCTTTTATTTTTGCTATTCTTTTTAATAGTTTTTATACTTAGATCACGACAGAAATGTGAAGTCCTAGATCCTAAAACTTGTAAAGTTTTCAGTTTCCTGATTGCATGTAAATCTGTCCTGTTTCTGTCTAATTTTAAGAAATTGTTCTATATTTGTTGTTCTCTCTCATAATTTAGCTAATTTTTAATGAACTGTCTTATGCTGCTCTCTTTGTTTTTATCTTAATTATTCTTGATGTTGATGTACTATTTTGATTTTGTACTATGATTTGTATGGTGTATGTACGTATTTGTTTTGATTATTTGTCTTATGTAAAGCGTCTTTGAGTATCTTGAAAAGCGCTATATAAATAAAATGTATTATTATTATTATTATTATCTTAATGAGTTAATAATGAATTTCGCATCGTTTAAATGCCCCTAAGCCCCGCCCCCACATATCGAATAAAAACACAACTGCATGTTACGTCTTCGCCCATGGTGAGGGTACTAATCCGAGCAGACTGTGTAGGGAAGGTATTGTGAATTGAGACACAGCCCTTTAGTTTCTCTGTAGTTCTTCTACATTATATTGATCGATAATTTTCTTACATCTTGTTTTCAAAATCTTTGTTTTCACTACACAAGCAATTAAGCAATTAATACAATTTTCTCAGTGTTTTTAGTTTTGTTGTCAAATATCCCACCCATTCTCATGTTTATATCCCACCCATTCTCATGTTTATATCCCATAATCGCATGTTTATATCTTATTCATGTAACAAGAGGAACCTTTGTTATGTGTTTGTTGTTTGTTATGTGTTTGTTGATGATGTACTTGAGATGTTGCACATGTTATACTACTGGATGTGTTTTGTTAATAAAGTAAGCAAGTGTTATTGCTTCAACCGTCCATTCTGTGGAGTCATTATTAATGGTCAGAACAGAATGAAACCTGGTGGCAGCGGATTAACTTGTTCGAAGTGCATCGAGTGAAGATATCTGCACAGTAGCTTTGGGTTTATGTTATTTAGCGTAGTGGCGCAATGGTGGGTCTGAAACCTCCGCAAACTCTAAGTTTGGACTCAAATAACTTGTCAAAGTCGTGGAAAACATGAATGTGTTCTCTACGTGGACCTCACTATGGCAGATGCAGAGAAGTCAAGGAAGGTGAAGCTGTTCAGCTACCTCATTGGAGAAAGCGGTAGGGAATTGTTGGACACTTTAGCCGCCAGTTTGGCTGCTCAGGAGAGAACAGTGAAAGCGCTAATAGAAAGGTTTGATGAACATTGCAATCCCAGTGTGAATGAAACGGTGGAACGTTATCGGTTTTTTTATGAGAAATCAGGGAGCTGGTGAAAATATTGATTGCTACGTGACTAGGGTGGCCACATTCATGGTCGCAAAAAGGAGGACATTACACCCCAAAAAGGAGGACATTACACCCCAAAAAGGAGGACATTACACCCCAAAAAGCCGGACATTACGAGAAGGGTATCTAGGCCATAAGGTGAACTAGGAAAAAGTGCTTAGAAATTGATTTTCGTTCCCACGTCTGGGCACTACTTTTTAAATGCATTTTTGCATAGACAATGCTGTTACAGACTTTGTGTTAAAAGTTCTCCACAAAATATCCTGCAGTTTTTTTTCCACAGCCCATAAATGTAAAATATATCACAAACTGACATGCATACATGTACCTAAAATCAAAGACAAGTATTCATGCATTAGTATGCTCAAGTGTGGAATCAGACCATACAGTATGGCAAATTTGAACAAAATATGGTTGATCTTCAGAAACTGGCACTAAATAAAAACATACGTACACATGCCAAATTTTGCAAAACACTGATGTTTTACACATCAAAATTGTCAGTAATGACAGGGTATTCAGAGGAAGGAAATACAAAAAAAATACACTTGGTTCAAGATGGTTGAAATTAGTCAATTCGTTACTCAACCGCTTTAGTTTTGAATAATGGCAAAAATGGAGAATTCTGCAATATATGCAATACAACTTAAAATCAGTCCATACATAACATTCAAACATGTAATATCACACCATGACTCCTTCTAGCATTTAGTACTGGAATGTTGCTGGAACAACCAGGTGTTCTAACTCTCAAATCCTGTCTCCTTGTAAGTCACCCTCTTAGCCACCTGTGCCCGACCACATAGCTCGTCATGAAGCAGTCCATCTCCTGGGTAACACAGTGCATCTCTTACTCATCACTATAATTCCTCCATGTCACTATCATCAGAGTCATTATCCCATGTAGCTCTTTCTTCCAATTCCTTTGAAACATTTGCACAATTTTGGCATTGACATAAATCGGTACAACATAGTCTTGCACAATTTTGGCATTGACATAAATCGGTACAACATAGTCTTGCAGACATATAAGAACATCTTCCTGTCTCACATTTGCCTTGCTTACAACTGCAGTGGACTTCCTGCAACACACTTTCAGGGGCAGGATTTTTAGTCATTCAGGTCACTGTTAGCTCTCCATCCTCAAGGTGCCATCCATTGCCAACGGGCGAAGGGGCACACATTTTACTTTTCAGACAGTGTCTCATTAATTCTGCCAGTGCCTCTTTCTTTTTTCCATCTGACAGAAACTTTCTCACAGAAAATCATGTAGCTGGCATCAAAGCTTGGCTCATTCCTGTAAATACACATTAAAATTTTAAAGAATATATCATTTTATGCACCATAACTTTCACAAAGGCTTCTTTTTTAAATATAGTATATTAGCAGTCAACTGAATTAAGAGTTCTTGACAAAGCGATTTCAGAATACGTATATACATATGTATATATTATATATACTATATACACTGCCTGGCCAAAAAAAAGGTCATACACACTAATATTTGGTTGGACCGCCTTTAGCTTTAATTACGGCACACATTCGCTGTGGCATCGTTTCCACGAGCTTCTGCAATGTCACAACATTTATTTCTGTCCAGAGTTGCAGTAATTTTTCCCCAAGATCTTGTATTGATGATGGGAGATTTGGACCACTGCGCAAAGTCTTCTCCAGCACATCCCAAAGATTCTCAATGGGGTTCAGGTCTGGACTCTGTGGTGGCCAATCCATGTGTGAAAATGATGTCTCATGCTCCCTGAAGCACTCTTTCACAATCTGAGCCCGATGAATCCTGGCATTGTCATCTTGGAATATGCCCGAGCCATCAGGGAAGAGAAAATCCAGTGATGGAATAACCTGGTGGTTCAGTATATTCAGGTAGTCAGCTGACCTCATTCTTTGGGCACATAACGTTGCTGAACCTAGACCCTGACCAATCCCCAGATCATAGCACCGCCCCCACAGGCCTGTAGAGTAGGCACTAGGCATGATGAGTGCATCACTTCAGCCGCCTCTCTTCTTACCCTGATGTGCCCATCACTCTGGAACAGGGTAGATCTGGACTCATCAGACCACGTGACCTTCTTCCATTGCTCCAGAGTCCAATCTTTATGCTCCCTAGCAAATTGAAGTCGTTTTTGCCGGTTAGCCTCACTGACAAGTTGTTTTCTTAAGGCTACACAGCTGTTTAGTCCCAATCCCTTGAGTTCCCTTCACATTGTGCATGTGGAAATGCTCTTACTCTCACTAATAAACATTTCCCTGAGTTCTACTGGAATTTTTCTACCATATGATTTCACAAAACGTCTAAGTGATCGCCGATCACGATCATTCAAAAAAATTTTCCGACCACATTCTTTCCTCGAAGATAATGTTTCCCCACTGTCCTTCCACTTTTTAATAATGCATTGGACAGTTCTTAACTTGATTTTAGTAGTTTCAGCTTCTCCTTAGATGTTTTCTCTGCTTGATGCATACCAATAATTTGACCTTTCTGAAACAGATTAACATCTTTTCCACGACCACAGGATGTGTCTTTCCACATGGTTGTTTAACAAATGAGAAGCTACTCACTGCATCAGTTAGGGTTAAATAACTTGTTGCCAGCTGAGTGTGTGTGTTACTTTTGTATTATCTATCTATCTATCTATCTATCTATCTATCTATCTATCTATCTATCTATACTGTATATACTGTATATACTGTATATATAAACACACACACACACACACACACACACACACACACACACACACACACACACACACATATATATATATATATATATATATATATATATATATATATATATATATAGGTTCAAACGTGTGTGTATTTTTTTTTTCTTACCTGCTAAAAACGTTTCTGCCTGCAACAGTCTTGTACTTCTCCTTTTTCTTCGTTGGGCAATCACTTGTTCATGTACTACTAGGACTCGTCTCCCACATTACTATCTCGAGCTCCAGGACACAGTAAGACGCGTTTCTCGGCAGTAGTAAGTGAGGTGAAAATCCAGCATCTTCTGGAATATGCTCATATTCAATTTCTATACAATGTTTATATGTTTGTGCCATCCTCTTGCTCTCACCCTGCAATCCAAGACAGCGTTTAACGCTGTTTCTGAATGTATCCCACCGCGTGCGAGTAAAATAATTTGCGTCTTCTTTCTTTATGAACGTCAGATGCATGTAACATTGTTTGTAACCCTGTTCGGGCGATTTGGAAGGTTTTCTGGTCCTATAATCCTCGTCTTCACTGCTTGATGTTGACAGCATGGGCGCAGACATTTTGGCTTGCGGTTCCAAAGAGCGGCGACCTGATTGGTCCAGCGAGAAGCAAGTGACGATTACTCCGCGAATCCTTATCGCTCACGAACAAAATATGACTACGCGAGGAAGGAACTATTGCCGACTTTAAACACTAATTAAAAAAATACTGCTGGAAAGTAAATGGAGAACTTTTTTTTTCTTGTTCTAAACCAATGGATGTTTTTAATAAAGTAAAAATCATTTAGTGCCCCATATATGGGAACGGGATGAAATGAAAAACGTGTTCACCTTACGGCAGGGGTGTCCAAACTTTTTTCTAGGAGGGCCAGATTTGATAATGTGAAAATGCCCGAGGGCCAACAGTCCCTGATGACATTATTTTAAACAACAAAATATGCAGGCCGCTCAGGTGGCACAGTGGTAAAGTACGCTAGCTCACCAGAGTTGGGGTTTCGAATACACCGTATCGAATCTCAGCTCCGCCTTTCCAACTGGGCTGGGTGGCAGTATGAACAACGACTGGCTGTTGTTTAGGGTTAGAGGGTAAGAAAGTCAGATCATAGATCCTCATAACTAGTGCGACTGCAGCCGCTGCTAGCTGACTGATGGCGCCTGCACAGGGCTGAGGAATAATGCTGATGGGGTGTGTCCCTCCATACACAGTGCCCATCAAGTATATTAACTCGACTCATGCAGGTGCACTATCTGTACTGACTGTACGTGCCGGAGGGGGCGCATGTCAGTTGAAAGGCGTCCTCAGTCAGCGGTGAAGGGTCGAATCAGTATATAGGACGCAATCAGGGTAATTGGACACAACTAGATTATGGAATCACCACTCTTGGAAGATGTTCTTTCAATTGTTTAATTTTGTAGAAAAAAAATAAATCACAGACATGCCACAAAACTATCATTTCTCAAACTGTCAACCCTCTGGCATTAAGAAACAATAAAAAAAGAAACAAATATAATAGTTGTGGTCAGTCACAATAGCTTTTTTTTAGATCAAGTAGAGGAAAAAAATATGGAATCACTCAAATCTGAGGAAAAAATTATGGAATCATTAGAAAACACTGCACCATTATTACTTTGTTGCACCACCTCTGGCTTTTATAATGGTTTAAACTCTCTGAGGCATGGAGTTAACTAATGACAAACAGTATTCTTCATCAATCTGCCTTCAACTGTCTCTTGCTGTTGCCAGATCAGCTTTGCAGGTTGGAACCTTGTCATTGACCATTTTCTTCAATTTCCACCAGAGATTTTCAAATGGATTGAGATCCGGACTATTTGCAGGCCATGCCATTGGCATTATATGTTTTCTTGAAGGAAAGTTTTCACGTCCTTTGCCCTATGGCAAGATGCATTATCATCTTGAAAAATGAAGTCATCATCACCAAACATCCTTTCAACTGATGGAATAAGAAAAGCGTCCAAAATTTCAATGTGGACTTTGGCATTTATTGAAGACCATCTCCCCTGTGCCTTTACCCGACATGCAGGCCCATATCATCAACAACTGTGGAAATTAACATGTTTTCTTTAGGCAGTTATCTTCATAAATTTCATTGGACAGACACCAAACAAAAGTTCCAGCATCATCACCTTGCCCAATGCAGATTCGCGATTCATCACTGAAGATCACTTTTATCCAGTCACCCACAGTCCACGATTGCTTTTCTTTAGCCTACTTTAACCTTGTTCTTTTCTTTTTAGGTGTTAATGATGGCTTTTGTTTGGCTTTTCTGTATGTAAATCCCATTTCTTTTAGGTGATTTCTTACAGTTCAGTCACAGACATTGACTCCACTTTCCGGCCACTTGTTTCTCATTTGTTTTGCATTTTCTGTTTTCAAGACATATTGCTTTAAGTTTTCTATCTTGATGCTTTGATGTCTTACTTGGTCTACCAGTATGCTTCCCTTTTACAACCTTCCCATTTTGTTTGTACTTGGTCCAGATTTTAAACACAGCTTACTGGGAACAACCAACATCTTTTGTGACATTCCACAATGATTTATCTTCTTGAAGGAGTTTTATAATCCTCTCATTTGTTTCCACTGACATATCTTGTGTTGGAACCATGATTCATGACAATCTGCTTTGTGCAACAGCTCTCCGAGGTGTAAGCACTCTTTTTAAACTGAAGAATAATTAGCAAATCTAATCTGCTGCAGATGTTTTGTTTTTAAACTGCAAATTACAGAGTGATTCCATATTTTTTTCCTCTACTTGATCTAAAAAAAGCAATTGTGACTGACCACAACTATTATATTTGTTTCTTTTTTTTATTGTTTCTTAATGCCAGAAGGTTGACATTTTGAAAAATGATAGTTTTGTGGCATGTCTGTGATTTATTTTTTTTCTACAAAATTAAACAATTGACAGAACATCTTCCAAGAGTGGTGATTCCATAATTTTTGCCAGGGGTTGTATAAGCGTCTCTCAGTGTCCCAGACACGACCGATCACCACTCCTCCTGTCCCACCCTCATTGTTTCCTCCATAGATCCCTCATATTAAGGAAAAAAAATTAAGGATGCTGTTTTAGCAAAATGATGATGCCGTTTGGCTGCTCCTGTTAGGCGTCACCATTGCAAATCATTGCCTGCGTATTTAATTTGGCAGTTTTTTGTATGCCAGGAAGCCCTTCCTAGCACATCCCTCCTATTTATCTGGGCTTGGGACTGGCACTGAGGGTGCACTTGATACCTACAATGGCTAGGTTCATGTAACACTGTGCCATTAATGTATTTGTGAGCCCAGCCCAGAAATCTGTTACCAGCAGTGTGGCTCTTTCACAGCACACCAGCGCACCATGTTTTAGCAAAATACTCAAATATAAATTCTGAGCCAGTCATTTGAATAAGCTTGTTTACTGACTGGGTGACACGGTGGGAAGTCACCTCACAGTAGGAAGGTCCTGGGTTCGATTCCTAGATGGATCGGTTGTGCTGAGTTAGCCACAAAATCATTCTATTAATAAGTTTAATTCAAACCACTCAGTGCTTTTAGCAGAACTAGCACTAAACACACAAATATTTACAAGTTTAGCTACATACAATCAAAACAATTTAGATGATAAAAAGGCTTTAAAACCAGTGGTCACCCTTAACTTGATCGTTTAGGGGCGGCTCGTTTAAGAACTGTCGCCTCACAGCAAGTAGGTCCTGGGTTCGATTCTCGGGTGGAGCGGTCCACGTCCTTTCTGTGTGGAGTTTGCATGTTCTCCCCGTGTCTGTGTGGGTTTCCTCCGGGTGCTCCGGTTTCCTCCCACGGTACAAAGACGTAAAAAATTGTCCATGACTGTGTTTCATATAAAAAACTTGACCTGATGAATCTTGTGTAACCAGTAACCTGTTCCTGTCATGGATGTAACCAGAGTGTAAAACATGACGTTAAAATCCTAATAAATGAATAACTTGGTCATTTTGTCCGCAGCATCTGAACAGTTACCCAACAGTCAACACGTCTCAGCCGAACCATGACATGGCCGCGTCCCCATCAGAGGAAAACCAGCCTGTCGTTCAACCCAGCAGCACCAACCAGTCCGTTTCATCCCAGTCCACGGACGCTTCGGGCTACATGCTCACTCCTAACGCGCCCTCGCTCTACGCCGACTCATCAGGGCCGTTTGAGAAGCCTCCACCTTACGCCTGCTGAGTCATGAACGGCACGAAGCAATTCAGTCATGACGTGTGGAATGTTTTAGTGAGATTAGTTTCAATGAACATGTTACATATATACGTACAGTGTATCACAAAAGTGAGTACACCCCTCACATTTCTGCAGATATTTCATTATATCTTTTCATGGGACAACACTATAGACATGAAACTTGGATATAACTTAGAGTAGTCAGTGTACAGCTTGTATAGCAGTGTAGATTTACTGTCTTCTGAAAATAACTCAACACACAGCCATTAATGTCTAAATGGCTGGCAACATAAGTGAGTACACCCCACAGTGAACATGTCCAAATTGTGCCCAAAGTGTCAATATTTTGTGTGACCACCATTATTATCCAGCACTGCCTTAACCCTCCTGGGCATGGAATTCACCAGAGCTGCACAGGTTGCTACTGGAATCCTCTTCCACTCCTCCATGATGACATCACGGAGCTGGTGGATGTTAGACACCTTGAACTCCTCCACCTTCCACTTGAGGATGCGCCACAGGTGCTCAATTGGGTTTAGTCCATCACCTTTACCTTCAGCTTCCTCAGCAAGGCAGTTGTCATCTTGGAGGTTGTGTTTGGGGTCGTTATCCTGTTGGAAAACTGCCATGATGCCATTTTTTGAAGGGAGGGGATCATGCTCTGTTTCAGAATGTCACAGTACATGTTGGAATTCATGTTTCCCTCAATGAACCGCAGCTCCCCAGTGCCAGCAACACTCATGCAGCCCAAGACCATGATGCTACCACCACCATGCTTGACTGTAGGCAAGATACAGTTGTCTTGGTACTTCTCACCAGGGCGCCGCCACACATGCTGGACACCATCTGAGCCAAACAAGTTTATCTTGGTCTCATCAGACCACAGGGCATTCCAGTAATCCATGTTCTTGGACTGCTTGTCTTCAGCAAACTGTTTGCTGGCTTTCTTGTGCGTCAGCTTCCTTCTGGGATGACGACCATGCAGACCGAGTTGATGCAGTGTGCGGCGTATGGTCTGAGCACTGACAGGCTGACCTCCCACGTCTTCAACCTCTGCAGCAATGCTGGCAGCACTCATGTGTCTATTTTTTAAAGCCAACCTCTGGATATGACGCCGAACACGTGGACTCAACTTCTTTGGTCGACCCTGGCGAAGCCTGTTCCGAGTGGAACCTGTCCTGGAAAACCGCTGTATGACCTTGGCCACCATGCTGTAGCTCAGTTTCAGGGTGTTAGCAATCTTCTTATAGCCCAGGTCATCTTTGTGGAGAGCAACAATTCTATTTCTCACATCCTCAGAGAGTTCTTTGCCATGAGGTGCCATGTTGAATATCCAGTGGCCAGTATGAGAGAATTGTACCCAAAACACCAAATTTAACAGCCCTGCTCCCCATTTACACCTGGGACCTTGACACATGACACCAGGGAGGGACAACGACACATTTGGGCACAATTTGGACATGTTCACTGTGGGGTGTACTCACTTATGTTGCCAGCTATTTAGACATTAATGGCTGTGTGTTGAGTTATTTTCAGAAGACAGTAAATCTACACTGCTATACAAGCTGTACACTGACTACTCTAAGTTATATCCAAGTTTCATGTCTATAGTGTTGTCCCATGAAAAGATATAATGAAATATTTGCAGAAATGTGAGGGGTGTACTCACTTTTGTGATACACTGTATATATATATATATATGACAATTAAAGGCGTTCCATTTGCCATAGATTAATATCAGTATGGATTTTGACTTTGATTTTAAGCCTTAGGATAAAGAACTGTTATATGTTTAGTTACATGTTATATACCATGTGAAAAGGTTTTAAGCTGCTGGCTGCCTCTCTACTCTTTGAGTAGCATGTTTCGACATTTTAATGGTCTGTTAGCTTCTGACTTCCGTTGTTTAAAAGCGTATGTCAATGTTTTAGTATACCGCCATGCTCACCACACCAACCTTTTCCTATCTCATAGCCAGCCCTGCTCGCCTGGACTGAAACGTGGTTGCAACCTTTAAGCCAGTACAGCTGGCCAGTGTGGGGAACTCCCTACATATTTATCCACAGGTCACTGCTGCTGGCCCATACTGATGACGTCCATAAATGTGTGTGTGTCCTCCCTGTAGCTGTTTATAGTCTGCCTTTTGATATTTTTTGGGATTTCTGTGGATAGGCGTAAATGTTTCCTCAATAAACTGATGTAAAAATGAAAAATGAAAAAAATATTACAATGCTATGTAAGGCCTTTCATAAAACTCTCTGTACAGTGTTGCGGAATCTAAACCTGTGAAGGATTTGTCATTTTTTTTCATTTAATTACCTGCCGGTAATTAAAAAACCACAGTAAAAGTAAATATTGCTACACTGAAGGACACGATTAGAGATATGTTGGCATATTAACTGCTGCTTATCATATTTGCAGCAGCAACTATAAGAATGTATTTAAGGTTAAAAAACAATTTGCAGTGTCATTAAGTCACTGCTGTTATTGTAATGAGTCTCAGTGCAGTCGCTACATGCATGAATGCTACATATGCAAAAATCACTTCCTTCCTAATTATCTAATGACAAGATCACATTTACACCACATTCGTTTCATAATAAGCAGTCATGAAAACACACACCGCATCCTGTTTCTGATTAGGCTACTTCAAGAGAATCATTAATCAGCTTTCAGCAAATCAGCAAAAATGCAAAGAAAGATCATCATCATCGGCAATGAGCAGAAAACATTTAGAAATGCGTTAGCATCATGAAACATTCTGCCAGATCCCAAGTCCCAAAAAATACACCCCTGTCAGTACACCACAGGGTTTCATACAGTGCTCCGTAGGTCACAGAAGTAAAAAATTACTTTAGTTACTATAGGGTCTAAATTATGTGGACAGTCTCAAAAACAAATGGAGTGACCGTGACATGATCCTTCCTCTTCATGAAGGTTTCTCACAAGACTTTGAAGCATGTCTGTGGGAATTTGTGACCCAGCATTTGTATGGCTGGGCACTGATGTCGGTCAAGAAAGCCTCAACTGACATCCCAGTTCATCCCAGAGCTGTTCAGTGGGGCTGAGATCAGGGAACTGTGCAGGACACTGTTGTTTCTTTAAACCATGTCTTTATAAACCGTGCTAGAATGGGTGATAGATGCTAGGTGCATGTAATTTCCTTTGTATAACTGATTTATTACACCTGATAGCAGCAACTGATGCAGCCAGGCTAATTGGAGACACTGAATTGTTCTATATGCACCTACCTGCTAAAATGCACAAACCAGTCCCCTCCCAGATAAAATAGGGAGGGTTGTGTCAGGAAGGGCATCCGGCGTAAAAATTGTGCCAAATCAATGCGGATCATGATCCGCCGAGAGCCGACACCGCAACCGAACGGGACAAAGACCGAGGAAGAAGAAGAAGTTTGTTGTGTGTTTTATATTTTGATGGGAGTTAATAACTGTTGATTTACAGTATGGTGGTCAGTTATTGGTCAAAATCAGTTCTGCATCCCAGATCTAATTATCACTAGCTTCAAGTGTATTTGACAGGACAGTTGTGGCCTAGTGGTTAAGGTACTGGACTAGTAATCCAAAGGTTGCTGGTTCAAGCCCCACCACTGCCAGGTTGCCACTGTTGGGCCCTTGAGCAAGGCCCTTAACACTCAATTGTGTAGACAATATACTGTCACAGTACTGTAAGTCGCGTTGGATAAAAGCGTCCGCTAAATGCTGAAAATGTAAATGTAAAAAAGTGTTGTGGATGAAACCAGTGAGTTAAAAATTAGAAGTGGTGTCCAAGTACTAGTACTTCTGTCCGTATAGTGTGTAAGGAGCTCAAAGCAAGCTCTGTATCCATGCGTTTGATTTCCAAAAAGGAAAAGAATTATAGAATGATACCTAAAACCTAAATGAAAAACTCTGTTGCATTGCAGCAATTCGGTCAGAACTAACAAGACAAGTCCAAACATGCAAACATGCAGAGCACCACTGATGGACATCCAGACTTTCCTGAAGTTACCATCAGATCAAATCAATCCGGCCTGTAATGAACTGGAGGACTGGTCAGTGTTAAACTAGGGCAGGAAAACTGGGTTACAGAACTGTTATTTGTACTAAAGGTCACCTGTCATTACAGATATCAGGACGAGCTACTGTGCTAGCAGGGTAGAAAAGCAGCCACATATCAGCTGTAATACCGACCCAAACAGTATTCCATAATAGTTAGGACACTAATAGTGGTGCATTTGATTGACTTGACATACTCTTTGTTGGAGTGGTGTACGATTTAGGACGCAGTTACTGTTCCTGGTTTGATATCCAGCTCTTAAGTGAGTGTTGCTGTTGGGACAGTATCACCAAGGACGAAAAAAAAAGGCAAACCGACACACAAGGAAGAAAAACAACATGTTTTTACCGTTTCTGGGTCGTTTTCAAACACTTCTCTCGCCTCCTCTTTGGAGCATCTTTCCTCCACACACTCCCTCTCCAAGTGCCCCTTTTTGGTTTCTTCGAAAACCTGGTTTGCCCGCCTGTGCCTTCTTAGAAACTGGTGAGCCTCCTCGGGCGACAAGGACACTGCGAAACACAGTTTAACCGTAAAGCTCAGCGTAAGGTAACGCACCCCGACCAGGCGCAGGTTCTTTCCTAAGGCTGGTTGTTGGTACACACCGCAGAACTAACGTTAGCCGATCGTGCTGTATTCACTTACACTCGGAAGAGCAGGCGACCAGCAGCAGGATTAACAGAGAGCCCGAGAGAAACTCTCCCGCAGTAAAAGGCATGGTGGTTCAGGCTCTGCGGCAGATTCGGGAACCTTCTCTTCCTCTGTGTGTGTATCAAACAAAACGAAGCGAACACAAAAAGCTCGCCTTTACACCGCTACACCCAGACAGACCTCATTGCATTTGTCTGAGGTAGGGGATGTCGAACTGGTCCCTCATTGCTGCTGCTGGCTGTTCAAGGTGTCTTGCACGACACGAGGGATGGTTGATCAATGGGTAGTGGTGTGTGACTCTCTGTACGCCATACCTCTCTCTGAGCCAAATTTAGCATGCTTAGAAAGAACGTAAACAAAAATGTGTTGTTGTTTTTTTGTGTTAAATCTTGTATCTTTTGTTCACAGCGCCTGTTTTAAGAAGCTGCCGCGGATCCTGAGCTTCAACACCATGCGCTACACCTTCAACATGGTGACCATGATGAAGGAGAAGGTGAACACGCACTTCTCCTTCCCGCTACGGCTCGACATGACGCCCTACACGGAGGACTTTCTAATGGCGAAGGGCGACAGGAAGGAGGGTGAGTTTGGTGGAGCTTGTGGGTGTATTTTGTTGGGAATTAAGCCTTACTTGGCACCTTCATATCGCCACGTAAGAACGATTAACGTTGATGCTAACACTGACACAAAGACAGTATACACTGATCAGCCATAACATTAAAACCACCTCCTTGTTTCTACACACACTGTCCATTTTATCAGCTCCACTTACCATATAGAAGCACTTTGTAGTTCTACAATTACTGACTGTAGTCCATCTGTTTCTACACATGCTTTGTTACCCCCTTCCACCCTGTTCTTCTATGGTCAGGACCCCCACAGGACCACCACAGAGCAGGTATTATTTAGGTGGTGGATCATTCTCAGCACTGCAGTGACACTGACATGGTGGTGGTGTGTTAGTGTGTGTTGTGCTGGTATGAATGGATCGTACACAGCAGCGCTGCTGGAGTTTTTAAACACCGTGTCCACTCACTGTCCACTCTATTAGACGCTCCTACCTAGTTGGTTCACCTTGTAGATGTAAAGTCAGAGACGATCGCTCATCTACTGCTGCTGTTTAAGTCGTTCATCTTTTAGACCTTCATCAGTGGTCACAGGACACTGCCCACGGGGCGCTGTTGGCTGGATATTTTAGGTTGGTGGACTATTCTCAGTCCAGCAGTGACAGTAAGGTGTTTAAATCCACTCATACCAGCACAACACACACTAACACACTAGCACCATGCCAGTGTCACTGCAGTGCTGAGAATGATCCACCACCTAAATAATACCTGCTCTGTGGGGGTTCTGTGGGGGTCCTGACCATTAAAGAACAGCATGAAAGGGGGGTAACAAAGCATGTGTAGAAACAGATGGACTACAGTCAGTAATTGTAGAACTACAAACTGATTCTGTATGGTAAGTGGAGCTGATAAAATGGACAGTGAGTGTAGAAACAAGGAGGTGGTTTTAATGTTATGGCTGATCGGTGTATATTGTCCAAGCAATTAAGGATTAAGGGCCCAATAGTCCGGTACCTTAACCGCTAAGCTACAGCTGCGTATTTGGACACCTGACCATCAGCTTTTATATATCCGATTTTTTCAGCTATAACAACGAACACTCTTCTGATGAGGCTTCTCACAAGACTTTGAAGTATGTCTGTGGGAATTTGTGCCCGTTCAGTCAAAAGACAATTTCTGGTTCATTCCAGAGCTGTTCAGTAGGGCTGAGGTCAGGGCTGTGTGCAGGAGACTGTAGTTTCTTTAATCTGAGCTTAAACAGGAAAGGCCCTTCCCTAAACTGTTGCTTCAAAGTTTGAAGCATATAATTTCCTTTATACAGTGATTTTGATTTTTTTACACCAATTAGAGGGTGTCCCAATACTTTTACGTTTACATTTTCAGCATATAGCAGACACTTTTATCCAAAGTGCCTTACAGTTATGACAACAAGGGCCTTGCTCAGGGGCCCAACAGTGGCAACTTGGTGGTGGTGGGGTTTGAACCGGCAACCTTCTGATTACTAGTCCAGTACCGTAACCAGCTATCACTGCCCAAAAAAGTTGCAAATGGTAATACTTGTGCCCATGTATGTACCTTGCAAATAGATTCTATCCTGGTCTGGGCTGCGGTGTGTCTGGTTCCCCTGGAGATGTTGGGCTAGTGTAATAGACCCCTGCGCCACCTGAGCGACTCCATCTTTCATTCATTCCAGGGTGAAAAGTAAACAGACTCTGATGTTCGCCAGTTTTCGGGATGGAATTTGTTGACGTGTTCGGTGCTGTTAGGTTTCGGTGATGACGGCGAGGGGAAGGCGGTGGAGAGTTACGAGTACGATCTCATCGGCGTGACGGTGCACACGGGTACGGCGGACGGCGGGCATTACTACAGCTTCATTCGGGACATCGTCAACCCGCACGCCTACCGCAACAACAAGTGGTGAGTACGAGGATTCGGGAGCGTGGGGGGTTCTGACATCACACAGGGAGGTGCTGAGAAACAGTGAGAATAATCGGATGTGTACAGTGGAACATTTTTGGGAAGCGCTCACGTCGTTCCTTGTTTCCCTTCTCAGGTACTTGTTTAATGATGCCGAGGTGAAACCCTTCGATTCGGCTCAGCTGGCGTCCGAGTGTTTTGGAGGGGAGATGACGGTAAGCGTGCTTCTTTTCTGGACACGCCCTGTTTGCATATTGATGTATTTCTGACAGGTGTTAAAGCACCAACAAACTCTGAGGAATACACCCAAACATCAATACCAAACCAAGAGCTCACCAGGGACGACGCATAGACCAAACCATATACACAAGATGCAGAATTGGCCACACCAGAGTAACCCACCAGTACCTGGTAAAAGGAGAAAACCCACCAACATGTCAAACCTGCCAAACGGTTACAACCATAAAACCAACCATATCGATCCCCAGGCGGGGCGGTCCGGGTCCTTTCTGTGTGGAGTTTGCATGTTCTCCCCGTGTCTGTGTGGGTTTACTCTGGGTGCTCCGGTTTCCTCCTACAGTCCAAAGACGTGCAAGTGAGGTGAATTGGAGATACTAAATTGTCCATGACTGTGTTTGATATTAAACTTGTGAACTGATGAATCTTGTGTAATGAGTAACTACCGTTCCTGTCATGAATGTAACCAAAGTGTAAAACATGACGTTAAAATCCTAATAAACAAACAAACAAATATAAAACACATTACACAAAGGAAAGACAGCAAGTGCACATGCCTGAAACCATAAAAGAAATCCTTACACAAGTCTACACAAGAACAGTACCAACCTACCTCAGCCAAAAAATATATAAAATGGACCAAATGATAAAGACAAGATCAATCAATAAATAAAAAGACAGATATATAGTACCTAGTTCCTGCCATTAAATGACACACACGTGTTTAACATGGCGTAAAAATCCCAAATAAATAAATAAATAAAGCCTGGGTGCTGTGAATACTGTTCTACTGGCACAGTTCTGGTACTGGGGCCAAGAAAGGTTCTCGGCCAGAAAAATGGGCGCCGTTCTGGCCCCATAATCTTGCTGGTGTGGAAACAACAAACCTGTGACGCAAGCGTCCGGAGGTTTGGGGGTGTCCTAGTGTCACCACAGCATCATTTTTTACCTACCGTTTACAGCTATTGTACCACACACGTACTGTACAGTAAAATCTATCTTCCGCATGTCCGTTCTAGTTTGGAATCTGGGGGGTCAGAGCCCCTGGAGCTGACAGGGTTAAGGGCCCTGCTTATAGTCCCAACATCTGGGATTTGAACCGACAGCCTTTAGTTCTATAGCCCAAAGCTCTCCCCACTGGGCTACCACTTTATTAAATCGTATCCTAATCATGACCTGTCAATAAAATCCTGACAGACAAATTCAACCACAACAAAGCAGAAACGGCTATTGAATTCATCACTCATAAAACTGAGGGTGCATATTCAAACCTAAAAAAATAACTCATAAATTATTAAACATGGCATAATAATTTGCACATCCCATCTCAGGTGCTTAAAAACCCTTCTGTGTTAGCAGTAGGTATGAAGAGTCAAATTAAGTCCAGTTGAGTGAATGATTATTATTTTTTATTGTAGACGAAGACGTACGACTCGGTTACAGACAAGTTCATGGATTTTTCCTTTGAAAAGGTAATTTTCTCTTGATTCTACTTTACTTTCAGCTGCAGTTGTTATTAAATTGAGAAGATACTTACTGACTTGCTCATTATCTCTCTCAGACTCACAGCGCCTACATGTTGTTCTATAAGCGAGTCGAGCCGGAGGAGGAGAACGGGAAGGACTTCAGCTTTAACGTCTCTCCTGACCTGCTGGAGGTAGACTGACGTCCGAACTTCCTGCAGCGCGTTCCTCAAATGACTCGCACTTTTACTCACTGGATTGTTTTCTGCTCTGTTTTAGTGGATCTGGCACGACAACATGCAGTTCCTCCAGGACAAGAACATCTTTGAGCACACCTACTTTGGGTGAGTTCCATATTCATGCTGATGAATACCTCACTGTTCATGTGAGGAAACGATGCACGGTGTGATGTGTTTTGTTTCTAATGCTGTGACAGTGGTAGCCTGCTAGGTAGAGCTTTGGGATATCAATCAGAAGGTTGTGGGTTGAATCCCGGCGCTGCCTTGCAGCCACTGTTGGGCTCATGAGAAAGATCTTTAACCGGCTGTTGTGCTCTGGCCTTAGCTATTAAAACAATCTGGGATATGTGGGGGAAAAGCATTTCATTGTGTACTTGTATATATGTCAAATAAAGGTGCCCCTTTTTGTTTTATTTGAACAATTAAATGTGTTTATACAAGTGATGGATAGATCGATCGACCACTTTATTGATCCTGAAGGAAATTAAAGCCTCAGTAACATGATACAGCAAAGAATTTACAGTACAAATACAGAAGCAAAATAATACAAAACAACTAAAACTCTTGTACTTTACATACACTGATCAGCCATAACATTAAAACCCACCTCCTTGTTTCTACACTCACTGTCCATGTTATCAGCTCCACTTACCATCTAGAAGCACTTTGTAGTTCTACAATTACTGACTGTAGTCCATCTGTTTTTCTACATACCTTTTTAACCTGATTTCACCCTGTTCTTCAGTGGTCAGGACCCCCACAGGACCCCCACAGAGCAGGTATTATTTAGGTGGTGAATCATTCTCAGCACTGCAGTGACACTGACATGGTGATGGTGTGTTAGTGTGTGTTGTGCTGGTATGAGTGGATCAGACAGATTTAAAAATTGTGTCCACTCACTGTCCACTCTATTAGACACTCCTACCTAGTTGGTCCACCTTGTAGATGTAAAGTCAGAGACGATCGCTCATCTATTGCTGCTGTTTGAGTCAGTCATCTTCTAGACCTTCATCAGTGGTCACAGGACGCTGCCCACGGGGCGCTGTTGGCTGGATAGTTTTGGTTGATGGAATATTCTCAGTCCAGCAGTGACAGTGAGGTTTTTAAAAACTCCAGCAGCGCTGCTGTGTCTGATCCACTCATACCAGCACAACACACAACCACCATGTCAGTGTCACTGCAGTGCTGAGAATGATCCACCACCCAAATAATACCTGCTCTGTGGTGGTCCTGGGGTGATGCAGTGGAGTGGTTTGAAACGGCGACTTTTCAATTACTAGTCCAGTACCTTAACCACTAGGCTACAACTGCCTTTGTTCAATCATTGGTTGTTTGATAACACAGTAACCCCTCCCTCCTCTCTCCATTTTCATCACACTCTTTATCCTGGTCAGGGGTGACCAGACTAGACAGGGCCCCACTCCATCACAGGGCTTTGACCGTCACACTCGTCTCCCAGACATGGCATCTGTGTCTGTGTAGACACCCAGCCAGCACCGCTGAGAGCTCCACGTTAACATTCCCACTCTAAAGCTAAAGTTACATTTAGGTTGTGGACCTTTAATGTATGTACACACCAGAGATGGGGAAGTTGGACTCGACTCAGACTCGTTTCAAATGACGCCGACTCGATTCGTGACTCGCATAAAATGACTTGTATACAACAAAAGTCAGCAACATTAGTCACATGTGACAATCATATATAAATATATATATATATATATGATTCAACATCATTCTGATCATATCATTTTCTGCTCTCTAATAACGCTCCGGTCGTCTTAACCCGCAATGCACGCAGTGGGTAAATGTTCCAGCCAGCTTCCGGTATAGTGATAAAGCGTCGCTCCCTACTTAAAATGATGGAATACCAATCAGACCTTCTGATTGTAATTGTTAGTAAGAGATGCTGTTATTTGCATTTATTTAGTTTGCAGCGTCACACAGATGACGTGGTAATGAAACGCTTGATTTACTTTCTAACGACTTCCTGTTTTACTTCACAACCGGGAAAAGTTTGGAGGTTTTTAATTATAAGCACATTTACAAAATAACGGACTCTATTCCTAATGGGACACACGCTTATAAATTTAATAGCATCTGGAAGAACAGAAGCTAAGGTTAGCAGTATTATGGATTTTTTGCTGTGTTTTGGATTTTGGCCGCTGTGCCGTGATTTGCAATGAAAACAAAACGTCAGTTTAAGCTTTTAACTGATACCTAGGAAAGTAAAGGCACGAAGTAAAACGACAAAATACAGTCGCTAATCTGTTGTTGTTTTTTATCTGAACTTACAGATTATTTGTTTATTTCTATGCTACATTTCTAATATATGTTTTGTGTAGATTATATTGACTCGTGACGTGACTCAAACTCTAGCCTAAAGACTCGTGACTTGACCTCAACTCTAGTCTAAAGACTCGTGACTTGACCTCAACTCTAGTCTAAAGACTCGTGACTTGACCTCAACTCTAGTCTTAAGGCTCGTGACTTGACCTCAACTCTAGTCTTAAGGCTCGTGACTTGACCTCAACTCTAGTCTAAAGGCTCGTGACTTGACCTCAACTCTAGTCTTAAGGCTCGTGACTTGACCTCAACTCTAGTCTTAAGGCTCGTGACTTGACTCGGACTCTAGTCTAAAGGCTCGTGACTTGACTCGGACTCTAGTCTAAAGGCTCGTGACTTGACCTCAACTCTAGTCTAAAGGCTCGTGACTTGACCTCAACTCTAGTCTTAAGGCTCGTGACTTGACTCGGACTCTAGTCTAAAGGCTCGTGACTTGACTCGGACTCTAGTCTAAAGGCTCGTGACTTGACCTCAACTCTAGTCTAAAGGCTCGTGACTTGACCTCAACTCTAGTCTTAAGGCTCGTGACTTGACCTCAACTCTAGTCTTAAGGCTCGTGACTTGACTCGGACTCTAGTCTAAAGGCTCGTGACTTGACTCGGACTCTAGTCTAAAGGCTCGTGGGGGGGGGGGTTACTGCAGTCAGTAATTGTAGAACTACAAAGTGCTTCTATATGGTAAGTGGAGCTGATAAAATGGACAGTGAGTGTAGAAACAAGGAGGTGGTTTTAATGTTATGGCTGATCGGTGTGTAACTGCTGCAGTTTCCCCTTTTTCAGCATTTATGCCGACAGCCTTTCCTCATTAGACTAGCTCACTTAGAACTGGATGAACTGTGCCAGACACCTGAACAAGTCGCCACTTCTTGATGCTTTTATTCTCGACCACAAACTGCTCCTAAATGATTTATTCTTTTACATCCATATTCATCATGTTTGTTCAGGTTTATGTGGCAGCTGTGCAGCAGCATCCCCAGCACTTTACCGGACCCCAAAGCTGTCTCGCTCATGACTGCCAAGGTAATGATATCCACTTTTATACTCGAGTACACACTCCAGGTACACACGGTTCATAATACAGGGGTCTTAATATGATTTAGCAAATGAATTCAGTTCAGTAATGCTCCTCTGTTTCTCTGTTTCTCTCCATCACAGCTCAGCACGTCCTTCGTCCTAGAGACGTTCATTCACTCAAAAGAGAAGGTGAGTAGTTTTAACCCCCCCCTTCATCCCAGTGCTGAGACTATAAATGATTCACGTATCCACTGTGAACTGGATCTCCACTGTGTTTTTATTCTCGGATGTTTCTTATTCTAATTGCTTGCATGTCTCATCTAGTTGTGTTAACTCTTCGAGGCTGCGTTCACAAAAGCATTGTGTTAAGTGTTAATGACGTGTTTGTTTGCTTGTGTTCAGCCCACGATGCTGCAGTGGATCGAGCTTCTGACCAAACAGTTCAACAACAACCAGGCAGCGTGTGAGGTAAACGCTCCCGTTTTTAAAACTCTGCCTCTCGCATCGCTGTGGTTTCTGTTTTCCACCATTACAGACCAGTAACCTGTGCTGCTTTGCTTTTGTCCTACAGTGGTTTTTGGATCAGATGGCGGACGACAATTGGTGGCCGATGCGGATTTTGATCAAGTGCCCCAATCAGATCGTCAGACAGGTCAGTTTATACCCATAATTACTTCAAAGCAGAGCAGCAGATCTAATTATTTTATCCAATAACGTCAACAAGTTGTTCATTCACATTTTTGGTATTTAGGAGACACTTTTATCTGCACCAATTAATATACTGCGATAGTATATTGCTTAAGCAAATGAGGGTTAAGGGCCTTACTCAAGGGCCCAACAGTGGCAACCTGGCAGTGGAGTGGTTTGAACCGGCGACTTTTCGATTACTAGTCCAGTACCTTAACCACTAGGCTACAACTGCCTTTGTTCAATCATTGGTTGTTTGATAACACAGTAACCCCTCCATCTTCTCTCCATTTTCATCACACTCTTTATCCTGGTCAGGGGTGACCAGACTAGACAGGGCGCCACTCCATCACAGGGCTTTGACCGTCACACTCGTCTCCCAGACATTGCATCTGTGTCTGTGTTAGACGCCCAGCCAGCACCGCTGAGAGCTCCACGTTAACATTCCCACTCTAAAGCTAAAGTTACATTTAGGTTGTGGACCTTTAATGTATGTACACACCAGAGATGGGGAAGTTGGACTCGACTCAGACTCGTTTCAAATGACGCCGACTCGACTCGTGACTCGTATAAAATGACTTGTATACAACAAAAGTCAGCAACATTAGTCACATGTGACAATCATATATAAATATATATATATACAGTGTATCACGAAAGTGAGTACACCCCTCACATTTCTGCAGATATTTAAGTATATCTTTTCATGGGACAACACTGACAAAATGATACTTTGACACAATGAAAAGTAGTCTGTGTGCAGCTTATATAACAGTGTAAATTTATTCTTCCCTCAAAATAACTCAATATACAGCCATTAATGTCTAAACCACCGGCAACAAAAGTGAGTACACCCCTTAGTGAAAGTTCCTGAAGTGTCAATATTTTGTGTGGCCACCATTATTTCCCAGAACTGCCTTAACTCTCCTGGGCATGGAGTTTACCAGAGCTTCACAGGTTGCCACTGGAATGCTTTTCCACTCCTCCATGACGACATCACGGAGCTGGCGGATATTCGAGACTTTGCGCTCCTCCACCTTCCGCTTGAGGATGCCCCAAAGATGTTCTATTTGGTTTAGGTCTGGAGACATGCTTGGCCAGTCCATCACCTTTACCCTCAGCCTCTTCAATAAAGCAGTGGTCGTCTTAGAGGTGTGTTTGGGGTCATTATCATGCTGGAACACTGCCCTGCGACCCAGTTTCCAGAGGGAGGGGATCATGCTCTGCTTCAGTATTTCACAGTACATATTGGAGTTAATGTGTCCCTCAATGAAATGTAACTCCCCAACACCTGCTGCACTCATGCAGCCCCAGACCATGGCATTCCCACCACCATGCTTGACTGTAGGCATGACACACTTATCTTTGTACTCCTCACCTGATTGCCGCCACACATGCTTGAGACCATCTGAACCAAACAAATTAATCTTGGTCTCATCAGACCATAGGACATGGTTCCAGTAATCCATGTCCTTTGTTGACATGTCTTCAGCAAACTGTTTGCAGGCTTTCTTGTGTAGAGACTTCAGAAGAGGCTTCCTTCTGGGGTGACAGCCATGCAGACCAATTTGATGTAGTGTGCGGCGTATGGTCTGAGCACTGACAGGCTGACCCCCCACCTTTTCAATCTCTGCAGCAATGCTGACAGCACTCCTGCGCCTATCTTTCAAAGACAGCAGTTGGATGTGACGCTGAGCACGTGCACTCAGTTTCTTTGGACGACCAACGCGAGGTCTGTTCTGAGTGGACCCTGCTCTTTTAAAACGCTGGATGATCTTGGCCACTGTGCTGCAGCTCAGTTTCAGGGTGTTGGCAATCTTCTTGTAGCCTTGGCCATCTTCATGTAGCGCAACAATTCGTCTTTTAAGATCCTCAGAGAGTTCTTTGCCATGAGGTGCCATGTTGGAACTTTCAGTGACCAGTATGAGAGAGTGTGAGAGCTGTACTACTAAATTGAACACACCTGCTCCCTATGCACACCTGAGACCTAGTAACACTAACGAGTCACATGACATTTTGGAGGGAAAATGACAAGCAGTGCTCAATTTTGACATTTAGGGGTGTAGTCTCTTAGGGGTGTACTCACTTTTGTTGCCGGTGGTTTAGACATTAATGGCTGTATATTGAGTTATTTTGAGGGAAGAATAAATTTACACTGTTTTATAAGCTGCACACAGACTACTTTTCATTGTGTTAAAGTGTCATTTAGTCAGTGTTGTCCCATGAAAAGATATACTTAAATATCTGCAGAAATGTGAGGGGTGTACTCACTTTTGTGATACACTGTATATATGATTCAACATCATTCTGATCATATCATTTTCTGCTCTCTAATAACGCTCCGGTCGTCTTAACCCGCAATGCACGCAGTGGGTAAATGTTCCAGCCAGCTTCCGGTATAGTGATAAAGCGTCGCTCCCTACTTAAAATGATGGAATACCAATCAGACCTTCTGATTGTAATTGTTAGTAAGAGATGCTGTTATTTGCATTTATTTAGTTTGCAGCGTCACACAGATGACGTGGTAATGAAACGCTTGATTTACTTTCTAACGACTTCCTGTTTTACTCTACAACCGGGAAAAGTTTGGAGGTTTTTAATTATAAGCACATTTACAAAATAACGGACTCTATTCCTAATGGGACACACGCTTATAAATTTAATAGCATCTGGAAGAACACAAGCTAAGGTAAGCAGTATTATGGATTTTTTGCTGTGTTTGGGATTTTGGCCGCTGTGCCGTGATTTGCAATGAAAACAAAACGTCAGTTTAAGCTTTTAACTGGTACCTAGGAAAGTAAAGGCACGAAGTAAAACGACAAAATACAGTCGCTAATCTGTTGTTGTTTTTTATCTGAACTTACAGATTATTTGTTTATTTCTACGCTACATTTCTAATATATGTTTTGTGTAGATTATATTGACTCGTGACGTGACTCAAACTCTAGCCTAAAGGCTCGTGACTTGACATCAACTCTAGTCTAAAGACTCGTGACTTGACCTCAACTCTAGTCTAAAGACTCGTGACTTGACCTCAACTCTAGTCTAAAGGCTCGTGACTTAACTCGGACTCTAGCCTAAAGACTCGTGACTTGACCTCAACTCTAGTCTAAAGACTCATGACTTGACCTCAACTCTAGTCTAAAGGCTCGTGACTTGACCTCAACTCTAGTCTAAAGGCTCGTGACTTGACTCGGACTCTAGTCTAAAGGCTCGTGACTTGACCTCAACTCTAGTCTAAAGGCTCGTGACTTGACTCGAACTCTAGTCTAAAGGCTCGTGACTTGACCTCAACTCTAGTCTAAAGGCTCGTGACTTGACTCGGACTCTAGTCTAAAGGCTCGTGACTTGACCTCAACTCTAGTCTAAAGGCTCGTGACTTGACTCGGACTCTAGTCTAAAGGCTCGTGACTTGACCTCAACTCTAGTCTAAAGGCTCGTGACTTGACTCGGACTCTAGTCTAAAGGCTCGTGACTTGACCTCAACTCTAGTCTAAAGGCTCGTGACTTGACCTCAACTCTAGTCTAAAGGCTCGTGACTTGACTCGGACTCTAGTCTAAAGGCTCGTGACTTGAACTCAACTCTAGTCTAAAGACTCGTGACTTGACTCGGACTCTAGTCTAAAGGCTCGTGACTTGACCTCAACTCTAGTCTAAAGACTCGTGACTTGACCTCAACTGTAGTCTTAAGGCTTGTGACTTGACCTCAACTCTAGTCTAAAGGCTCGTGACTTGACTCGGACTCTAGTCTAAAGGCTCGTGACCTGACCTCAACTCTAGTCTAAAGGCTCGTGACTTGACTCGGACTCTAGTCTAAAGGCTCGTGACTTGACCTCAACTCTAGTCTAAAGACTCGTGACTTGACTCGGACTCTAGTCTAAAGGCTCGTGACTTGACCTCAACTCTAGTCTAAAGGCTTGTGACTTGACCTCAACTCTAGTCTAAAGGCTCGTGACTTGACTCGGACTCTAGTCTAAAGGCTCGTGACCTGACCTCAACTCTAGTCTAAAGGCTCGTGACTTGACCTCAACTCTAGTCTAAAGGCTCGTGACTTGACTCGGACTCTAGTCTAAAGGCTCGTGACTTGACCTCAACTCTAGTCTAAAGACTCGTGACTTGACTCGGACTCTAGTCTAAAGGCTCGTGACTTGACCTCAACTGTAGTCTTAAGGCTCGTGAGTTGACCTCAACTCTAGTCTAAAGGCTCGTGACTTGACTCGGACTCTAGTCTAAAGGCTTGTGACTTGACCTCAACTCTAGTCTAAAGGCTCGTGACTTGACTCGGACTCTAGTCTTAAGGCTCGTGACTTGACCTCAACTCTAGTCTTAAGGCTCGTGACTTGACCTCAACTCTAGTCTTAAGGCTCGTGACTTGACCTCAACTCTAGTCTAAAGGCTCGTGACTTGACCTCAACTCTAGTCTAAAGGCTCGTGACTTGACCTCAACTCTAGTCTAAAGGCTCGTGACTTGACCTCAACTCTAGTCTAAAGGCTCGTGACTTGACTCAGACTCTAGTCTAAAGGCTCGTGACTTGACCTCAACTCTAGTCTAAAGACTCGTGACTTGACTCGGACTCTAGTTTAAAGGCTCGTGACTTGACCTCAACTCTAGTCTAAAGACTCGTGACTTGACCTCAACTCTAGTCTAAAGGCTCGTGACTTGACCTCAACTCTAGTCTAAAGGCTCGTGACTTGACTCAGACTCTAGTCTAAAGGCTCGTGACTTGACCTCAACTCTAGTCTAAAGACTCGTGACTTGACTCGGACTCTAGTTTAAAGGCTCGTGACTTGACCTCAACTCTAGTCTAAAGACTCGTGACTTGACCTCAACTCTAGTCTAAAGGCTCGTGACTTGACCTCAACTCTAGTCTAAAGGCTCGTGACTTGACTCAGACTCTAGTCTAAAGGCTCGTGACTTGACCTCAACTCTAGTCTAAAGGCTCGTGACTTGACCTCAACTCTAGTCTAAAGGCTCGTGACTTGACCTCAACTCTAGTCTAAAGGCTCGTGACTTGACTCAGACTCTAGTCTAAAGGCTCGTGACTTGACCTCAACTCTAGTCTAAAGACTCGTGACTTGACTCGGACTCTAGTTTAAAGGCTCGTGACTTGACCTCAACTCTAGTCTAAAGACTCGTGACTTGACCTCAACTCTAGTCTAAAGGCTCGTGACTTGACCTCAACTCTAGTCTAAAGGCTCGTGACTTGACTCGGACTCTAGTCTAAAGGCTCGTGACTTGACCTCAACTCTAGTCTAAAGGCTCGTGACTTGACCTCAACTCTAGCCTAAAGACTCATGACTTGACCTCAACTCTAGTCTAAAGGCTCGTGACTTGACCTCAACTCTAGTCTAAAGGCTCGTGACTTGACTCGGACTCTAGTCTAAAGGCTCGTGACTTGACCTCAACTCTAGTCTAAAGGCTCGTGACTTGACTCGGACTCTAGTCTAAAGGCTCGTGACTTGACCTCAACTCTAGTCTTAAGGCTCGTGACTTGACCTCAACTCTAGTCTAAAGGCTCGTGACTTGACCTCAACTCTAGTCTAAAGGCTCGTGACTTGACCTCAACTCTAGTCTAAAGGCTCGTGACTTGACCTTAACTCTAGTCTAAAGGCTCGTGACTTGACCTCAACTGTAGTCTAAAGACTCGTGACTTGACCTCAACTCTAGTCTAAAGGCTCGTGACTTGACTCGGCCTCTTATTTTGTGACTTGTGAACATCTCTGATACACCCACACACACACATTCTGATGTTTCGTATGTTTGGTTTGCAGATGTTCCAGAGGTTGTGTATCCATGTGATTCAGAGACTGAGGCCGGTGCATGCCCACCTTTACCTGCAGCCAGGAATGGAGGACGGGTAAGTGTGTGTGTGTGTGTGTGTGTGTGTGTGTGTGTGTGTGTGTGAGACACATAAATGAGAGTGCTTTAAATAAAACAATAGAAATATGGCAAGTGCACAGTGTGTCCATTTCATACTATTGGTTAAGGTGCTTCCTAAAAGATGTGTGCTTTGGTGTACGTCATGTTTAGTGGAAAAGTGGGGATGCTGGCACTTGCGTGCCGCAGTGGTAAGACACGCTAGTCCACCAGTGCTAACAACTCTTCTAACGGCCAGCCGGCGAGCGTAATACGGATCTCCATATGATCTTGTCTTGTGCAGGTGAAAACAAGCGGAGAGCTACTAGAGCTACTACTTTTGGCCATATAGTGAATGATCTGGCAATTAGTTTTTTTCATTATTGAGGGGTGCTCGTCTTATACTGTAAAGCATCCATGTACTTAAAGTTAGCGTGAACATTGTTTTAAGCATCTGTGTTGACTTTGGGGTGTCCGGTCCTACTCTCTCCAGGTCTGACGACATGGACGCTCCTGTGGAGGACATCGGCAGCCGCTCGTGTGTGACGCGCTTCGTCAAAACCCTGCTGTCCATCATGGAGCACGGAATAAAGCCCCACAGCAAACACCTGACCGAGTACTTCGCCTTCCTGTACGAGTTCGCCAAGATGGGCGAGCAAGAGGTGACGCATTCACTCTCTCTCTCCCAGGGTTCTGGATCACGGTCGGCCCTGTTTAGCTGCCGGGGTTTTGTCACATCGAGACGCTCCGTGTTTCGTTTACTGCTCCGTGTTTAGCGGCCGGATTATAACGACGCCTTGTGGACTAGGACACACGGTACAGTTGTGTTTATTGTATGTTATTGATTCACTGGTTTTCATCTGCATGTCTGTGTTGGTTTGCAGAGCCAGTTCCTGCTGTCCCTCCAGGCCATTTCCATCATGGTGCACTTCTAAGTGCAGCTGCTTCATTCCTGCTTCTTCTACTCAGGGTTCGTAAAGATCATTCTGAGGCTCCTTAGCGAGAACTGTGGCGAATGTGGCTTTGTTTGTTCGCTACGTCTGGGTGTTTTGTGTCTAATGGAACTCGCGTGTCCTCGTTAGCCGCAGGTGGAGGTGCTGTCTGAGGAGGAGGGAGAAGAGGAGGATGAAGAGGAGGACATCCTGTCTCTGGCGGAGGAAAAGTACCGGCCTGCTGCTCTGGAGAAGATGATCGCTCTCATCGCCCTGCTGGTGGAGCAGTCCCGCTCCGAGAGGTCTCAGCACACACACACACACACACACACACACACACACACACTCACACACTATGGTCTGATCTTTGCACAAGTTATTAGTCAGTAATTAGTTTGAGCTTTTTTATAGTTATAATTTTATATTTTATTTTGGAATGCTGCCGTTTTTAATTTAAAATTTTTTTTTTTTGTATTATGTTCGGAGGACAAGCAAAGTAAGAATTTCACTGTACAGTGTAAATGCTGTTTCTACTGTTCACGTGACAATAAAACTCTTGAATCTGGATCTTTCTTTCTTTCTTTCTCTCTCTCTCTCTCTCTCTCTCTCTCTCTCTAGACACTTGACTCTCTCTCAGAGCAACATGGCGGCTCTGACAGGAGGGAAAGGTTTCCCCTTCCTGTTTCAGCACATTCGGGACAGCATCAACATCCGACAAACCTGTAACCTCATCTTCAGCCTGTGCAGATACAATAACAGGCTCGCAGAACACGTACGTCCGTCCACACACACACTAGCACAAATGTCATGACCACCCACCTAAACAGCTCTGACCCACTGAGACCTGGGGTCTGTTTGAAAACCTAGTGAGCTGCCTTGCTGCCTACCTGATCAGCTGCCTCAGTAGAGAGGATTCTAATCAGACATTGAACTCATAAGGCAGATTATTCAGACGGACTACTTAGACAGATGTTACGTCACTGCAGTGTTTTCACACTTGTATATTTTGGTTATGAGCGGTGAGGGTGTAGTAGGAGGAGTAATCGGTGATATCTAAGAGACTGAGAGCTCCTATAGTCCGGATTTAGCTCTGATTCCTCTGATTTCCACCTTTTTGGATGCTCAAAGAAGCTTTAAGGGAAAGATTTTTATGTGATGATGTGAAAGCAGCGCTGCATCAGTGGCTACACGCCTAACCAAAATGTAGACAAGTGATGTCGTTTTTTAAAAAGGCAGGAACAAAGGGGTTCAATCATTATTGTTATTATTATGAAAGTGTTAGTGCAAATCCTCAGCCTCTTTTTTTCTGTCTGTCTGACTGCAGGATCTGTGCTTTGTGAATTTCGCGCCCATCCATTGTCCCTATGGCATCGAATCTGATCCGACACCAGCTGACATTGTTTCGTGCGTCATGGTTCATGATTTTCTCTTTTTTATTCCAGATTGTCTCCATGCTCTTCACATCTATAGCCAAGCTCACACCTGAGGTAAGATGCTTTTGTTTTACTCTTTTAGTATGTTTTTTTACAGTTGACATCGTCTCAAAGCAGCTTAACAAAAGGTTTATCAGGACTGACCGATAAAAAAACCCTGTTGATAAGATAAGATTTCTTTATCGTCATTGCACAGTGTACAACAAAATTGAGTAGCAATCCAACGGTGCTTACACATACAATAAGCAAAATTATATATAAATACACAATACACACACATGTATGTATAAGAATCTTAAATATAAAGAATAAAGACTAAACTATAGTTATAAAAAAGTACAGTAGATTGTTTAAAGCACAGCAGTGAGGTAGTAGTGGGGTATTGCACATGCCCTGAGTGGCAGAATAAATTTCACTCTCTATAAACAGTAGTGCAGTCATAATAAATATAAATGTAAATACGGTCAGAGTAAAATGAAACATTGGCCATGTTTAAAAGGAGTCCAGAGTTCAATGTTTTTTGTTCAGTTTTACTTGTGCACTGATTTAATAAGAGTCAGTTGTTGTGTGTGTTGAGGAAAAACTCCCTTAAAATTACAGAAAGAAACTTTAAAAAGGAACCAGACTCAGCAGGAGCCCCCATCTTCCTTTGGTGACCTGGAGGGATAATTAGAATTAATTTGACTTACTTGAATCAAACTTAATGTAGAAAATTAATGTAAACTAAAAGTTGTAATAAACGAAAGAATAAACAAGCAATTAGTTATAATTGTTCGAAGTCTGTAGTGAGTGTGCATATCTGATGGATATTTTGTTTTCTTTTGCTCTGTGTGTGTGTGTGTGTGTGTGTGTGTGTGTGTGTGTGTGTGTGTTAGGCGGCGAATCCCTTCTTTAAGCTGTTGACGATGCTGATGGAGTTTGCTGCAGGTCCTCCTGGCATGCCCTCATTCGCTTCCTACATTCTTCAGAGGATCTGGGAGGTAAAGCGTCTAATCTGTGTCTCTTGGTGTACTGGGTAAATGGGTTTTTATATAGCAATAACTGGTGGGGACTAATGTGCTAGCCCACCCCCTGCTGAGATCTGGATCTGTAGGGTTCGAATCCCAGTCGAACGTCCAGTCGAGGGGAGAAGGTCGACTGAGTTTCATTGCTGCAGTACAATTATGACCTCAGCGTGACCAGGCTGCTTTGTGGCCTGACCATGAGCTTGTTGGACATCCCATTTAAAAAAAACAAATGCTGTTAAACTAGAGTGACCTCTATGTGATCTTTTCTGCTATAACAGCCACCACTCTTCTGAGAAAGCTACTTACAAGACTTTGTACAGATGTTGGTCAAGAAAGCCTCAGTTGATGTTTCAGTTGTTCAGTGGGGCTGAGGTCAGGGCTTTGTGCAGGACACTGGAGCTTTTCTTCATGCTAGAACTGGAAAGGACCTTCCCTAAACTGTTGCTGCACAATTGGATGCATATTTCTTTTTTTATATAATGGATTTATTACCCCAGTTAGCAATCATTGTGACTAAAACACATGAATTCAATTATTAAAAGGGGTGTACCAATATTTTGGCTATACAGTGTATCAGGAGGCTGGTTAAGTGTTATTTTTTTATTATTAATATCTATTTTTTTCTATTTTCTCTCTCGTCCACCCGCAGGTGATTGAATATAATCCATCCCAGTGTTTAGACTGGCTGGCGGTTCAAACCCCTCGCAATAAACTCGCTCACAGTTGGGTGCTGCAGAACATGGAGAACTGGGTGGAGCGCTTCCTGCTGGCACACAACTACCCTCGTGTCCGGACATGTAAATACACACACACACACACACACACACACACACACACACACACACTCTTACCCCTACTTCTTTTGCTCGGACAGCTAAAACCCTTGTGTCTGTTTTTCAGCGGCTGCGTATCTGTTGGTGTCACTCATCCCCAGCAACTCGTTCCGTCAGATGTTTCGCTCCACGCGATCTCTCCACATCCCCACGCGAGACCTGCCCCTGAGTCCCGACACCACCGTCGTCCTCCACCAGGTACCCAGCGTGCTCTTCAAGTCAGACTCTGGATTCTCACACTGCGCACTATGTAGCTTAACAGTTGCAGTACTAGACTAGTAATCGAAAAGATGCTGGTTCAAGCCCTACATACGGATAGATTTCCAATGTTGGGCTCCTAAGCAAGAACCTTAACCCTCAGACTCTCTGACTAATTTATGGTTTTGTATGAGCTGCAGAGCTGAACCTGATGTGTTCTGATTTCTGGCAGGTCTATAACCTCCTGCTGGGACTGCTGGGCCGGGCTAAGCTCTACGTAGACGTGGCAGTACATGGCACAACCAAACTGGTGCAGTACTTCAGCTTCATGACCTACTGTCTGATCTCCAAGACAGAGAAGCTGATGTTCTCCAGCTACTTCATGGACCTCTGGAACCTCTTTCAAGTGAGTAGAACAATAGTGTAGCGTACGTCTTTGGAAATGGCATTTATTGGGGCAGATTCAAAACGACGTGGTGTTAAACTGTGTGGAAATGTTTAATATATTCAGTCCTGTATTTTGTGAATGCTAGTTATTCACCATTTTCAATTTTTTACCCATAATGCCCATAATATTTGTTCTTTCTCTTCACGTACAGCCCAAACTGTCAGAGCCGGCCATCGCCACCAACCACAACAAGCAGGCGCTGCTGTCGTTCTGGTACAACGTGTGCGTGGACTGCAGCGAGAACGTGCGCCTGATCGTACAGAACCCCGTGGTGACCAAGAACATCGCCTTCAACTACATTCTGGCCGACCACGACGACCAGGAGGTGGTGCTGTTCAACCGCGCCATGCTGCCCGCCTACTACAAAATCCTGCGTCTGTGCTGCGAGCAGTCGGCTTCCTTCACCCGCCTGCTCGCCTCGCACCAGAACATCCAGTGGGCCTTCAAGAACCTCACGCCTCACGCCAGCCAGTATCCGGGAGTAAGTAAGCTTATGATTATAGTGGACGCTTGGGTGGCGCAGGTATATAATACCCCAGCTCACTACTGCTGAGATACGGAGTTTGGATCTTAGTGGTGCTGTAATCAACCAGTCGGGTGTCTACACAGAGTGGCTGTCTGATAGAGGGGGGTGGGCTGTCCAGGTCTAGGACCAGCACTCGGAGCGCACCGACCGGAGCACCTCCCAATTGCTAGGCTGTTCAGCACCCGCCCTCCCTTCCAAATCCTTAGCTAGTCACGTCTGTGGAGATAAGATAAGATATAAGATAAGATAAGACTTTATTGATCCTGAAGGAAATTGCAGGAGATGCCCGACCGGTTGATAGCACTACTGAGATTCAAACCTCAGCAGAAGTGGGCTAACCTCACAAAAATTTGGACACCCTCTAACACTGAATAGCTACACTGCTTCGTCCAACAAGCTGATGGTCAAGTGTCCGTATACTTTTGGCCGTATGCCATAACCGGATCCGTTTCTGTAACGGTATGAATCTGAAACCCACGTCTGGTCTGTCTCTGCAGGCGGTGGAGGAGTTGTTCAACCTGATGCAGCTCTTCGTGGCTCAGAGGCCGGACATGAGGGAGGAGGACCTGGAGGACATCAAACAGTTCAAAAAGACCACCATCAGCTGCTACCTGCGCTGCCTGGACGGCCGCTCCTGCTGGACCACGCTCATTAGGTACGCGCGCAGATGATGGAACGCCTCTGTGTACAGTATCATCTTTTTATAAGTTGGGGTAGAGCGCAGGGTCAGTCATTGTACAGCAGCCCTTAAGAGACTGGATTCAAACCCACAACCTTTTGAATGATGGCCCAAAGCTCAACCCACTAGGCAACCAGTGTCCCCCAGTTGAAGAGCCCATATGAAGATGGTCATGGCCCCTGAATACAGAAAATAAAGAGGAGCTGCAGGGCTTGGGTTTCATCCTTGTCTCTCCGGACTTGCGCATGTTCTTTTGTCAGTCTGGATTTCTTGATTTGTACCACATTTTTCTCCTGCAGTAGGAGGATTGGCTTAGTTAGAGTCAAATTTATTTCTATAGCGCTTTTTACAATGGACATTGTCTCAAACCAACAGACGAAAAACCCTTATTGAGCAAGCCGAGGGCGACAGTGGCAAGAAAAAACTCCCTTAAAATTACAGGAAGAAACCTTGAGAGGAACCAGACTCAGCAGGGAACATCACGTTTAATATAAACAAGCTGAAATTCTCTCTGTGTGTCTCAGTGCCTTCCGCGTGTTGTTGGAGAACGATGAGGACCGGTTGCTGGTGGTCTTTAACCGGGGACTCATCCTCATGACCGAGGTACTGCTGACGTCACTTCGGTTTAACCTTAATGTCGGCTGCTTATCATTAAGCGTAACGTTTATATGTGTTCTCTGTCTGTCTCCGTCTCCAGTCGTTCAACACCCTGCACATGATGTACCACGAGGCCACTGCATGTCATGTGACCGGTGACCTGGTGGAGCTGCTCTCCATTTTCCTGTCAGTATTAAAAGCAACCAGACCTTATCTACAGAGGAAAGGTACTTGTTTACCCATAATGCACTCCATATACAGTCAGGAGGTGTGTGTGTTTGAGTGGGTGTGCATGCAAAGAGATAACATATAATTATTAATAATAGTCAACATGGATTCTTTACATGTTCCTCTCTACATGTTCCCAAACCCACCCCACCAGCAAAGTGCCTCCTTATCACCCATGTTACTTTGCGGCAGCACCTCTGCCAGCTCTTGCTCTTGTCCTAATAAGTAGTTACCACTGTACATTTACATTTTCAGCATTTAGCAGACGCTTTTATCTGAAGCGACTTACAGTATACAGTCTAATCAACTGAGGGTTAAGGGTTAAGCCTTGCTCAAGGGCCCAACAGTGGCAACCTGGCAGTGGTGAGGCTTGAACCGGCAACCTTCTGATTACTGAACCAATACCTTAACCACTAGGTTACAACTGTACATTACATTCTCTCTCATGTTTTTAGTCAATTGAAGTCAACCTTATTTATATAGCACTTTTTACAATAGACATTGTCTCAAAGCAACTTTACAAAATCCAGGACCAACAGATACAAAAACCCCTGTTGAGCAAGCCGAGTGTGGCAAGTCTTGGGTGGCCTGGAGGAGACTTTAATTAAACAGGATTTACACAAATCATACAAACACAGAATTAAATGAACTAAAAGATATAACTGGCAATAAATAAATAATAATAGAGTTAATAATCAGTTCAGTCTGTGATAAAGTCTGTAGTGAGTTCTTCTTGGTGCAAATACTCCGTCACATCCGGCAGGAGCAGCATCGTTGGCACGGTGCTTTTAAAGTGTTACAAACTCTCTCTCTCTCTCTCTCTCTCTCTCTCTCTCTCTTCCTTCTGTTCTCTCTCTCTGTAGATGTAAAGCAGGCTCTGATTCAGTGGCAGGAGAGGATCGATTTTGCACACAAACTGCTGACGCTGCTCAACTCCTACAGTCCTCCAGAACTCCGCAACGCCTGCCTGGGTAAAACTCCACCGTTTCTGTTACGCTCTTCATACTGCTGTAAATGCTTCTGTTTGTTTGTACAGGTTCTTATTGAACACTGTTAGATCTAGCCTGAAATAAAAAGATAAAAACTCTTTCTCAGGGTTTAAATGTGGCTCTCTTAGATCAAAATAACTCCTGAACTAATTTTGTTCAGGCTTTTTAAATTTTAGGTGCTATTCAGAGAACCGGCACAAATTTACAACCGTTTTTATTTTTATTGGAACCGGGATGCATCATCAACAGAGGGTTCTGCACAAACCCCAACAGAAGTGAACAGCAGTAAGAAGCTAACAGAGTGTGTATTATTACCTGCTAGCACTTACCGATGTTACAGATGATTGATTTTAATCGAAAAGCAATAACGGATCAACTATGGGTGATAAGAAGACGTTCATTTCATCTACAGCCTGACTCGCCTATGGATATTGTCATCATTCATGCTGAAACACCTACTCTTCCTTGGTTCCAGCTTGGAAAGTTTAAAAACGCTTCCAGTTCGAAACCAAGTTAGGGCCGGGAACTGGAACAGAACCCATTCCACGCTGGTCGAAAAGGGCTAGCTCAGTGCTTGAAGGGCCCAATCAAATGTCGCTTTGTTTTCCCTCTTTGCTCCTTATTATTTGTAAAGCGTCTTTTTTCCTCTTCTGGTTCTCAGATGTGCTAAAGGAGCTGGTGCTGCTGAGTCCACACGACTTCCTGCACACACTGGTGCCCTTCCTGCAGCACAATCACTGCACCTACCACCACAGCAACATCCCCAGTAAGTTCCACTCACCACATACTCTGATCATGAGACTAACAATATTCTGGCTTGTCCTCACCCTGGTTACCCACGCATTTCAAAAACAGTTGTGATAACATCTGTAACAGTATTAATGTTAACGTTCAGGTTCATACAGCATGTATGGTAAAAGTCATACCCACTACATGCTGTGAGGGTGGCTCAGTGGGTAGCACTGTCGCCTCACAGCAAGAAGGTCCTGGGTTCGATCCCCATGCAGTCAGGCCAGTTTAGAGCTGCTGATATTGTGTGTGTGTGTGTGTGTGTGTGCGAAAGCCTGGAATCTGACCCGCCGTGACCCTGACCAGAATAAAACAGAAACAGTTGTGAAACAGAAAATTAATGCAAGTTTGCTCTCTCTCTCTCTCTCTCTCTCTCTCTCTCTCTCTCTCTCTCTCTCTGCGTGTGCGCGTGCGCGTGTGTAGTGTCATTCGGACCGTATCTGCCGTGCAGAGAAAACATCAAGCTGATCGGGGCGAAGAACAACATTCGTCCTCCACGACCTGAACTCAACATGTGCCTCCTGCCCTCCATGGTGGAAACCAGCAAGGTGTGTGTGTGTGTGTTGGTTTTACTATATAGGTGTGGACCTAATGTCATTACAGAGACGAAAGTACTTGAATCCCCTGGTTTTTAGAAGGAATTAAATCACTTTTTATTCACTGCAGGGTGGCTCGGTGGGTAGCACTGTCGCCTTACAGCAAGAAGGTCCTGGGTTCTATCCCCAGGCAGGACGGTCTGGGTCCTTTCTGTGTGGAGTTTGCATGTTCTCCCCATGTCTGTGTGGGTTTCCTCCGGGAAAAACCCACAATACAAAGACGTGCAAGTGAGGTGAATTGGAGATAGAAAATTGTCCATGACTGTGTTTGATATTAAACTAGAACTGATGAATCTTGTGTAATGAGTAACTACCGTTCCTGTCATGAATGTAACCAAAGTGTAAAACGACTTTAAAATCCTAATTAATATTAAATAAATATATTTTACTCTCAGTTTTATTTTTGGTGAGAGGCATTTAGGTGGCGCAGCACTAAACCTTTAACCACCAGGATCCAGGATTTGAATCACCAGTGGCGCTATCGGCTAAAACATCAGCTTTACGTCACTTTTCTTTTACAAAACACTGTTGGGGTGGCACAGTGGCATAGTAGGTAGCACTGTCACCTCACAGCAAGAAGGTCCTGGGTTTGATCCCCAGGCGGGGCGGTCCGGGTCCTTTCTGTGTGGAGATTTCATGTTCTCCCCGTGTCTGTGAGGGTTTCCTCCGGGTGCTCCGGTTTCCTCCCACAGTCCAAAAAGACACAAGTGAGGTGAATTGGAGATACTAAATTGTCCACGACTGTTCACAGGCAGTTGTAGCCTAGTGGTGAAGGTACTGGATCAGAAACCGGGTTCAAGTGCTGGTTCAAGTCCCACCACTGTCAGGTTAACCCTCAATTGCTTAGTACTGAATACTGTCACAACTGTAAGTCGCTTTGGATAAAAGCGTCTGCAAAATGCCAAAAATGAAATAAAATATAAACTTGTGAACTGATGAATCTTGTGTAATGAGTAACTACCGTTCCTGTCAGGAATGTAAACAAAGTGTAAAACATGACGTTAAAACCCTAATAAACAAACAAACAAACAAAAGACTGTTGGATGAACCATGGTTTAAAATGCAGTGTTTTTATGTAGACGTATCAGACACTGACAAGCCGCCTCTTCCCGTCTGCTCTGCTTCTCTCGTACAGGGTAAAGACGAAGTGTACGACAGGATGTTGATGGACTACTTCCTGTCCTATCACCAGTTCATTCATCTGCTGTGTCGAGTCGCCATCAACTGTGAGAAGTTCACAGAGACGCTCGTCAAACTCAGTACGCTCCGTTACTTTCCTTCTCTTTCACTTGTGCACTTGTTCTTAAAACAATTTAGATCCAAAAGTATTTGGACACCTGACCATGAGCTTGTTGGACAAACAAACAAACAAATACTCAGTGATCTTTCAGCTATAACAACAGCCTCTCCTCTGAGAAGGCCTCTCACAAGGCTTTGCAGTATGTCTGTGGGAATTTGTGCCCATTCGGTCAAAAGATTCAGACCGCATTTGTATGGCTGGACACTGAAAGCCTCAGTTGATCATTCAGTTCATCCTAGAGCTGTCCATCCTAGTGCAGTTGAGGGGACTCTGTGCAGAACACTGGAGTGTCTTTTACATAGGCACAGTCATGCTGTAACAATAAAGGGCCTTCCCTAAACTGTTGCTGCAAAGTCAGAAGCATATAATTAGGGCAATTGTAGCCTAGTAGTTAAGGTACTGGACTTGTAATCGAAAGTTCACTGGTTCAAGCCCCACTACTTGCCAGATTGCAACTGTTGGGCCCTTGAGCAAGGCCCTTAACCCTCAAATGTTTAGACAGTATACTGTCACAGCACTGTCAGTCGCTTTGGATAAAAGCTTCCACTAAATATCGAAAATATTAACGTTAATATCATTTAATTGAACTGAATGTTATCATTAAAAGTGGTGTCCCAATACTTTTGACCATATCGTGTATGAATGTGTTTTAATCTGTGTATGTTTATGTACCTGTGTACAGGTGTATTAATGGCATATGAAGGATTACCGCTGCACCTTGCCTTGTTCCCTAAACTGTGGACTGAGCTCAGCCAGTCTCAGGTAACACACACACACACACACACACACACACACACACACACAATTAAGTTACATTGCTGCTTGTACAACCAGTATCTTGGCTTTTCAATGGGCGCATGGTACACTGTAATACCCTGGACAGGGCACCAGTCTATCGCAGGGCAGACACACACACACATTCACCTATAGACATATCACATATATACATATACATTTCACCTGATTGCATGTTTTTGGACTGTGAGGAAAGGCACGGGGAGAACATGCAAACTCCGCACAGAAAGGACCCGGGCTGCTCCACCTGGGGATCGAACCCAGGACCTTCTTGCTGTGAGGCGACAGTGCTACCCACTGAGCCACCGTGCCACCCAACAGTTTTGTCCATATAGTGTAGAGGAACACTACACATGATTGCCTTGACATGGTGATACATGATGACTCCATACAGGCTCTATAGCTGTTATTATGATATGATAGCTTTATTGTCATTGTACAAGTACAACATAATTCAGTGTGATCTATTTAGGAAATAAAACAGATATACAGTATAGTAGTACTAGTATGTTAAACCTGTTTTTCCCATAAGAAATAATGTAAACAGAATTAATCCGTGCCAGACCTCCCAAACCCCCCCCCCCCCCCTTACCTAACCTTTCTAATGTCTTAAATGCTCTTTTTTTTGTAAATACACGTATATTCTCCCTTAAATCTTAAATTATAGAATAGACATTCCTGTAAAGAACATATATATAATAAACAAAAATACACAATAGTACTGTACATAAACACCATAGAAATCAGAAAGAACAACTCTCATATTTTTCTATTATTTCCTCCTTTATTTTAATAATGTTGTATTTTGTAGGTGTAATTGCACGATAGAAAGAATACTTTATTCAGCCAGTTCCTTCTTCTCTCTCACTCACTGTCCTTTCTGTCTGATACACAGTGACAGCCACTGGCATGAGTAATTATACAACAACAAATGCTCTGCGCTCTCTCTGCATCTTATTTGCGGACATTTTAATATCGAAAACACCGAAAAACACTGTCCGCTGTCCGAATTTCGCGAATTTCGGTTCGTAATCCGAAATTTGTTTTTACGTTAAGTTGAAAAAGATCGTTCGTAACCCGAAATGTTTGTATGGTAAACCCCAAACACCCAAGGTTTGACTGTATACAAGTAGGCCAGATCAAGTTCAATGCTTCATTTGTACATATGGACAGGCATGAAATATGTATGAGTCTGCAAATGAGGATGTAGCAAAGTAGAAGTCTCTCAGTGTTCCTTGGAAGGAGCGGTAATGAAACAGTAACTCATCTATAACGGGACCGGGGCGGGGCGATTTATGACCCATCTTTCTTCTGTCCACAGTCCACGTTAGCCAAGACGTGTGTGAAGCTGCTGTGTGAGGATCCTGCGTTCGGAGAATATATCAAGTGTATTCTGATGGACGAGAGGACCTTCCTCAACAACAATACCGCTTACTCCTTCCTCACCTGCTTCCTACAAAAGGTAAACATTCGGATCCGGGTCAGAGCCGCGGGTTGCATTTAAAGACTATGTTGTATATGATGATTGAACTTTCTGTATGAAGCTGTAAGCAAGTCTTTTTTTTTTTTATAAAAGTGACTTTAAACACCATGTTAGAAATGGGCGTGGCTGGGCGCTCAGGTGGCGCAGCAGTGAGACACATTAGCCCACCGGGGCTGCCTTTTCAAACTCACCGGTTTGCCCGGCGTATACACGGACGAAATTAGCCTGTTCGGGGTTCATCATAACTGATGCGATTACGCCCTCTGCTGGCTGTTCTACCGCCTGCACAGTGAGACGGGGAATAATAGAGATCGGTGCGTGACTCTCTGTGCACGATACGGCTCTCCGTATGGGTTGGTACTGCACATGTGTCAGGGGGTTAGGTGTTAGGTACAGCCTTCCTCGACCAGCAGTGAAGGAGAGGAACAGGGGAATTGGATATGACTAGTTTGGAGAAAAATGCTTTTATAATGAATTGATGATGACCACTATTAAACCAGATCTGCTCTGTTTGTGCGTTGATACCTGAGGAAGCCTGTTCTGTCGTTATCCTAATTCTGCTCGTCTGTCTGTATGCAGGTGCAGCCGCAGGTGTTGTCCGGGCCGAGCTGTGCCAACCTGATCAGCGTGCTGGTCACCAACCTGCTGAACGAGTATCACTCCCTCCAGCCTGAACTGACCAATCAGAGTGCAGAGCTCAACAAGACCAGCAGCCTCCTCAACGCTGTCAGTACAACACAGTACTTTTACCACAGTGTTACCACAGTAGTCCTCGCTCATCCACAGATCAGCTCACACACTTTAAAGCCTTCCCAACTCCCCGCACGGTCAAGCAGTTACCACTGACACTATATGTCCAAAAGTATTTGGACACCTGACCATGAGCATCACGTCTACAACTCTCATACTGACACTGTCACCCTTTATTACATAATAAAAACAAAATTTTATTTAAAAAAATCAATAGCTTTTAAAGTATTCATCATATTGCTCTAAAACAAGTTGTATTACATACTACAGCTCTTAGTATCACCTCTGTGTGATCTTTTCAGCTTGAACAGCAGCCACTCTTCTGAGAGGGCTCTTCACAAGACTATGAAGTATGTCTGTAGGAAAATAGCTGATTTTTTTATAGCTTGGCACTCATGCTGCTCAAGAAAGCCTCAGCTGATGTTCCAGTTCGTTCCAGAGCTGTTCAGTGGTGCTCTGTGCGGGCCACTAGAGTTAATCGAGCTTTTTATCTTGCCTTTATAAAGCTTGTTTTGTGCGTACACCGGGTCACAGCCTGTTAGCAATTGTTGTGAATGAAACACATGAATACGCTAATTATAAGTATATATATATAGGGTTTATTATGCACGGTTCTGGGTGTCTGCTGGGGTCTAGGAACGAAATCCCCCGTGAATAAGCAGGGACGAGTGTATACTACTCTACCTCTAATTCCACACTTAAGATATAATATTGAATTAACTATCATTTACGTTGTGTGTGTGTGTGTGTGTGTGTGTGTGTGTGTGTGTGTGTGTGTGTGTGTGTGTGTGTGTGTGTGTTCAATGGTTCATGTACAGGATCTGCTAGCTTTGGTGCTGATGTTGTCGGTACACACCCCTCAACAGCTGGACTCGGCACTTGGTCCGGCCCTGCAAGAGCTGCTCAACAAATGCACGGCCTGCTTACAGCATCGCTCCACACACACGCTAGAGTCCAAAACCAAAGGTACACACACACACACACACATTCCTCCAGAGCCGCTGTTGCATTGAGCGGTACCTTACAGTGGGTGCGGTTCGGATAGTTTTGAGTTTGCACTGTAATGTAGGAGTTCTCCGACGAACGCACCATGCTGACTGTAAACAGTAGAAGCTGGATGAGGACAGTTTTTGCTTTGCCTCTTCGCTTGCTAGTAGCATCGTGAAAACTAAACATAGGATCGTGGATTTAAAATCAAAATGGAAGATCGTGCATTAGGCTGTACGAGGGATCTTCAAAAAGTTTCCACACGTTAATATCTCGTTTGGAAGCGGTGAGGGTGGGAGGAGGAGTGATCGGTCGTTTCTGAGAGACTGAAGCTGATACTTCCATACTCAATAGTACGCGAAAGCAGCACGCGAGAGCGGTTAGTATGTCCGAATACATCGTATACATAAAAAGGTACGCCAGAACTACCCGGATGACCTACTTCTTGACCAGCCATGTTTGAGTATGCAAACGATGCACACTTTCGGTCTGCTAATGTATCCCATAATTCAACTGGAGCTGCGTAGGCGTTCCAAGCAGAAGAAGAAACAAGAAAGATGCGAAAAACGGGAAAAAGAGTCCTCTGTTTACAAGTGTAAGTAAGATGAACAAAATAAAAATGTTATTATTGCGTACAACCCTAAATAACATCATGATTAGTGCAAAAAGACGATAAATATCCAACATTTATATATATGAGCACGCGATCTGTAACTATGGTGATATTACGTCATCACTTGACGTTGGTAAGATGGTGGATGTAGTACGTAGCGGTGTTGCGTGCATACTGAACACTTCTGGACTGAAATCGCGTACTTCTTTACCGGCCGAGCGGTGTGTACTTTCTCCAATCTAGTACAGACTCTGTAAGTATGAGATTTCGGAATCAGCTTGAGAGACGCTTAAAGTCCGGATGTAGCTCCATCTGATTTGCACCTTTTTGAACGCTTTAAGAAGCTTTAAGGGGAAGAAGATTTTCATGTGATGATGTAAAAGCAGCGCTGCATCAGTGGCTACACGCTCGACCAAAAATAATTTTTGCTGATGGCATTAAAATGGTACAGCGCTGGAAAAATGCATCTCTGAGGAAGGTGACGATGTAGGATAGTGGTGGAGTTTTTTGAAGAACCCTCGTATTTTTTTTATTTTTTTTTTTATTTTTTAATGAATTTAGAATAAACACATTTCTGTCAGTCATGCTCTTTTTCTCAAGGCTGATCAAGTCCTACATTGCTGCATGAGGTTCCCATTTGTTGCTGTTGTACAAAACAAAACCAAGAATCTAAATCATGATGGTATTTTTATTCTGTTTTTATTGTATTGTATTTTTCTCTGGGTCTCTTAGTGGAAGAGGAGGGGGCAACTCCGGTGAAGCGGCGGCGGGTCAGCGACGACGACCGGTCTTCAGCCAACAGTGCCACCCTAGTGGGCCCCACCTCCGCCTCACTGGTTCCTTGCTTGGAGCAGAAAGCGGAGCCGGCCGAGGCTCTAACACCTAACAGCACCTCAGACACCGAGACACGAGACTCATCCCTCATCGATCCGGGCACGGAGCAGGACCCGCCTTCTCCGGATAGCACCTCAGGCAAAGAGGAAAAAATGGAGGCGTCATCTTCATCGTCGTCGTCGTCGCTGCCCGAGGCGTTCGGGCGAGCCGAGCCGGGGACGTCTGCCGGCCCGGAGGAAGAGGAGGGCGACGGAGAGGAAGAGCGGAAAGACACGAAGCGACCGAAGGAGCGCGAACGAGAGAACGCTGCGAAGCCCGGCTCATCTTCTGCGGACGACTCCATACTGCAGTCTGCTTTACAGGACGCCGACGAGGGGCGGGGCTGTGGCCTTCAAGAGGCGGAGCCAGGGACAGGCCACTCCCCTGCAGTGAATCCCATGCCGGACATCCTGGACGTGCTTCATCGTACGGTGGAGGCGGCGATCGCTGTGGTTAATAAACTGACCGCTGGAGGTAAAGGCGGCGGCGCACACCCCTCCGCCTTGTGATGTCACTTTTTTGCCCCAGAAGTGGTTCATCTTGTTTAGTTTATTTACTGTTCAGTGTTAGAGTTGCTGAAAACGCCGGAAAGTCAATCACAAACAAAACCTGACTGATTTTAGCGGCTGTAGCACGTCTTAAAGAGCAGAGAAAGAAAAAAAACGTTTTCAGTTCCTTATTTTTATTTGAAGTGGTTAAAATAATTGTTTTGTTTGCGCTTGCTGTACCGAGACGGGGACAGGTTTACAGTTTTAGTCCTTTGATTTCTAATTTAATTTGCATTTTTTAATCCCGTATGTTTGTATGTATGTATGTATTATTATTATTATTATTAATGTCTCCTGTGCCAGTTTTGTACTTAATGAAGCGAAGTGGGAGTGAAGTCGCCTCGCCGGTTGTTTTTTTTTTTTTTTTTTTTGTGGTTGATATCAAAACTATGTTTACTTGTTCACTGAACGGAGAAAAACCCCAGAACCACGACAAACTTGATTCTGTTAGGAATCTTCTACTTGTTACCTGGCGTTGTAAATGAGAAGAATAAAGTATATATGTAAGAAATATGTATACAGTATATATGAAAGGTGATGCTGATATATACTGTATATATATATATGTGGATGAATCTACTGTGTATATACATATGCTGTATATGTATATAGACTTATTGGTGCTTTATATCACACACAGAGAATGTGTTGCTTGAATAAAGCACACCTGACGGAACTGTCGGAGCTATATTTTATTTACCGAAATACATTCCATAATCTATCGTATGTCATTCTTGCATTTTTTTTTTTTCTTTTTTTTTTTCCTTGTTGCTTTTCTCCTCTCTTGATTTATTTTAATATAGGATAACTTAATAAAATTTTAATATGATTTAATTATGAACAAGTAAAAGCAGACTGAAGTTTCTTCCTTTCTGATTCACTAGAAACCATCCCATACACAAATGTAATACACATGTACAGTGCTCAGCATAAATGAGTACACCGTTAGTTTCTTTACAGAATTGACATCGTCTATGAGCTACTATACTTCAAAATACTCCCACAAATGTGGGCCATTAAGTGCAAACAAGATTTGTTAAATTGCACACACAAAAAAATAATTTTCCTAACAAATGCATTCAAGACCATGTTGCAAAAATGAGCACACCCCAACGAAAGTCTTAGGAGCAAAGCTAAAGTTTAGATGGCAAAATTCTAATGAATAAGATTTCAATCACAGGAAAGTCTAAATATTCATTAAAAAGGGAGATAGATGTACCTGTAGTACTTTTTTGATGTGGGGTGTATTCATTAATTTGAGTAAAACTGAAGATTTTGTAATCTAAGTTACATTATTAACCTTACTTTCATGTTACGGCTTAAACAAATGTTCTATGAAACTCAGTCTTGTCAAAATTCTGAAAATTGTTCCTGTGTTCAGTGAAATATTGATTAAAATCTTACTTTTCAAAGGGGTGTACTCATTTATGCTGAGCACTGTATATATATATAAAACAGAAACAGATATTATATTAATTATAATCCGTCATCGAGATGGAAGGAAGCGTCTTTCTGGAATGAGATGAAGTTTGAAAATAAGATAAAACTTGTTGGCATAAAGCCTATTTTTATACATGTGATGTTAATAAAACTACATAAATACATTTAACATTTAAAGACGAAGTACATTATCATGCCTAAAGCACATATTCACAAGTCTTTATGAATTTCCTTGATTGCAGATGTGTGAACAATTAGTTAAATCATGCAGTGACTTTTTGTGCACTCCCGAGTCCAGCTCACTCAGCCACCTACTGTTACTTGGCCTACACTGATCCTGGTAAGATGTTTACAAAAACTGCTTTTATCAACATATACAGTTTGAAAAACATTTTGAGGCTTGATTGGAGGATACTGTACGCAAGTACTGCACACAACACTGTGAAATATTATCATCTCCTGTCTAAAGCACACATTTACAAGTCTTATATAAGTTTCTTCTGTTTCTTCTGCTCCAGCACTGTTCTGGATACTGCTGGTAGTGATGCCAGAGGGAACCAACGAACCATTATTAACCAAGTAAACATATTTAAAGTAAAATGACTTTTTTTAAATTATTATTATTATTTCTTCCCCATCATAACTGGTGCAGCAGTTATTATTGAATAAGTCGAATAAGATCAATATTGATCTGTGAAAAATAGCTTTAATAATAATAATAATAATACATTTTATTTATATAGCGCTTTTCAAGATACTCAAAGACGCTTTACATAAGACAAATAATCAAAACAAATACGTACATACACCATACAAATCATAGTACAAAATCAAAATAGTACATCAACATCAAGAATAATTAAGATAAAAACAAAGAGAGCAGCATAAGACAGTTCATTAAAAATTAGCTAAATTATGAGAGAGAACAACAAATATAGAACAATTTCTTAAAATTAGACAGAAACAGGACAGATTTACATGCAATCAGGAAACTGAAAACTTTACAAGTTTTAGGATCTAGGACTTCACATTTCTGTCGTGATCTAAGTATAAAAACTATTAAAAAGAATAGCAAAAATAAAAGCATTTATTTTGTGTTGTTACAAGTTAAATGCCACTCTGAATAGATGAGTTTTGAGAAGTGACTTGAATTTGGACAGGTCAGGACAATCTCGTAGGTGTTTGGGGAGAGCATTCCATAAAGATGGAGCAGCTATGGAAAAGGCCCTGTCACCCCAGGTCCGGTGCTTGGTCCTAGAGGGTATGGACAGTAGGTTAGCCTCAGAAGAGCGAAGGCTACGGGAGGGAATGTGCTGATGGAGCAGGTCGGTGAGGTAGGATGGGGCCTGATTATGGAGAGCTTTGTGAGTGAATAGAAGAATTTTGAATTGAATGCGTTGAGCAACGGGAAGCCAATGAAGTTTTTGTAGAACAGGTGTAATATGATCACGGGAGCGAGTATGAGTAAGGAGGCGAGCAGCTGAATTCTGGATATACTGAAGTTTTTTTAGGATTTTGTTAGATGTACCATAAAGGATGCTATTGCAATAATCAATTCTGGATGTAATAAAAGCATGAATCAAGGTTTCGGCGGCAGAAAAGGAGAGTGATGGACGTAGACGTGCTATGTTTTTTAGATGAAAGAAAGCAGTTTTGGTGATGTGATTTACATGGCGGTCAAAAGAGAGGTTGCTATCAAAAATTACACCAAGATTTCGGATGTTAGAAGACGGAGACAAAGTGTCATTATCAATGGTAATTTGAAAATTTTTTGTGGTTTTTGCCAGGGTTGTAGGACCTACGATGATCATATCTGATTTTTCACAGTTTAATTTGAGGAAATTAGCTTTCATCCACAATTTCATTTCAGTGATGCAATTTGTCAGAGTGGAGTGAAGTTCAGTATTAATGGATTTGGAGGAGATGTAAAGCTGAATATCATCAGCATAGCAGTGGAAATGTAAACCATGCCGACGTATGATGTCACCAAGGGGGAGCATATAAAGAATAAACAAAAGGGGACCTAACACTGAGCCTTGGGGAACGCCTTGGGACAGTGGAGCAATGGCAGAACTACAATTGTTGATATTAACAAACTGTTGTCTGTTTATGAGATATGACCTTAACCACAAAAGGGCAGTACCAGTGATGTTGACAGAGGATTCAAGGCGGGACAGAAGAATGGAGTGATTAATGGTGTCAAAAGCTGCAGTAAGATCAAGGAGGACGAGAATATTAATTTGTCCAGAGTCTGAGGAAAGAAGAAGGTCATTTGTGACTTTGAGGAGGGCTGACTCAGTGCTGTGCTGGGGGCGGAAACCAGACTGAAATGATTCAAATAGATTATTGGAATTTAGGTGATCTTTGAGCTGTGAGGCAACAACACGTTCCAGTATTTTCGACAGAAATGGAAGATTGGAAATGGGCCGAAAGTTACTCATAATGTTAGAGTCAAGTCCAGGTTTTTTAAGTATGGGAGTAACAGCAGCCAATTTGAGTGATTGAGGGACTGAGCCAGAACTAAGAGAGGAATTGATTATCTCTGTGATAAGTGATGAGATAACTGGAAAACAACCCTTAACAAGTTTTGATGGAGCAGGATCCAAAACACAAGTGGAGCTTCGCATCCCTGTTAAGATCTCAGATAGGTCCAAAAGAGACACAGGTGAGAACTGAGACAGCTTTAAATTCTGTTTTTGTTTTCCTTCCAGAATTAAAGACCAGTGTGAGGCAGGTGATCGATCGGCTGTCCGTTATGGCAATACAAAATATTTTTTTGTATTATTTTTTAAACTTATAAAAAATAATAAAATTGAAAAAAAAAAAAAAAAAAACACGTTTTGGTGTACATTTGTTGTTGTTTTTTGTTTGGGTTACTGTTTTAACTGTACTGTTGTTTATATTTTTACTTTTAATTATAACAAACTACATACACTACTCACAAAAGGTTCAGGATATTTGGATTTTGGATGAAATTTCAGGATGAACCTAAAATGCACTCTAACCTTTACAGGTGAACTTAATGTGACCTCTAAACTTTTGAATGCACATGTCCAACTGTTCAGTGTTTCAGTACACAGAGTCATCAGCAGGTTTCAACAGAGATACAGTGAGACTGGAAGGGTCACAGAAAGGCATGGGAGTGGACGGACGTCCTTTGGCCACATCCCACCCTGATGACCGCTTCATTGTGAACAGTGCCCTGTGGAACCGGATGATAAATGCCACACAATTCCAGGCACATTTAAGGGAGGTGAGAGGCACCCAAGTGTCACGTGGGATGCCATGCCTCAGCAGACAAGAAGTCGACTTGCGAACAGCATGAGACGTCATTGTTAAGTTGTAATTGATGCTCAAGGGCACATAAGTTATTAAAACATGGACATTTTTTGTTGGGGTATACCCACCACTGCTGTCGGCTTTAGTTTCAATAAATTGTTTGAGATGAGGAAATGACTATTGCATGCTTCTACTTAAATGCCCGACTTTCATGATATAACATCACTGTAGCGTGAACTTTTGACCTTTTCCATAAAATTCACTCGAAACTCAAATATCCCGAACTTTTTGTGAGTAGTGTATGTGTGTAACGTTTAAAATTACTATTATTATTCGATAGTCATATTATTAGTGTGGTTGCCTAAAGGCAATCATACTATTGTTATCCGAAAGTCATATTATTTTTATTATTCCACCCGTTTTTTGTCTCCGCTTCTTCTCCCGCAGTTTTCGAGATATCGACCCCGTTCCAGCGCCAAATCGTCCGGCCCATACGGGAATGGACTGCTTGTATACAACTTTTTGATCCGCCCGCCACGCCCGCTTTTGTAGCGTTTTTTGGTCCCATTGACTTCCATTCGTTTTCGGAAAATTTTGAGATATCGACGCCGTTCCAACTCTAAATCGTCCGGCCCGTTATTGACGTCACTTCTTGAAGAAAGCTTTAGACCCCGTTCGCCCGCCACGCCCGTTTTTTACCGGTTTTGGACAATCATTCTGGCTTTTTTTTCTACAATTTTCGAGATATCAACGCCGTTCCAACTCTAAATTGTAAAGCCCACTGATGTAACCCCGACTCAGGTACAGCATGGGGATTCGAACCCACACCCACCTGCCACGCCCGGTTTTTGGTCCCATTCACTTCCATTCATTTTTTGGAAATTTGAGATATCAACGCCGTTCCAACTCTAAATCATAAAGCCCACTGATGTAACCCCGACTTGGGTACAGCATGGGGATTCGAACCCATGCCCACCTGCCACGCCCGGTTTTTGGTCTCATTCACTTCCATTCATTTTTTAAAAATTTGAGATATCGACGCCGTTCCAACTCTAAATCGTAAAGCCCACTGATGTAACCCCGACTCAGATACAGCATGGAGACTCGAACCCATGCCCACCTGCCACGCCCATTTTTCGGCTCCATTCACTTCCATTCATTTTTTGAAAGTTCGAGATATCAACGCCGTTCCAACTCTATATCTTAAAGCCCACTGATGTAACCCCGACTCAGATACAGCATGGGGATTCGAACCCACGTCCACCTGCCACGCCCGGTTTTGGGTCCCATTCACTTCCATTCATTTTTTTGAAAGTTTGAGATATGAACGCGGTTCCAACTCTAAATTGTAAAGCCCACTGATGTAACCCCGACTTGGGTACAGCATGGGGATTCGAACCCATGCCCACCTGCCACGCCCATTTTTCAGCTCCATTCATTTCTATTCATTTTTTGAAAGTTTGAGATATCAACGCCGTTCCAACTCTAAATCGTAAAGCCCACTGATGACTCCCTAAGTTTCATAAAGCATCGGGATACGCGCCCCCTCCTGACCGGCACACGGCAATCACACTCGCATTTTCTCCGGAAATGCACTCTCTAGTTATTATTATTATTATTATGTATTTATTTATCTCCAATATGAAATTATAACACATTTATTGATCCTTAAAATCCTTTAAAATAATGTTAAATAAATACAAAAAAATAAGGTTTGTAGGAGGTGAGAAACATTTAAAGTCAATAAAAAAAATACAACACAAGCTGCACTTTATTTTTAGTTAAGTCAATTTTATTAATATTTTATTAATATAACACTTTTTACAATGGACATCAAAGCAAATTTACAGACTCAGTCTAGTCTATTAGTAATCTGAAGGTTGCTGGTTCAAACCCAATTGCTGCAAAGTTGCCACAGTTGACCCCTGAGCAAGGACTTAAACGCTCTGTTTTTTTATTAGTAATCAGAAGGTTACTGGTTCAAGCCCCATTGCTGCAAAGTTGCCACAGTTGGGCCCCTGCCCTGAGCAAGGACTTAAACGCTGTCTGTTTTTTTTTTTTCATATGATCCAATTTTTAGTTTTTTAATTTCTTTATCCAGAGCCAACATTATTGTCTCCCTCCCCTCCACAGCTAGGATGCATTAACCAGGGGTGTAGCATCAAATTCTGTGCCCTATGCACAAGCAGTGCCCATGTGCCCCCTCACCCCAGTCCAGACTCTTTCTAGACTCCAAATTCTGGGCCCTATGCACAAGCAGTGCCCATGTACCCCCTCACCCCAGTCCAGACTCTTTCTAGACTCCAAATTCTGGGCCATATGCACAAGCAGTGCCCATGGGCCCCCTCAACCCAGTCCAGACTCTTTCTAGACTCCAAATTCTGGGCCCTATGCACAAGCAGTGCCCATGGGCCCCCCTCACCCCAGTCCAGACTCTTTCTAGACTCCAAATTCTGGGCCCTATGCACAAGCAGTGCCCATGTGCCCCCTCACCCCAGTCCAGACTCTTTCTAGACTCCAAATTCTTGGCCCTATGCACAAGCAGTGCCCATGGGCCCCCTCACCCCAGTCCAGACTCTTTCTAGACTCCAAATTCTGGGCCCTATGCACAAGCAGTGCCCATGGGCCCCCCTCACCCCAGTCCAGACTCTTTCTAGACTCCAAATTCTGGGCCCTATGCACAAGCAGTGCCCATGGGCCCCCTCACCCCAGTCCAGACTCTTTCTAGACTCCAAATTCTGGGCCCTATGCACAAGCAGTGCCCATGGGCCCCCTCACCCCAGTCCAGACTCTTTCTAGACTCCAAATTCTGGGCCCTATGCACAAGCAGTGCCCATGGGCCCCCTCACCCCAGTCCAGACTCTTTCTAGACTCCAAATTCTGGGCCCTATGCACAAGCAGTGCCCATGGGCCCCCCTCACCCCAGTCCAGACTCTTTCTAGACTCCAAATTCTGGGCCCTATGCACAAGCAGTGCCCATGGCCCCCCCTCACCCCAGTCCAGACTCTTTCTAGACTCCAAATTCTGGGCCCTATGCACAAGCAGTGCCCATGGGCCCCCCTCACCCCAGTCCAGACTCTTTCTAGACTCCAAATTCTTGGCCCTATGCACAAGCAGTGCCCATGGGCCCCCTCACCCCAGTCCAGACTCTTTCTAGACTCCAAATTCTGGGCCCTATGCACAAGCAGTGCCCATGGGCCCCCCTCACCCCAGTCCAGACTCTTTCTAGACTCCAAATTCTGGGCCCTATGCACAAGCAGTGCCCATGGGCCCCCTCACCACAGTCCAGACTCTTTCTAGACTCCAAATTCTGGGCCCTATGCACAAGCAGTGCCCATGGGCCCCCTCACCCCAGTCCAGACTCTTTCTAGACTCCAAATTCTGGGCCCTATGCACAAGCAGTGCCCATGGGCCCCCTCACCCCAGTCCAGACTCTTTCTAGACTCCAAATTCTGGGCCCTATGCACAAGCAGTGCCCATGGGCCCCTCTCACCCCAGTCCAAACTAGACTCCTCAAGGGCCCTCCCCTTACTTGGGGCCCTGGAAACTCAGTCCCACTTTTCACCCCACTACGACGCCCCTGAACCAGTCAGTGCATTGTAGAGCCGGTTCCAAGCCCGGGTAAATAAAGAGGGTTGTGGCGGGAGTACATGGGTCGAGGAAATATGATAATTATAATGTTCCTCCATAGAGCTGCTCTCATCAGTAACACTGTTATCTGCTGTGTTATACTCCACTCTTCTGATCTCCACCGTACTGTACTCTATTTTATTGTACTCTACCCTCGTGTGTGGCTCATCTAAATAAGAACAGAACAATTATTATTATTAAAAGTAGTTCCTAGTACACTGTATATTTAGTACTTATATATATATGGGTCATTGACGTGATGCCTAAAGTTTTTGTCCAACTGCATTTTCTTCAGATAAGAAAATGTTTAAATGCATAAAAAGATGCCATATGTATGTAGTATCTCTCCCATATATGTGCTCAATTTAACTTTTAACAAAACATTAGTAAATTGTCATTTTTTGTCTTTTAAAGTGTACTTTTAAAATATCATATGGTGCGACCGTCCGGCCATGACTTCTGTTTTAAAAACTTTGTTTAAATTCTCTACACCTATTCGTCTTTATTTTCTGTCCTACTCGGCATAATTTTCAAAGTGTTTTGCAGTACTGTACAAAAATGCAAAGTATTTTTATTTTCATTTCCATCATAATATACAAACAAACTTTGTCCGATGTATATACGTAAAGTGATGATGCTTTAAGCAATATTGTGCTGGGAAATCTTGGGTCCTGCCATCCATGTGGATGTTACTCTGACATGTAACACCTACCTAAGCATTGTTGCAGACCATGTTCACCCTTTGATGGAAAGTTTGTGAAACATTTCTATTCATGTCAGTACGATGAAATGTTAATAAAATCTGGTTTAAATTTATTGTTGTAGGGATTAGGTTTATTCATTTCTTCAAATTTTTAACAATAGGAGGTCTTCATGTCATTTGGGGCAACCATTTATCATGTGGTGCAACCAATAACAGACGTAACTGAATTAAATTATAAATAATAAATCTCACTTATGTTGCTGAAATATTAATCACTGATGCAGTATGCTTAAGTTAATGGTAATTGTAAAACATTTTAATGTGTTTAATGTGATTTACAGGAAAAGTAAGTCTGTTAAGTACATTTAACTTAAGGAAGTGAATTTGATGTTAAACAACAAAAAATACAACTACATTATTTACAAAAACTCAAAGTAATAAAATAATTTGTTTTTAAACACATTATATTATTGAGTACTTGCAAAGAAACTGTTAAGCATGTTGAGAAAATTAATTAATTTTAAAATAAATCACGGTCGCACCACATTACATTTTGTTAGGCCACAGCCAATTCATCTGGATGAAAAAACACTAAAATGACTTAATTTAAAATTTTAATAGGAACTTACGTGTACACAACATTCTAAATGAGTGAACAATTGCAAGAAACACTCATATTTGTAGTATTTTAAAATTGGCCTGTTGAAAATCCTTATAGGCTACGTCATTGACCCATATATCTTACTTATATATAGTACTTATATGACACACACACACACTTACCCCATATACTGCCCGCAGGTATGCTTTCCATCACTGCCCTGTCTAACTGCCTAATGGCATCAGGCAGGGTTGCCCTGTTTCTCCTGTCCTGCTGTCTAAAGTGCTCAGACATGGTGAGCGGCGGTGTGTTGTCTATCACTGTCATGTCCTGACTCGTGTTATTTGGGGTTCTTTCCAACTGCCCCCTTTCCCCTGGTGTGTTTTCCACCGGCTCCGTCTGCACCGCGACATCTCGGGTGCTCCGGGTGCTTCGTTCCTGGTATTCTGGTGCCTCCGTCTGCACCGCGACATCTCGGTCCCCTGGTGCCCCTGCTGGCACCACGACATCTCGGTCCCCTGGTGCCTCCGTCTGCACCGCGACATCTCGGTTCCCTGGTGCCCCTGCTGGCACCACGACATCTCGGTCCCCTGGTGCCTCCGTCTGCACCGCGACATCTCGGTTCCCTGGTGCCCCTGCTGGCACCACGACATCTCGGTCCCCTGGTGCCTCCATCTGCACCGCGACATCTCGGTCCCCTGGTGCCTCCGTCTGCACCGCGACATCTGGTGCCCCTGCTGGCACCGCGACATCTCGGGTGCTCCGGGTGCTTCGTTCCTGGTATTCTGGTGCCTCCGTCTGCACCGCGACATCTCGGTTCTCTGGTGCCCCTGCTGGCATCGCGACATCTCGGTTCCCTGGTGCCTCCGTCTGCACCGCGACATCTCGGTTCTCTGGTGCCCCTGCTGGCATCGCGACATCTCGGTCCCCTGGTGCCTCCGTCTGCACCGCGACATCTCGGTTCGCTGGTGCCCCTGCTGGCACCACGACATCTCGGTCCCCTGGTGCCTCCGTCTGCACCGCGACATCTGGTGCCCCTGCTGGCACCGCGACATCTCGGGGGTTCTTACGTGCTCCGCTCCACTTCTGGTTCAACTTCTGGAGGAGCAGATAACAGCCGGCAGCGGAAGCGGCTGTAACGCCGACCACAAAAGCTGCTGAGCTCAGGTCGCCTCCCCAACTAAAGCCACTGAACGCCATCGAAAATACCGTGAATGTGAGTGAATAAATCGCTGCGTGTGTCTCGGTCAGGTGTCGGCGAACGAATGATGGAGGAGCGTCCTCTCTGCGCTATTTATACCCTCAGTAGAGCGGCATTATTACTACGTCATAATGGTTTCATCCGCCTGACGTCGCACCTCGAGGTACTACGTCATCCTAATCCCGGGATTCTGTAGTCCTCGTTATGCCCATATTTGGAGACCAGGTGTGACGGAGAATTCAGTTCCCCGTTTCCCCTTTAACGCGCATGTGCAAAAATCGTGACGTTTTTTTCTGTTGCTTCGTTGAGCATCGGTTTATTTGGAATATGTGTAAGTTTATAGCTGTATGTTCTTTTCACATTTCATGTTGTATGTTAGGTAGTTTGTGATTAAATACATACACCTGGCTTTCAAACAACTAGAATGAACGTGTCAGATTTATTTGTAAATAAATCCTAATACAGGACATATAAATATAAATCCCTTTTATAAATTATCTTATACCATCCCATCAACATATAATATGCCATTATGCCAGGAGGTTGCTGGTTCAAACCCCATTGTTGCCACATAATAAATCCTTATTCAGACACTAGTTTGTTTCTTCTCGTTTTGTCACACAAGATAAAGTTTTGGTGCAGCACAAATAAACTATATCGCACAGGACAATAAGCAGTCTGTGTTATTATTTAAGGTTACTCATCTCAGCTGCACTACTATGCCTGGGGAATAAGGTTCCCCACATGTATATCACTGTGTGTGTATTCATAAAACACTACGGTGATGCTGGTGATGTATTTAACTGTCATTATGTAGAACAAGTTTAAGCTATAGATCAGTCCATTACAACACAGGGGGGAACACATTTACCTGGAGACCTGGGGAAAATGGTTCCCCACATGTACAGTGTATCACAAAAGTGAGTACACCCCTCACATTTCTGCAAATATTTCATTATATCTTTTCATGGGACAACACTATAGACATGAAACTTGGATATAACTTAGAGTAGTCAGTGTACAGCTTGTATAGCAGTGTAGATTTACTGTCTTCTGAAAATAACTCAACACACAGCCATTAATGTCTAAATAGCTGCAACATAAGTGAGTACACCCCACAGTGAACATGTCCAAATTGTGCCCAAAGTGTCAATATTTTGTGTGACCACCATTATTATCCAGCACTGCCTTAACCCTCCTGGGCATGGAATTCACCAGAGCTGCACAGGTTGCTACTGGAATCCTCTTCCACTCCTTAATGATGACATCACGGAGCTGGTGGATGTTAGACACCTTGAACTCCTCCATCTTCACTTGAGGATGCGCCACAGGTGCTCAATTGGGTTTAGTCCATCACCTTTACCTTCAGCTTCCTCAGCAAGGCAGTTGTCATCTTGGAGGTTGTGTTTGGGGTCGTTATCCTGTTGGAAAACTGCCATGAGGCCCAGTTTTCGAAGGGAGGGGATCATGCTCTGTTTCAGAATGTCACAGTACATGTTGGAATTCATGTTTCCCTCAATGAACTGCAGCTCCCCAGTGCCAGCAACACTCATGCAGCCCAAGACCATGATGCTACCACCACCATGCTTGACTGTAGGCAAGATACAGTTGTCTTGGTACTTCTCACCAGGGCGCCGCCACACATGCTGGACACCATCTGAGCCAAACAAGTCTATCTTGGTCTCGTCAGACCACAGGGCATTCCAGTAATCCATGTTCTTGGACTGCTTGTTTTCAGCAAACTGTTTGCTGGCTTTCTTGTGCGTCAGCTTCCTTCTGGGATGACGACCATGCAGACCGAGTTGATGCAGTGTGCGGCGTATGGTCTGAGCACTGACAGGCTGACCTCCCACGTCTTCAACCTCTGCAGCAATGCTGGCAGCACTCATGTGTCTATTTTTTAAAGCCAACCTCTGGATATGACGCCGAACACGTGGACTCAACTTCTTTGGTCGACCCTGGCGAAGCCTGTTCCGAGTGGAACCTGTCCTGGAAAACCGCTGTATGACCTTGGCCACCATGCTGTAGCTCAGTTTCAGGGTGTTAGCAATCTTCTTATAGCCCAGGCCATCTTTGTGGAGAGCAACAATTCTATTTCTCACATCCTCAGAGAGTTCTTTGCCATGAGGTGCCATGTTGAATATCCAGTGGCCAGTATGAGAGAATTGTACCCAAAACACCAAATTTAACAGCCCTGCTCCCCATTTACACCTGGGACCTTGACACATGACACCAGGGAGGGACAACGACACATTTGGGCACAATTTGGACATGTTCACTGTGGGGTGTACTCACTTATGTTGCCAGCCATTTAGACATTAATGGCTGTGTGTTGAGTTATTTTCAGAAGACAGTAAATCTACACTGCTATACAAGCTGTACACTGACTACTCTAAGTTATATCCAAGTTTCATGTCTATAGTGTTGTCCCATGAAAAGATATAATGAAATATTTGCAGAAATGTGAGGGGTGTACTCACTTTTGTGATACACTGTATATCACTGCATGATGATTTTGTTTTAAATTGCAAACTACAGGCACACACACATTTTAAGAACAAAATATCTGTATTAGAAATTAGTGTTAATTATACATATATTACAATTATTCAAATATATAATAAAGAAATCCACATCAATGCAAAGTAAAACTTAAATATTTGAAATACTTTTTTCTTTCTTTAAAAAACTAAATAAAATAAAATCTGACATGTGCAAATTTATTTGGGGATGGTGCCCTGGGATTGACTAGCATCACATCCATAGTGCACTCCTGCCGTACATCAGAATCAGAATCAGAATCAGAATCAGATTTATTGGCCAGGTATGTGGATACACACAAGGAATTTGTTTCCGGCTGATGGTATCTCTCTAGTAATGGTACGATACAGTGTACAAGCAACGTATACATTAAACATTAAACACAAAATAATCCAAGCTATAAGATTATATACACACAATATACAGATATGTAATTTAGCAGCATCTGAAATATTTACAAAACAGTAAAGTGCACAACATGTAGGATGAGTACTACAGTGTAGTCAATTTGGCAGCAGATGAATATTTTTACGCTTACGTGTTATGTATTATCAGTCATTTATTTATTTAGTAGGGAGATCGCCTGTGGGAAGAAACTGCTTTTAAATCTGGTGGTTTTAATGTGGATGGATCTATAGCGCCTGCCGGAGGGGAGGGGTTGGATAAAGTAATGTCCAGGGTGTGAGGAGTCAGTGATAATTTTCTCTGCCCGTTTCTTGGTTCTTGAAGTATACAAGTCCTGGAGAGAGGGGAGAGGAGCACCAATGATTTTTTCAGCTGACTTCACCAGTCGCTGCAGTCTGTTCCTTTGTTGTGTTGTGGCTGCACCAAACCAGACTGTGATGGAAGTGCACAGAACTGATTCGATGGCCGCAGTGTAGAATTGTCTTAGCAGCTCCTGTGGCAGTCCCAGCTTTCGCATTTTCCGCAGAAAGAACATTCTCTGTTGGGTTTTCTTGATGGTGGAGTTGATGTTATACTCCCACTTCAGGTCCTGGGAAATGATACATCCAGTTTCCCCAGGAACAGTTCTGGATCCTCCACGGCCATGACCAGGATAAAGCAGTTACTAAACAGAAATGAAATTACAGATGATTAATATATCATTACAATCTTGTATAATTTGATGTATTAAAGTCAAACTATCAACGTTCCTTATCTACTACATATTTTATTTTTATATTAATTTAATATGAAGATCCGTAAATCTGAAAAAAGGAAAAATCTTATTAAAATCGCATACAATTATATTAATTAATGTAAAATTGTTTTTATAACAATTGTTGTTCCTCACCTACAACTGAAAATGACTTTTTATATTTATTTTATAATAATTTTATTGTGCGCAGGGGGTGCTGGAGCTTATCCCAGCTTTTCAATGGGTGCAAGGCACACAGTAACACCCTGGACGGGATCAGTCCATCGCAGGGCACACACACACACACGCACGCACACACATATAGGACAATTCAGAACCTCTTTTTGATGCTTTTATATTTAGTTTATATTACATTATAATAAAGATCAGTAGATGTAAAATTATTCTATATTGGAGATAAATAAATCTATTAAAGTTTAATGTGATTTAATTTATTATTGTTAAGCTAGTTTTCACATACAGACTGTAATGTCCCTCACTTCCTACAATTCTTTTTTTATAACTTTTGTAATATTTTATTTTAAAAATAATTATTTTAATTGAATTATGAAAGTCTCATTTAATTTTATTTATTAATGTAGCCCCCTTAGAGTGTTTGTTCAATACTGTTTTGTTTATGTTAATGAGAGTTTAATTCTTAATATAGTTCAATAATTTTACAGTGTTCTACTGAGTCGATTCTTTTATTTCAAAATGACTCGATGGCTTTGTTTATTTTCTCTTACTTAATTTGATCTTACTTAAAGAAATCCAAGAAAACCGGTTGCCTTGAAAAAGTTAAGTAAATATAACACTTATTTTCAAGTTATGGTTACTTAATGTCTACCATTAAAGTCTACTTAAGATAGTCTTATTTACTAAATTTAATTCAGTAGTTCCTACTTTAAACAGAATATACATGTAACATGTAAATGACATTAAAGAGTTATTATTAATTACACAAATAAAACATCCACATTTAAGACAATCAAAACATTACTTAATTTGGCACAGATGTTCAATCATTTTTTTATTGTATCTGTCCACAAGTCAAGCAAATAGCTTAAGTGTGACTTGCAATGCCATCCATAATGATATTACATTCCAGTATGATACCAGTGCTGGATGGCTCAACGTGCAGGGTATTTGGGTTGCTGGCTGTCTTCAGGTATAACAGTTATTATCCCAACAGGAGGCTGCAAGAAATCGGTAACAGCATCTGAATCCTGCAGACAAAAATACTGTAATCTGATCTGGATAATCTAGGGCAGATGGAATGATTTTGACATTTATACACATGCATGTTTATAAACATCAGAACTGTAGCGGTGCAGAGATTAGCGTATAGTAATAAATCACATTTCATTAACTAATTCATACTCGTCCTGTCGTCTGACTAGAGAAACAGTAACCACACTAACTACATTTTTAAATAAACACATCAAATTATTACTTCAAGTCAATAAAAATGAGCCAGGTCAACAATTTTGTCAAAAATGTGTTCTGCTGAGGCTGTGACATGTCAGCTAGCAAGCTAGCTGCGCTAATTGTTTAATGTTCGAATTCTAATTACTGGCAGTTATTGCTTTAGACAAAAAATTGGCATATGAAAAGCAGTTGTGACTAAGGAAACAACTAACAAATGTTACTAAGTGAAATTACTTACCTACTTAGAAAAAGTTACGCTTCTAGTGAGTCCTGCGTCTGAAGAGTTGTCCTGCTTTGCTTCTTGCACATGCGCACTGCAAATGCATGTGCATGCATTTCCCAGCTTTATTCAGTGTTGTGTGTGAAACATGAAGGACAAAAAAACTTTGGAATACTGATTCCATTTACCTTCTCAAAAACACCAACTACAACTGTTGTTTAAGACCTGATAACTACAGGTATATAATTTGACCTATATACATGTATATATAAGGATGATATACGTAAAAACAGTGTCTCTGCATATACAATTTAGTGTGCATTACTGAAAGAATGTTAATTAATACAGCAAGTAATTAATTAGTTAACAGCATTAGTTAATAGTATGTTAGTAGTTAACAACTGTCTTTATTAATGGCTATTCATATGTCACTCATTAATTTGTTAATGTATACATATCATTAATTCATCATTAATTCATGATGCACTATTTATTAGTTGATGTATTAACTCATTGTTAATAAACTGGTAGTTAAGTGTTAGTGAATGCTTAGTTATGTACACGTATTGTAAAGTGTTACCCATATTCCAAATAAACCGATGCTTAACGAAGCGACAGAAAAAAGTCACGATTTTTGCACATGCGCGTTAAAGGGGAAACAGGGGGAACTGAATTCTCCATCACACCTGGTCTCCAAATATGGGCATAACGAGGACTACAGAATCCCAGGATTAGGATGACGTAGTACCTCGAGGTGCGACGTCAGGCGGATGAAACCATTATGACGTAGTAATAATGCCGCTCTGCTGAGGGTATTGTAGCGCCAGCAAGTTATAGGGAGGGGCGTCAGGGCCGCCAGATGGTTATTTTAGACACTCATTCACACACACAGACATTCACACAACAGACAGACAACATAGAGAGCTGCCTATCCAGCCCTTACCGTAGCCACCCCATCCCCAACACTGGCCTACATGGCTACGGTAAGTCTGGATATCACGGCCGCAAGGCTTTTTGGGTAAAGCCTGTTCCGGCCCCCCAGTGGCGCCGCTACAGTATAAATAGCGCAGAGAGGACGCTCCTCCATCATTCGTTCACCGACACTTGACCGAGACACACGCAGCGATTTATTCACTCACAGTGTAACAGTGTAACTAGTTTAATATGTCGAATCTAGCTGTATAATTCACTGCTGCACAAGCGTTTACTTTGTCATACAAGTTGTAAAATACCGGTTTTGTTGATCTTTTAAAATATTGTCCATTACCAAGTGTTGATGAATGGAGTAGTGTTCAATAGACAATAGATTAAGATATGTTCCGAGGCTTATGCCTAGTTCACACTACACGATTTTAGCACTGAATTTCGCTCGGCGACTGATCGGCGCTTGATTCTCCGGGTCGGGAGCAACTCACTCGGCGATCAAAACTCGGCTCTCAGTCTCTAAGTGTGAACTATCCAACAACTCGATCTGACCGGCTCGCCGACCGCTCGGTGACTGGATTGAGTTTTCTAGCACATCAGATATCTGATCTCAGTTGTGCGACTGGGAATGAGTGACATGTCGAACAGCCAATGAGAACGCAGGATACGGTGTGAGGGGAAACACAGGAGGGAAGTGTAAACACTGGGACAAGGGCTTAATGGACTCCTTGCACTCAAGGCTATGACGCATTTCCGTTTTCAAATAGTGCGGCTTGATCGTTTCCGGTTGTATTGTTTACATTCATCGGCATACGCAAAACTTTCGTGAGATTGAAATGAGTGTCCGGTGTAAAGTTTTTAAATCGGAACATTTCCAGAAACAGCTCAAGAATTATTCAGAGCACTGTTGTGTGCCTCTTTGCTCGGCGTCGGCGAAGTTTAATGGAAGTTTTCATAGCTTCCCAGTTTAGAGTGAACTCAGGAGGCAGTGGCTAATAAACATCTGTCTGGACCACTTTAATATTTCGCCTTATACGAAGGTCTATAGCAGACATTTCTTACCAGACCACTTGGTTGAACCAAAAATTACAGAAAATCTGAGAAAATTTACAAAGGGTGCAGGCTAATTAATTTCCCATTCCCATACAGTAAACATTAGCCAGTTATTTACAGTGGCATGCCTGTTGTCAAACTATCAAAACAAAGCACTAGTTAAGGTATGGGTTAAATAAAGCAGTAGTTATCAACTCCAGTCCTAGGGACCCCATGCCCTCTGTAGTATTGTAAATACAGTAAATACTGTTGTATTTCTCAACACTTTAAATTCAGCTCCTGATTTAATTAAGCAAACATGTAAATAATTTGCATTACACACAAGTTCTTTACATAAAAACACAATGCACTGTTTCACAAAAACACAAACAATCTTTTATTAAGTAAACATATGATTTAATTTTGTTTGTTTGTCTTATTAGGATTTTAATATCATGTTTTACACTTTGGTTACATTCATGACAGGAACGGTAGTTACTCATTACACAAGATTCATCAGTTCACAAGTTATTTTGAAAAGTTACAGACAATTTTATGTCTCCAGTTCACCTCACTTGTACGTCTTTGGACTGTGGGAGGAAACCGGAGCACCCGGAGGAAACCCACACAGACACGGGGAGAACATGCAAACTCCACACAGAAAGGACCCGGACCGCCCCACCTGGGGATCGAACCCAGGACATTCTTGCTGTGAGGCGACAGTGCTACCCACTCAGCCACTGTGCCGCCCTATAATTTATTAAGTATACAGAATATTCAATATTTACATTTTCTCATTTCTGTCCACAAATTATGTATTTATTGAACTGTAAAAGACCATAGTTTAGACACACCAGGTTCTGTAAATATTTGGTATACTCTTTGTACATTAAAACATTAAGTCTAAACAAATTCTCTTTCCAATATTTATTATTATTTATTATTTATCCATTATTTGTTACTCTAGGCTTGCGGAGCAGATGCCAGTCAGAACTCTGCTCCCGAGTTGACACCTCAATTTTTTGAGCCATATCAATAAGCTCCTGTTCAGTGCACACAAAAGCACAGGTGGGTGCATCAAGGTGGTGGTCTTTCAGAGGCAGAAGTGGGGTTGATGGAACATCAGGATGCAGCGTGGTGTGTCGTATGGGTAAAACAGGCTGCCGATATGACAGAACACTGCCCTCCTGCACTATACCAAACGCACACTGCAGAGCTGGCTTGTTGAGTTCCATGCGGCTTGTCTTCAAGGCTGAATTTTTCATAAGCCTCTGCCACTCTTAACATGCATGGATCCGGTAAAGGGCCCACCATGCCCCTGTAGAGTCCACTCCTACAAATTTAAGTACAGACAATACCCCAAACTATAAGCATTCAGGTTAATAATAAATTAAAGTTAATTATAACTATTTATACATTTCAGGTGTGGAAGAGCAGGTCAATTGTACAACTGCAGGTCTAATGAGCAGATTTGTAAAGTAATGAATCACCTTACCTAACTACGCCTTGAGACTTTTGATTTGGCACAGGTTTCGTGATCATGTTGTTGACTGGTCCTGGCTTTACACCCTAATAAGAGAGACAAACGTTGCTGCAATGTAGTACAGACAGTGCATTAAATCAGAATGCTTATCAAGTGTGATTATTATAAACTTACAATTGTCCGAGGTTTGTGCCAGTCCTGTTCAGTTTCAGTACAGCTGTGCACAGGGGGAACTACTGGCACACTGAGCTGAGAGAAATGTGCAGTTTGAAAAAGCAAAGCCACTATGTTGCATAGGGCATAGGGCAGTGCCTGCAACACATGAACTGCATGTGTGTGTCAGCACAACAGGAGATGAATCTCGTAGCCCAATCTGTAAGGGGGTACGCAAAATTAGTAATGACTTTGTTTAATTCAGGGGTTCCTATACCAGTCCTGGGGATCCCATATCACTTTTTTTTGTTTTAACTTATTTAAAACCTGATTGAACTAATTAACAAATTAAGTTCCTCGTGGGTAAGGCTGAGTAAAGTGTTTTTAAATGGAGAGAAAAAAAGTGTGTATGGCATAAGCACCCCAAGAACGGAACCTGGAACCTCTTGCTTATTTTATAGCAATAGGTTTTGGATATAGAACATTATACAACAGTTAGTTCCGACCGTACAATCTGATTGGTTGAGAAGCGTTCTAACCGTGCTGATATTCGTGACAACAGCACGGGCTTTTCACACCACAACGGTATTACTCCGCTGACGCGTTGCCAGTAACGACAAGCTGCATGCACACTGTTGTAATATGCCTTTAAGACGTTAAAGGGTTAACACGGAGTTACGCTTGATGCCGTATACGCATGCGTGGGTTCGGTTTAAGGATGCAATAAAACAAAGCTCTACTGAACAGTTTATCTCCTGTATTTCTTTCCAATAATACTTCATGTTTTAAATCCGTGATCTGATATACAATCTATCGCACTGTATAGGGAACATAACCAATTGTCTAATTCGCTATCTAGTGCACTGTGTAGCGAACATAAATCCGTGATTTGATACACAATCTAGTGCACTATGTAGGGAACTTTAATGTGTTTGTAACGCGAACAGTTAGCATAATAGCCCAGTTAGCAGCTTCTAAGAGTTCTGTTATCACCTGTATCCTCTGGTGTGTGCAAGAGGTTTTTTTATTTCTTTTTTTCCCTTCGGAGGTTCTTACCTTTTTCTTGTTGTTGTTCTTACCTCCCTGAAATGAGTTTTTGCAACTTGGAATGTCTGCTTTGTAGTGTTAAACTTTATATTTGTTGTGGAACTACTTTTAGGCGGAAGGTATTGTCAATATTAAAGCATATTTATTATTAAATTTAGGGCTTTTTTGATTTATTTTCTTTCTTTATTTTGTGAAAACTGTTGTATAAAAGCAATAGAACACTTGAGGTCGTGTGCAGGGGCGGATCTAGAAAAATATTTATGGGGTGGCGAGAGGGGGGCAGGAATTTTTGAGGGGTGGCAACATATGGCAGACGTATTTATACTGAATTTAATCACAGTTATAACAGTTTGATGAGAAATAGTATGTACACACTACAAAAGGGCACGGGCTGCCATTTACAAACTCATACAGACAAACTTAATCTCACGCAATCAATGTCTTGCATTTAAGGTTTCATGTGAAACAGTTCATATTAGGAATAAGTGACCATACAATGTAATCTCATTAATAGGAGATAAAAGTATGGTAACACTACTGTAGGTGGGGCATTATCATTATCAAAGGAAAGGCATTAAGGTAAGACACAGGTGATGAGTGGCAGATGTATGAGAGGGAAAGCAAACAGTTTTTGACTGTCAGAGTGGCAGCGTTGCAAATTGGCCATAACTTTTCTTTTAATTTGTTGCTGCCAACTGGGGTGGCAGCAGGGGTGGCAAGGCTTTCTTTTAGGGTGGCATTTGCCACCCTATGCCACCCCGGTAGATCCGCCCATGGTCGTGTGTTATCACGAATAACATCACGGCTGTGATGATCTACGGCACTCACCTTCGGTTCGTGCCTGCGACCGAATTCGTGATAACACACGCCCTCTCGTGTTCTATTGCTTAATAGAACATCAAAGAACAGTGAACACTGATTTGAACATCTGAACTTTAGAGCAAAAAGAGATCCCAACCCAGTCATTTAACCCTATGTTTTGCATTTTTTTCCACCATATTTTTCCACCAGATTCAGCTCATTACCTAAGTAAAGGCTGGTCATGTGGGGGAAATACAAAAATTTGAAAAGTTTGGTGTTCATAGGACTGAATTTGGGAATCCTGGATTGCCAATATGTTTATTCCTAGAGCAGTGTCTCTTAATGCTACTTCTGGTAACTCTAGATTAGGTATATTGAATACTTGGTACGTTGAATCATGGAATATTTAAAACTGTATGGAGTGGTCAGGAACAGGACTGAGAAACACTGCCATAGAGTGTCAAACTCAGCTCCTGGATGCCAACAGCTTTTTCCAATTTTAGAACAAGACAGTTATATAAGAAGTGAACATTAAATGAAGTTAATGCTAAACTCTGCAGTGCTGTGGACACAGGAGGGAGGTCTGAAACCCCTGGTTTAGCCCTACTCTTCCTCCCTACTCGTAAACTGTGCGCTGACTCGTTCTTCTTCATGGATCTGTAGCACAAGGCTCTCACACTGACCTCCCCTGCCAGCCTGTCCCTATTTGACACTGAATAAAAATAACACACAAATTAACTGTGCAGTTTGTACATTAGATAGCTAGATACCTCATCGTTAATAAACAACTAACGATGAAAACTAAAAGCAACGTTTTCATGCTGTTAAGCTGTGTTAGCAATACTGACCATTATAGCATAACAGGATGAAAAAAGACATCAAACGTGTCACGTGGGTGGAGAAAGGACTCAAGCGCGGAGGTTAAATGAAATAATGATTTTATTTACTTAAACAAAACAATAAAATCAAAACACAAAATAGAAACAAAAACAAATAGAAACCCCAATGGACGGCGCTGGGCGCTGTTGGCAACCAAAATCCAAAAGGGAAAAAAAATAAGATGCTGGACGCGAATCCCGGTCGTTGAGCGGAACTGGGCGCGTTACCAGCGCGCCAATGCAGCGCGGATGAGGGGGGTGATTGTAGACGCTGAAGGCGCTTCGGTGAGCTGACGCAAGGGTAGCAAATCTCCGCTAATAGCCTAGCCCCAGCACAGCGGTTGGCTAGGGTTGTTCGCTATCGGCGGACACCTCGCTTAAGGAACCACACCGATCTGAAAGAAGAGAGAAAATCATATTTGGTTAGTCAAGTTCACAAATGCAGATAAGAACCGGGTGATGGCGTGATAGCCGAGCGCTTGACGGCATCACCATCAGGCAGTACGAAACCCACTCGAACTCAGTATAAACCAGTTGGATTCGAACCGGGTAGTGGCGTTTTAGCCGAGCGCTTGACGGCATCGCCACCAGGCAGTTACAGAATCCAATGGGCCACTAGAAAGTGAACGCCCCCGAAATCACCTATGGTGCGGTTCGGGGGTAACAGAAGGTTCCTTCTTTAGCCGCAGCCGGAGTCAGTCTGTCCGAGAAAATAGGTAAAGAAAACCGGTTAATGATAAAGGTAATCAAGCTCCTAATGCGGATTCGAACCGGATTTGCTGGCGGACCAACTGAGCGTTTTCCGGAGTCGCCACCCAAGGGTTGCAGAATCCAATAGCTAGATTCAATAAGCGAACTATAGCGGTGAGCTATCCAGCGCCGTCTCACGGGGCTGGCTTCACCCGCTAAAGCTAAATGCTAAGCCAATAATATCGATTAAGCGAACCGGTTATTGACTAAGGTAATCAAGCTCCTAATGTGGATTCGAACCGGGGTTGCTGGCGGACCAACCGAACGTTTTACGGAGTCGCCACCCAACGGTTGCAGAATCCAATAGCTAGATTCAACAAGCGAACTAAAGCGGTGAGAGATCCAGCACCGTAACACGGGGCTGGCTTCAACCGCTAATGCTAACGAGGAAATAAAAAGCAGTTCGAGGACTGCACGGCATCGCACCACGCTACTTCTAAGAAAGGTAAAGCAAAGCTAATTACCTCAACCTTGCGGTCTACACACCCTAATGGCCTTATGCCACCAGGGGTACCTCTAAGGCTAAAAAGAAGTGTGGGGGAGCCGTCAGCAGTCCCCACGGACACCGCAGTGCCCAAAACAAAAAAGGAAATGAAGGCAGAAGGTGCGACGCCTGCAGCCTAGCGGCGTGCCCTTAAATAAGGGAACCGCAGCTGCAGGTCGTTCGCCCTAACGAGCTGGCCTATTACATAAGGCCTAGCTCAGTACTGCTCTGTAAGGCTTGTGACGTCGGGGAAGAGTGGTAAGTCCCACAGACGCCACCAAGCCTTACAAAACGTAATAATTTGAACGTAATACATGCCTAGAAGTAAATGTCATGAACAACAGCCAAGTTGCAGTTTCAACATAAGACTTCCACTTGTCAACAGGACAAACTAACCCAGCTAACACTAATGTAGTTACCCTTGCTAACGCTAGCTAACTAGCTTCTTTCTGTACTTCGCGGGCTAACCTAAAATATAAGATAAGCATTTCCTTACCTGCGTAGTTGTGTATGTATGACAAGGCATACAATTTAAAGCCCTTCTCCAGCTTGCTAGAGGGGGCTTTACTGGTCTTCTTACATATCCGATGAACGTCGTTCACGTTCATTTTTGGAAGCTCTTGTAAACACCGACTGAAAAATACAGCCAAACACCAAACCGGAAACGCTGGAGCAGCACTAAAGAAAATGCGGAAGTAGTTGTGCAAAGAGCCCATTGTGCTCCATGTTGTGTCCAGGTATGTTTACTATAGTTTTACTGTTTAATGTTTTTAATTTAGAAATGTATGGATTTTATTTGTATTGTGTACCATGTATGTTTTATTTACATGTGCTTTTCTTCATTTTTTTTGTTTTTGTTTATAATATTTACATATTTCTACATATTACAATATTTACATAGCTCTTATTATACTATATGTTTAAAATTTCATACGTGTATATACAGTGTATCACAAAAGTGAGTACACCCCTCACATTTCTGCAGATATTTAAGTATATCTTTTCATGGGACAACACTGACAAAATGACACTTTGACACAATGAAAAGTAGTCTGTGTGCAGCTTATATAACAGTGTAAATTTATTCTTCCCTCAAAATAACTCAATATACAGCCATTAATGTCTAAACCACCGGCAACAAAAGTGAGTACACCCCTTAGTGAAAGTTCCTGAAGTGTCAATATTTTGTGTGGCCACCATTATTTCCCAGAACTGCCTTAACTCTCCTGGGCATGGAGTTTACCAGAGCTTCACAGGTTGCCACTGGAATGCTTTTCCACTCCTCCATGACGACATCACGGAGCTGGCGGATATTCGAGAGTTTGCGCTCCTCCACCTTCCGCTTGAGGATGCCCCAAAGATGTTCTATTGTGTTTAGGTCTGGAGACATGCTTGGCCAGTCCATCACCTTTACCCTCAGCCTCTTCAATAAAGCAGTGGTCGTCTTAGAGGTGTGTTTGGGGTCATTATCATGCTGGAACACTGCCCTGCGACCCAGTTTCCGGAGGGAGGGGATCATGCTCTGCTTCAGTATTTCACAGTACATATTGGAGTTCATGTGTCCCTCAATGAAATGTAACTCCCCAACACCTGCTGCACTCATGCAGCCCCAGACCATGGCATTCCCACCACCATGCTTGACTGTAGGCATGACACACTTATCTTTGTACTTCTCACCTGATTGCCGCCACACATACTTGAGACCATCTGAACCAAACAAATTAATCTTGGTCTCATCAGACCATAGGACATGGTTCCAGTAATCCATGTCCTTTGTTGACATGTCTTCAGCAAACTGTTTGCAGGCTTTCTTGTGTAGAGACTTCAGAAGAGGCTTCCTTCTGGTGTGACAGCCATGCAGACCAATTTGATGTAGTGTGCGGCGTATGGTCTGAGCACTGACAGGCTGACCCCCCACCTTTTCAATCTCTGCAGCAATGCTGACAGCACTCCTGCGCCTATCTTTCAAAGACAGCAGTTGGATGTGACGCTGAGCACGTGCACTCAGCTTCTTTGGACGACCAACGCGAGGTCTGTTCTGAGTGGACCCTGCTCTTTTAAAACGCTGGATGATCTTGGCCACTGTGCTGCAGCTCAGTTTCAGGGTGTTGGCAATCTTCTTGTAGCCTTGGCCATCTTCATGTAGCGCAACAATTCGTCTTTTAAGATCCTCAGAGAGTTCTTTGCCATGAGGTGCCATGTTGGAACTTTCAGTGACCAGTATGAGAGAGTGTGAGAGCTGTACTACTAAATTGAACACACCTGCTCCCTATGCACACCTGAGACCTAGTAACACTAACAAATCACATGACATTTTGGAGGGAAAATGACAAGCAGTGCTCAATTTGGACATTTAGTCATGTAGTCTCTTAGGGGTGTACTCACTTTTGTTGCCGGTGGTTTAGACATTAATGGCTGTATATTGAGTTATTTTGAGGGAAGAATAAATTTACACTGTTATATAAGCTGCACACAGACTACTTTTCATTGTGTCAGTGTCATTTTGTCAGTGTTGTCCCATGAAAAGATATACTTAAATATCTGCAGAAATGTGAGGGGTGTACTCACTTTTGTGATACACTGTAGGTATATAAGTATATAGTATATATAACCTATAAAACAATCCATGCTGTTCGGGTTGCCAAATCCACTCAGATTCATTTATTTTTCCTCTTTGATTTTACGCTGCATCGGCGCACAAACTTGATCGCTCGCTACATGTTGATGTGCTTTTTTGGACGTGGTATCATTAAACCCCTCGTCACTTCTCACGTGTGTTTTTGTAAAAAAAAAAAAAAAAACGTAGTTTGGGAGACTGCGATTCCAGTCAGTGATAGATGGTGTAGTGTGAAACCCCCTTATTCCATGTAGTGTGAACTGTACAGTGACCCGGGAAATCAGAAAGCCGTGTAGTGTGAACTTGGCATAAACCATCCAATCAGAGGACTTAAAACGCCAAGCGTAATGTCCAGGCGCCCAGCAACCCCTTAGTAACGCCAACTCAAAATCTGATTGGTTACTGTATCAATTTCATTGCCTATGCTCGAGGTGCCCGCGCTACTGATTTTGAAGCCTTAAGGCAGATTTCTTTGACCCTGGCAACACATGACGACTGAAATATGATTGGATAATAGCTCTAGTATATGTCGTGTTCTTTCATAAACAATTGCGAACTAAACACGCAAGCTTTAATAACATAACTTTCATCTCACTTCATTACAAGCAAATTTGATACTGTCAGGCAATGCCGGATCCAACTGTGATGGATGAATAGGCAATGTAGTGCGTAGACGACGCCCCATAAGGAGTTGATCTGGGCTGTAACCACTCTGGAGAGGTGTTGCTCTATAGGCAAGCAAAGCCAAATACGGGTCTTTTGACTTTTTCAGGAGATTTTTAATTGTCTGAACTGCTCGTTCAGCTTCCCCATTACTCTGAGGGAACTTAGGGCTACTTGTCATGTGTCTGAACCCATAAGAAGCCGCAAAAGAAGTAAAGTTTTGTCCAGAAAACTGTGGTCCATTATCTGACATTAGAATCTCAGGAATGCCATGTCGAGCAAAAATCGACTTTAAATGGACAATGACATCAGTACATCTCGTGTGAGATAACTGTGAAATTTCTACATACCTGGAAAAATAATCTACAACCAGCAGATAAGTTTTCCCATCTAACATAAATAGATCTGCCCCTAACTTTTGCCATATGGTCTTTCAGGGCATTCTGTTGGCATGAGCGGCTCTTTGTGTTTTTTCCGCTCTTGAATGCATGTTCTGCATTTTAGCACCATTTCGTTCACTTGCTGGCTAAGTCCAGGCCACCACACAGACTGGCGAGCTCTCTCCTTGCACTTCACCACCCCTTGGTGTCCTTCGTGAAGTTTTGCTAGCACGTCATTACGCATCACTGAAGGTATAACGAGTCGTGCACCTTTTAGCAGTAAGCCATCTTTTACTGTAAGTGTAGCTCGCTCTGGCCAGTAATTTTTTACTACAGGTTCCTGTTTTGCGTGCATAGGCCAACCTTCTGTGCACAATGACATAACACGTGAGCAGACACTGTCAGCCTTTAACTGCTCTCTTAAATTGTCCATATACAGTGTATCACGAAAGTGAGTACACCCCTCACATTTCTGCAAATATTTCATTATATCTTTTCATGGGACAACACTATAGACATGAAACTTGGATATAACTTAGAGTAGTCAGTGTACAACTTGTATAGCAGTGTAGATTTACTGTCTTCTGAAAATAACTCAACACACAGCCATTAATGTCTAAATGGCTGGCAACATAAGTGAGTACACCCCACAGTGAACATGTCCAAATTGTGCCCAAATGTGTCGTTGTCCCTCCCTGGTGTCATGTGTCAAGGTCCCAGGTGTAAATGGGGAGCAGGGCTGTTAAATTTGGTGTTTTGGGTACAATTCTCTCATACTGGCCACTGGATATACAACATGGCACCTCATGGCAAAGAACTCTCTGAGGATGTGAGAAATAGAATTGTTGCTCTCCACAAAGATGGCCTGGGCTATAAGAAGATTGCTAACACCCTGAAACTGAGCTACAGCATGGTGGCCAAGGTCATACAGCGGTTTTCCAGGACAGGTTCCACTCGGAACAGGCTTCGCCAGGGTCGACCAAAGAAGTTGAGTCCACGTGTTCGGCGTCATATCCAGAGGTTGGCTTTAAAAGATAGACACATGAGTGCTGCCAGCATTGCTGCAGAGGTTGAAGATGTGGGAGGTCAGCCTGTCAGTGCTCAGACCATACGCCGCACACTGCATCAACTCGGTCTGCATGGTCGTCATCCCAGAAGGAAGCTGACGCACAAGAAAGCCCGCAAACAGTTTGCTGAAGACAAGCAGTCCAAGAACATGGATTACTGGAATGCCCTGTGGTCTGACGAGACCAAGATAAACTTGTTTGGCTCAGATGGTGTCCAGCATGTGTGGCGGCGCCCTGGTGAGAAGTACCAAGACAACTGTATCTTGCCTACAGTCAAGCATGGTGGTGGTAGCATCATAGTCTTGGGCTGCATGAGTGTTGCTGGCACTGGGGAGCTGCAGTTCATTGAGGGAAACATGAATTCCAACATGTACTGTGACATTCTGAAACAGAGCATGATCCCCTCCCTTCGAAAACTGGGCCTCATGGCAGTTTTCCAACACGATAACGACCCCAAACACAACCTCTAAGATGACAACTGCCTTGCTGAGGAAGCTGAAGGTAAAGGTGATGGACTAAACCCAATTGAGCACCTGTGGCGCATCCTCAAGTGGAAGGTGGAGGAGTTCAAGGTGTCTAACATCCACCAGCTCCGTGATGTCATCATGGAGGAGTGGAAGAGGATTCCAGTAGCAACCTGTGCAGCTCTGGTGAATTCCATGCCCAGGAGGGTTAAGGCAGTGCTGGATAATAATGGTGGTCACACAAAATATTGACACTTTGGGCACAATTTGGACATGTTCACTGTGGGGTGTACTCACTTATGTTGCAGCTATTTAGACATTAATGGCTGTGTGTTGAGTTATTTTCAGAAGACAGTAAATCTACACTGCAATACAAGTTGTACACTGACTACTCTAAGTTATATCCAAGTTTTAGTTCTATAGTGTTGTCCCATGAAAAGATATAATAAAATATTTGCAGAAATGTGAGGGGTGTACTCACTTTTGTGATACACTGTACATAGAACTAACTGGTAAGCTTTCAATAACACAATCCACATATATGTTAGTGCTTTCCATCAGCTCCGTTTCTTCTGTGGACATACATGTTACTACAGGTGAACGTGACAGTGTGTCCGCTGTCCAGAGTAGCTTCCCTGGCACGTGCACAATACAGTATGAATAGCGCATCAGCCTCATCCTGAAACGCTGAATTCTTGGTGGCAAAAGGTCTAGCGCTTGAGCTCCCAGCAAGCTGACAAGTGGTTTGTGATCAGTCTCCAGACAGAATTGTTTCCCTATTAGAAAATCACGAAAACGTTCACAGGCCCATGTGAGACCCAAAGCTTCCTTCTCAATCTGTGCATACCGCTGTTCTGTAGGAGAAAGCGACCGCGAAGCATACGCTACAGGCTTCCATTCTCCTTCCCATTTCTGAAGAAGTACACCACCCAAGCCATATGATGATGCATCGGCTGACACTTTAGTGTCTCTGTTTGGGTCATACATCGCCAGCACAGGAGTTGAAGATAATGCCTTTTTGAGCATTTGAAATGCTGATGCTTGATCCACACCCCAGAACCAGCAGTTCTTTTTGGAGAGAAGGTCACGAAGAGGTTTGTCTATTTCCGCAAGCTGGGGAATGAACTTTCCCAGCTGATTGACCATTCCAAGAAAACTTCTTAGTTCACTCTCATTACTGGGCTCTTTCATCTCCCTAACAGCTTCTGTCTTCTTTGGGTCTGGTCGAATACCAGTGACACCTATGATGTGACCCAAAAAGACCACCTCGCTCTTGGAGAGTTCACATTTTTCCAAATTTAATGTGATGCCTGATTTTTCCAGTCTTTTAAGCACAGCATGGAGTCTGGCATCATGCTCTTTTTGGTCACGACCCCACACCAGTAAGTCATCAATGTGACAGACTACACCATCTAACCCCTCTGTGATCTCAGCCATCATACATTGGAAGTATTCAGGAGCTGAAGCAATGCCAAATGGAAGGCGATTAAAACAGAACCGCCCAAAAGGAGTAATAAAGGTTGTGTATTTAGCTGATTCCTCTGTGAGTGGAATCTGCCAAAACCCCATATTGGCGTCCAGTGTGCTGAACATTTTTGCTCCAGCCAGCGTTCCAAGGCTTTGTTCCACTGACGGCAGAATGTACTTTTCACGACAAACGTACTGGTTCAGGCTAGTCAAATCTACGCATAAACGCACTTTTCCCCCATCTTTCTTGGGCACTACCACCATACCAGCACACCAATCGGACGGCCCCTCAACACGGCTGATAACACCCAGACTCTCCATACGCTGAAGTTCTGTCTTAACCTTTTCCGTCAAAGGTAGTGGAATTCTCCTGGGTGTTTTTAGGGAATATGGCACAGCCTCTCCTTTGAGCTTAATAGCATATGACTGCTGTACCACACCTAAACCACTGCATAACTTGGGGAAACTCATTTTTAGTGCCTCCATGTTTATGCCATCAACACGAACTATTAAGTCAAGGGCTACAATGGCTGGTAACCCTAACAAAGGCTTTCCTAAATCTTTGACCACATAAACCTTTTCAATAGTCTGTTCGGCCCCTTTTCTCAGCTGCAAGCTAATGTATCCTGAAACATCCAGTGGAATCCGTCCTGGACCCAGCAAAGGTTTCTCGGCTTTTTGAAGAGCAGGCAGCTGTGTATCGGAAAATATATGTTCGAAAACAGTCTGTGGGACAACAGTGACATCTGCTCCAGTGTCAAGTTTGAAAACTAACTATGTTTCTGCCATTTACATCTATCTTTACAGTCCATGGATTAACATTTGATGTCACAGAGCCAAGAAAGAAACTTTCCTCCTCTTCCTCTATGCCATGCACCGCTTTACCAGTACGGCACACACGCTGGTAGTGACCTTTCTTTCCACAGGAACGGCATTTTGCGTCTTTGGCAGGACAATCGTGCTTAGGGTGAAACGTACCCCCACATTTGTAGCACTGGGAACTTTTTTGATTTTTATTCTTAAAACCTTGTGGCTTTTCTCCATTATTTTCAGATTTCCACATCTGTAGTTTCCCTTTGCCTTTAAACACTCTGTCCACAGAGCTTACATCAATCTGCCTTGCACCACTGCCATCACTTCTCAGTGTAGTTTGCTGCTTTTTGATCTCTTCGCATTGTCTTGCCATGTTAATAGCTTTCTCCAAATCCAGGTCCTTTTCCATCTGCATGCGTTCTGAGAGCCGTGTGTCCGCCAGTCCTACTACAATCCTGTCTCCGATTAGCTCCATAATTGCAGTGCTCTGCTAAAGCGTACAGTGCAGTGACAAAAGCATCCACAGTCTCGTTAGCTTCTTGTTTGCGCTCATATACAATGTTCTTTTTCACTACAAAGAATGACTGGAAGCTATCCCTTACTTTAGTGTACTGGCACTGTTCCACATCACTAAGTTTCAGTCCTCTTAAAACGTCATCAGCTTCGTCACTCATGCAATAGATTAAAGTGTTCACCTGGTTCTCTTCGGAGCTTGACGCTAAATTGCTTGCTTGACGAAATCTCTCGAATCTCCGTATCCATTTTGTCCACTCGTGTGGTTTTGAAAAATCAAAGGGCTCCGGTGGCTGGATCATACCTGTCAAGTCTCCCGTTTTGGCCGGGAAACTACCGTATTTTACCCCTCTTTCCCGCCGTCTTCACGTATTAGTATTTTCCCGTAAATTTCCCGTATTATTTTATTGTGGTATCTTCAATCATCACATCCAAATATAATATATTTAAGTGTCTTTAATATTAACCAACAAATCTCAGATAAGCAATAAAGTCATGTGCAAACTCTCAGAACGGTAACTTTCTTCTGACCCTCCTTTAACTGCACCGCAACAATAACAAAAGGTAACAGTGCCTCCCACAGGTTCAGCTCCCCATTACAGGTAAGTATTTTTATGTTTCCTTTACACAATACTACAATTATAATTTAAAAAACATTCCTGTGCCTCTCCAAACTGAAATGTCACTAACCTCGCGAGAACTGCCACCCAGGCTGCTGCAAGTGGCAGTTCTCACGAGGTCAGTGCGGACAGCGGGAACAAACCTGGAACAGGGAGAGATGGATGGATGCAAGGAGAGGGCATTCCTGCCAAAAAAGTAAAGACTGCATGTAAATATCTAAATGGGACATCGAATTTACCTTTCTAAAGAGGAGCAGGATGGGGCAGAGTTCTGCATTCTGTAAGGTTTGTAACTGTGTTTTCATTTAGGCTGTATTATAAGAATTACATATGTAGGAATGTCCACAGCATTTCAGTGTCAACAAAGGTAGGCCTATCAGATTCTGATCATCTAATTGTAGTTTGTAAGTGGTTCACAGGTGGTTATTTTAGATTTCTTGTAAACCTGTCTTCAAATGTAAGGGATACTGAACCTAAATCCAAAACTTGACAGGTATGTGCTGGATGCTAAACGTAGCGCCGGGTGTGTTAGCCATACCGCTAGCTCCTTTCCCGCCTTGCGCGTTTTCACCGTCATTTATTTCACCGCTCACCGTTTACTTTCCTTATGTTTATGTTTGTTTAGACCAGCAGATAAGGCCAATATATGTCGTTTCTAATAAAAGTACCTAGGTGCTAAACATAACAATAATAAAATGTACTTACCAAATCAGTGTTCCCCCGCGGCTTGTCCAGAAATGTTCCAACTGCCGTTTAGTGACGGATAGATGTCCGAAGTGCGCATGTCCAAATCAGGTTGAATACAGAAACTTGCTTTTTTTTTTTTTACTGAATTTAAATTCAGAATATTGAGTAAAACGAGTGTTAATAACAAGTTGATGAAAACTGAGTTAGGCACACTCATTATATCTCATTAAATTAAGTGTTAAGACTTACAGTGTGCTCTCGTTGCCTCCTGGCTAGCGGGAAGGTACAAATGTCCAAATAAAATAATTTAATTCTTCACACAGAGAGGATTCTTAATTACAGCTAAAATATCATTATTATAAAATATATTTATTATAGCCGGTTTGTTGTGTGTGCGCACAAACCTCGCGGTGAAAACATCCAGCTTCAACACAAAGCTGAACAGCTTCTTCATCTCGATCGTAATGAGTTAATAATGAATTTATGCCCCTAAGATAATGAGTTTATGCCCCTAAGCCCCGCCCCCACATATCAAGGAAGACACAACGCCCATGGTGAGGGTACTAATCCGAGCAGACTGTGTAGGGAAGGTATTGTGAATTGAGACACAGCCCTTTAGTTTCTCGCTAGTTCTTCTACATTACAGGTCCTTCTCAAAAAATTAGCATATTGTGATAAAGTTCATTATTTTCCATAATGTAATGATAAAAATTAAACTTTCATATATTTTAGATTCATTGCACACCAACTGAAATATTTCAGGTCTTTTATTGTTTTAATACTGATGCTTTTGGCATACAGCTCATGAAAACCCAAAATTCCTATCTCAAAAAATTAGCATATTTCATCCGACCAATAAAAGAAAAGTGTTTTTAATACAAAAAAAGTCAACCTTCAAATAATTATGTTCAGTTATGCACTTAATACTTGGTCGGGAATCCTTTTGCAGAAATGACTGCTTCAATGCGGCGTGGCATGGAGGCAATCAGCCTGTGGCACTGCTGAGGTGTTATGGAGGCCCAGGATGCTTCGATAGCGGCCTTAAGCTCATCCAGAGTGTTGGGTCTTGTGTCTCTCAACTTTCTCTTCACAATATCCCACAGATTCTCTATGGGGTTCAGGTCAGGAGAGTTGGCAGGCCAATTGAGCACAGTAATACCATGGTCAGTAAACCATTCACCAGTGGTTTTGGCACTGTGAGCAGGTGCCAGGTCGTGCTGAAAAATGAAATCTTCATCTCCATAAAGCTTTTCAGCAGATGGAAGCATGAAGTGCTCCAAAATCTCCTGATAGCTAGCTGCATTGACCCTGCCCTTGATAAAACACAGTGGACCAACACCAGCAGCTGACATGGCACCCCAGACCATCACTGACTGTGGGTACTTGACACTGGACTTCAGGCATTTTGGCATTTCCTTCTCCCCAGTCTTCCTCCAGACTCTGGCACCTTGATTTCCGAAAACAGTACTTTGGACCACTGAGCAACAGTCCAGTGCTGCTTCTCTGTAGCCCAGGTCAGGCGCTTCTGCCGCTGTTTCTGGTTCAAAAGTGGCTTGACCTGGGGAATGCGGCACCTGTAGCCCATTTCCTGCACACGCCTGTGCACGGTGGCTCTGGATGTTTCTACTCCAGACTCAGTCCACTGCTTCCGCAGGTCCCCCAAGGTCTGGAATCGGCCCTTCTCCACAATCTTCCTCAGGGTCCGGTCACCTCTTCTCGTTGTGCAGCGTTTTCTGCCACACTTTTTCCTTCCCACAGACTTCCCACTGAGGTGCCTTGATACAGCACTCTGGGAACAGCCTATTCGTTCAGAAATTTCTTTCTGTGTCTTACCCTCTTGCTTGAGGGTGTCAATGATGGCCTTCTGGACAGCAGTCAGGTCGGCAGTCTTACCCATGATTGCAGTTTTGAGTAATGAACCAGGCTGGGAGTTTTTAAAAGCCTCAGGAATCTTTTGCAGGTGTTTAGAGTTAATTCGTTGATTCAGATGATTAGGTTAATAGCTCGTTTAGAGAACCTTTTCATGATATGCTAATTTTTTGAGATAGGAATTTTGGGTTTTCATGAGCTGTATGCCAAAATCATCAGTATTAAAACAATAAAAGACCTGAAATATTTCAGTTGGTGTGCAATGAATCTAAAATATATGAAAGTTTAATTTTTATCATTACATTATGGAAAATAATGAACTTTATCACAATATGCAAATTTTTGGAGAAGGACCTGTATACTGATCGATGATTTTCTTACATCTTGTTTTCATAATCTTTGTTTTCACTACACAAGCAATTAAACAATTAATACAATTCTCTAACTGTAAAAAAAAATAGCATCTTAATGCTTTCAGTACCTGTAAAAAATAAATTTGTACTTTTATTTTCGATGTGAGAATAAAAACATTGCAGCACAGTTTTAAATCTGCCCGCCACGGGGAGATAGACGTAATTACCGACCAATCAAAAGAGCTTGTTTTTAGAGCAGCAAGAAGCGTTTCAATCACAAAGTTTTAGTGTCGTTGCGGTACCTCATCAATCTCGAACTTTCTATTAGTGATGGGTCGGTCGCGAACGATCCGGCTCTAAGAGTCGGCTCTTTAAAGTGAACGACGGGATCCGGCTCCTGATTGGGAGCCGATTCGGTTTTTTTCGGGGGGGTTTTTCTGTCAAAACCGCAAGTGATTGGTCAAGATACGTGGTGGCGTTTGTGTTTTTACACTGAGCAGGGGGGAGAATCAGAGAGAATCTTTTCCAAAACAGGGCAGATCATAACAGAAAGGAGAAACAGGATCAACCCCTCAAAGATGAGCTCCTTGGTTTTTCTGAATGCTAATCTTCACTAAACACTTACAAATACTGTCACCTGGATGCTGATTTTTCTTTTTGTTTCTCATTTATATTTTGTTGAGTGATGCTTCGTTAATGTTGTTTCACTCTAGATGCTTGTTTACTTTGTTTTGTTTATTAGGATTTTAATGTCACGTTTTACACTCTGGTTACATTCATGACAGGAACATTCACCTCACTTGCATGTCTTTGGACTGTGGGAGGAAATCGGAGCGCCCGGAGGAAACCCACGTGGACACGGGAAAGACATGCAAACTCCACACAGAAAGGACCCGGGCTCTTCACCTGGGGATCGAACCCAGGACCTTCTTGTTGTGAGGTGACAGTGCTACCCCACTCTAGATGCAAATTTGCAAATAATATAAACAATCAGATCTTTTTGTCCAATTGAGATGGGTCTTTGTTTTTGTATTTTATAATTTATTGATGGAGCACTCTGTTCCATGTTGAGTATATAAATAAAGCAATGTAAATAATAAACATTTGATACAATGTTTTTTTACATTAGTAATTCATTTTACATGTAATTTGGTAATTAATTAATTTAAGGAGCCACTTGGGAGCCGAAAGAGCCGGCTCTTTTTAGTGAGCCGAGCCAAAAGAACCGGCTCTCTAAAAGGAGCCGAAATTCCCATCACTATTCTATATCTCTCTTGTTTTCCCGCTCTCTCCTCTGTTCTCCCGCTCTTTCTGTTTACCTCAGCTGAAGCCACGCCCCCTTCAACACCGTTCAGAGAAAATAAACAAAGCCAACGAGTCATTTTGAAATAAAAGAATCGACTCAGTAGAACACTAAAATGATTGATCTATATTAAGAATTAAATAAACTCTCATTAACATGAACAAAATAGTATTGAACAAACACTCTAAGGGGGCTACATTAATTAATAAAATTAAATGAGACTTTCATAATTCAAAATAATTATTTTTAAAATAAAATATTACAAAAGTTATAAAAAAAAGAATTGTAGGAAGTGAGGGACATTGCAGTCTGTATGTGAAAACTAGCTTAACAATAATAAATTAAATCACATTAAACTTTAATAGATTTCTTTATCTCCAATATAGAATAATTTTACATCTACTGATCTTTATTATAATGTAATATAAACTAAATATAAAAGCATTAAAAAGAGGTTCTGAATTGTCCTGTGTGTGTGTGTGTGTGAGAGAGGCCGTGTAGGCCATAATTCTGAGATGAATTCTCTCACACACACCATCATACTCTCTCACACACTATCATACTCTCTCACACACTATCATACTCTCTCACACACCATCATACTCTCTCACACACCATCATACTCTCTCACACACACCATCATACTCTCTCACACACACCATCACACTCTCTCACACACACCATCACACTCTCTCACACACACCATCATACTCTCTCACACACACCATCATACTCTCTCACACACACCATCACACTCTCTCACACACACCATCACACTCTCTCACACACACCATCATACTCTCTCACACACACCATCACACTCTCTCACACACACCATCACACTCTCTCACACACACCATCACACTCTCTCACACACACCATCATACTCTCTCACACACACCATCATACTCTCTCACACACACCATCACACTCTCTCACACACACCATCACACTCTCTCACACACACCATCACACTCTCTCACACACACCATCATACTCTCTCACACACACTATCATACTCTCTCACACACACCATCATACTCTCTCACACACTATCATACTCTCTCACACACACTATCATACTCTCTCACACACACTATCATACTCTCTCACACACACCATCACACTCTCACACACACCATCATACTCGCTCACACACCATCATACTCTCTCACACACTATCATACTCTCTCACACATCATCATCTGTCCATTACTCAGGACACTGTGCTCGGTAAGGAAGGCCTGTATCCGGGCGTTAATGATACAGCAGAACACCTTCCCCAGGTTACTGCTCACACAGATGCCTCGGTAGTTGTTGGGGTCGAATTTGTCTCCACTCTTGTAGATTGGGAAAATAAGCCCCCTGTTCCAGATCTCAGGAAAGCAGCCGGATTGGAGAACGATATTGAACAACCTGAGCAGAGCCTGCTGTAGCTGAGGACCGCTGCACTTCAGCATCTCGGTCCTGATGCTGTCAGGTCCACAGGCTTTTCTGGATTTGAGTTTTTTTATTTGGGTATTCAATTCTTCCTGTGAAATTTGGTAATCAATTGGGTTCTGATAGTTTTTTATGGTAGATTCTAATATATTTAGATTTTCTATGATTTTTTGCTGTTCTGAATTAAAATCATCTGGTGGTAATTGCTCATATAATTGTTCAAAGTGATTTTTCCAGGTATTTGGATTTTCTATGGCCAGATGATGTGGGTTTTTGTTGCTCAGGTTGTTCCACAGTTCCCAGAATTGATTTTGGTCAATAGAGTTTTCAATTTTTTGTAGATACTGAGTATAATAGATATGTTTTTTATGTCGTAAAATCTTTTTATATTCTCTTAGAGTTGTAGCATAATTTGATCGAATTTGATGATTGTTTGGTTCTCTGTGTTTTTGGTTTGATAGCTGTCTTAATTTTTTCCTGATTATTTTACAGTCTTCATCAAACCATTCTTCATTTTGTGCTTTTTGGTTTGGTTTGGTGTTTATAAAATTGAGACCTGCAATTTTAGCGGATTTATAATATTAATTTGTGAAACAGCTCTATCAACACCTGATTGGTTTAATTCAAATGATTCTGATAAAAAAATGTTAATATGATTAATGATTTTTGAGGAACCAACAGCAGATTTAAATTTAGCTTCGCTGTCATGATTCCATCTGAATGTTCGGTTTAACTGGGATGTTTTGCAGGGCTCATATTTCATGGTTTGATGCTGACTGAGTCGTTTAAGGTAAACATTGATTTGACAGTGATCAGAAAGTGGGAGTTGTGGTCTGACAGTGAACGCACTAATAGTGGAGGGGTCCATGTCAGTGATCGCATAGTCGACTACACTAGCTCCAAGAGCTGAACAGTATGTAAACCTACTCTCTCACACACACTATCATACTCTCTCACACACACTATCATACTCTCTCACACACACCATCATACTCTCTCACACACACCATCATACTCTCTCACACACACCATCACACTCTCTCACACACACCATCACACTCTCTCACACACACCATCACACTCTCTCACACACACCATCATACTCTCTCACACACACCATCATACTCTCACACACACCATCACACTCTCACACACACCATCATAGTCTCTCACACACACCATCATACTCTCTCACACACACCATCATACTCTCTCACACACACCATCACACTCTCTCACACACACCATCACACTCTCTCACACACACCATCATACTCTCTCACACACACCATCATATTCTCTCACACACACCATCACACTCTCACACACACCATCATACTCTCACACACACCATCACACTCTCTCACACACACACCATCATACTCTCTCACACACACCATCACACTCTCTCACACACACCATCATACTCTCTCACACACACCATCATACTCTCTCACACACCATCATACTCTCTCACACACCATCACACTCTCTCACACACACCATCATACTCTCTCACACACACCATCACACTCTCTCACACACACCATCATACTCTCTCACACACACCATCATACTCTCTCACACCATTATACTCTCTCACACACACCATCATACTCTCACACACACCATCATACTCTCTCACACACACCATCATACTCTCTCACACACACCATCATACTCTCTCACACACACCATCATACTCTCTCACACACTATCATACTCTCTCATACACACCATCATACTCTCTCACACACACCATCATACTCTCACACACACCATCATACTCTCTCACACACACCATCATACTCTCCTCTCACACACACCATCATACTCTCACACACACCATCATACTCTCTCACACACACCATCACACTCTCTCACACACACCATCATACTCTCTCACACACTATCATACTCTCTCACACACACCATCATACTCTCTCACACACACCATCATACTCTCTCACACACACTATCATACTCTCTCACACTAGGACAAAACCTCAAAAAGACGAAACCCCCTATACCACAGGCTACACATACAACATGAAATGTGAAAAGAACATACAGCTATAAACTTACACATATTCCAAATAAACCGATGCTTAACGAAGCGACAGAAAAACGTCACGATTTTTGCACATGCGCGTTAAAGGGGAAACAGGGAACTGAATTCTCCGTCACACCTGGTCTCCAAATATGGGCATAACGAGGACTACAGAATCCCGGGATTAGGATGACGTAGTACCTTGAGGTGCGACGTCAGGCGGATGAAACCATTATGACGTAGTAATAATGCCGCTCCACTGAGGGTATAAATAGCGCAGAGAGGACGCTCCTCCATCATTCGTTCGCCGACACCTGACCGAGACACACGCAGCGATTTATTCACTCACATTCACGGTATTTTCGATGGCGTTCATTGGCTTTAGTTGGGGAGGCGACCTGAGCTCAGCAGCTTTTGTGGTCGGCGTTACAGCCGCTTCCGCTGCCGGCTGTTATCTGCTCCTCCAGAAGTTGAACCAGAAGTGGAGCGGTGAGACGGAGGCACCAGGGGACCGAGATGTCGCGGTGCAGATGGAGGCACCAGGGGACCGAGATGTCACGGTGCAGATGGAGGCACCAGGGGACCGAGATGTCGCGGTGCAGATGGAGGCACCAGGGGACCGAGATGTCGCGGTGACCCCAGAGGCACCAGGGGACCGAGATGTCGCGGTGCAGATGGAGGCACCAGGGGACCGAGATGTCGCGGTGCAGATGGAGGCACCAGGGGACCGAGATGTCGCGGTGACCCCAGAGGCACCAGGGGACCGAGATGTCGCGGTGACCCCAGAGGCACCAGGGGACCGAGATGTCGCGGTACAGACTGAGGCACCAGAATACCAGGAACGGAGCACCCGAGATGTCGCGGTGCAGACGGAGCCGGTGGAAAACACACCAGGGGAAAGGGGGCAGTTGGAAAGAACCCCAAATAACACACACCATTCAACACAGAGTCAGGACATGACAGTGATAGACAACACACCGCCGCTCACCATGTCTGAGCACTTTAGACAGCGGGACAGGAGAAACAGGGCAACCCTGCCTGATGCCATTAGGCGGTTAGACAGGGCAATGATAGAAAGCATGCCTGCGGGCAGTGCACATGGTAAGTGTGTGTGGGTGATATAAGTACTATATAAGTAAGATATATATAAGTACTAAATAAACAGTGTAGTAGTGACTATATAGGAACTCATTTTAATAATAATAATTGTTCTGTTCTTGTTCAGATGAGCCACACACGAGGGTAGAGTACAACAGAATAGAATACAGTAAGGTGGAGATCAGAAGAGTGGAGTATAACACAGCAGATAACAGTGTTACTCATAAGAGCAGCTCTACGAAGGAACATTATAATTATCATTTTTCCTCGACCCATGTGCTACCCTCTTTATTTACCCGGGCTTGGGACTGGCTCTACAATGCACTGACTGGTTCAGGGGCGTCGTAGTGGGGTGAAAAGTGGGACTGAGTTTCCAGGGCCCCAAGTAAGGGGAGGGCCCTTGAGGAGTCTAGTCTGGACTGGGGTGAGAGGGGCCCATGGGCACTGCTTGTGCATAGGGCCCAGAATTTGGAGTCTAGAAAGAGTCTGGACTGGGGTGAGGGGGCCCATGGGCACTGCTTGTGCATAGGGCCCAGAATTTGGAGTCTAGAAGGAGTCTGGACTGGGGTGAGGGGGCCCATGGGCACTGCTTGTGCATAGGGCCCAGAATTTGGAGTCTAGAAGGAGTCTGGACTGGGGTGAGGGGGCCCATGGGCACTGCTTGTGCATAGGGCCCAGAATTTGATGCTACACCCCTGGTTAATGCATCCTATCTGTGGAGGGGAGGGAGACAATATTGTTGGCTCTGGATAAAGAAATTAAAAAACTAAAAATTGGATCATATGAAAAAAAAAAACCAGACAGCGTTTAAGTCCTTGCTCAGGGGCCCAACTGTGGCAACTTTGCAGCAATGGGGCTTGAACCAGCAACCTTCTGATTACTAATAAAAAAAACAGAGGGTTTAAGTCCTTGCTCAGGGGCCCAACTGTGGCAACTTTGCAGCAATGGGGCTTGAACCAGCAACCTTCTGATTACTAATAAAAAAAAACAGAGCGTTTAAGTCCTTGCTCAGGGGCCCAACTGTGGCAACTTTGCAGCAATGGGGTTTGAACCAGCAACCTTCAGATTAATAGACTAGACTGAGTCTGTAAAGTTGCTTTGATGTCCATTGTAAAAAGTGCTATATTAATAAAATATTAATAAAATTGACTTAACCAAAAATAAAGTGCAGCTTGTGTTGTATTTTTTTATTGACTTTAAATGTTTCTCACCTCCTACAAACCTTTTTAAAATTTTTTTTTTATTATTTAACATTATTTTAAATAAGGATCAATAAATGTGTTTTCATAATTTCATACTGGAGATAAATAAATCTATTAAAACCTCGAAAAATGTATTTTTATATACAATCAATGATCCTCACTTACTACAAACCTTATTTATAAATGACTTTTTATAATTATTTTATAATTGTATTGTCTTGTCTTGTATAATTTGATGTATTAAAGTCAAACTCACCTGCTACAAACCTTATTTAAAAAATAATTTGTAATTCTTTTATAATTCTTTTATTGTGCAAAAAAACCCCTATTAAAATCTTTAATCTATAATTTGATAAATTAAATTCAAACCATTTTTATACAAACAAATGATGTTCTCCACCCCTGAAAAAGAACAAACGTTGTCAACAGTACAAAAGACCGGTGGAATAATAATAATAATAATAATATGACTATCGAATAACAATAGTAATTTTAAACATGTTACAACCACTAATATACACTACTCACAAAAAGTTCGGGATATTTGACGAATCTTTTGGAAAAGGTAAAAAGTTCACGCTACAGTGATGTTATATCATGAAAGTCGGGCATTTAAGTAGAAGCATGCAATAGTCATTTCCTCATCTCAAACAATTTATTGAAACTAAAGCCAACAGCAGTGGTGGGTATACCCCAACAAAAAATGTCCATGTTTTAATAACTTATGTGCCCTTGAGCATCAATTACAACTTAACAATGACGTCTCATGCTGTTCGCAAGTCGACTTGTTGTCTGCTGAGGCATGGCATCCCACGTGACACTTGGGTGCCTCTCACCTCCCTTAAATGTGCCTGGAATTGTGTGGCATTTATCATCCGGTTCCACAGGGCACTGTTCACAATGAAGCGGTCATCAGGGTGGGATGTGACCAAAGGACGTCCGTCCACTCCTATGCCTTTCTGTGACCCTTCCAGTCTCACTGTATCTCTGTTGAAACCTGCTGATGACTCTGTGTACTGAAACACTGAACAGTTGGACATGTGCATTCAAAAGTTTAGAGGTCACATTAAGTTCACCTGTAAAGGTTAGAGTGCATTTTAGGTTCATCCTGAAATTTCATCCAAAATCCAAATATCCTGAACCTTTTGTGAGTAGTGTATGTAGTTTGTTATAATTAAAAGTAAAAATATAAACAACAGTACAGTTAAAACAGTAACCCAAACAAAAAACAACAACAAATGTACACCAAAACGTGTTTTTTTTTTTTTTCAATTTTATTATTTTTTATAAGTTTAAAAAATAATAAAAAATAATATTTTGTATTGCCATAACGGACAGCCGATCGATCACCTGCCTCACACTGGTCTTTAATTCTGGAAGGAAAACAAAAACAGAATTTAAAGCTATTTTTCACAGATCAATATTGATCTTATTCGACTTATTCAATAATAACTGCTGCACCAGTTATGATGGGGAAGAAATAATAATAATAATTAAAAAAAAGTCATTTTACTTTAAATATGTTTACTTGGTTAATAATGGTTCGTTGGTTCCCTCTGGCATCACTACCAGCAGTATCCAGAACAGTGCTGGATCAGAAGAAACTTGTAAATGTGTGCTTTAGACATGATGATGTGCTTTTTTGATGATAATATTTCACAGTGTTGTGTGCAGTACTTGCGTACAGTATCCCCCAAGCAATCCTGAAATTTTTTTTCAAACTGTATATGTTGATAAAAGCAGTTTTAGTAAACATCTTACCAGGATCAGTGTAGGCCAAGTAACAGTAGGTGGCTGAGTGAGCTGGACTCGGGAGTGCACAGAAAGTCACTGCATGATTTAACTAATTGTTCACACATCTGCAATCAAGGAAATCCATAAAGACTTGTGAATATGTGCTTTAGGCATGATAATGTACTTCGTCTTTAAATGTTAAATATATTTATGTAGTTTTATTAACATCACATGTATAAAAATAGGCTTTATGCCAACAAGTTTTATCTTATTTTCAAACTTCATCTCATTCCAGAAAGACGCTTCCTTCCATCTCGATGACGGATTATAATTAATATAATATCTGTTTCTGTTTTATATATATATACAGTGCTCAGCATTAATGAGTACACCCCTTTGAAAAGTAAGATTTTAATCAATATTTCACTGAACACAGGAACAATTTTCAGAATTTTGACAAGACTGAGTTTCATAGAACATTTGTTTAAGCCGTAACATGAAAGTAAGGTTAATAATGTAACTTAGATTACAAAATCTTCAGTTTTACTCAAATTAATGAATACACCCCACATCAAAAAAGTACTACAGGTACATCTATCTCCCTTTTTAATGAATATTTAGACTCACCTGTGATTGAAATCTTATTCATTAGAATTTTGCCATCTAAACTTTAGCTTTGCTCCTAAGACTTTCGTTGGGGTGTACTCATTTTTGCAACATGGTCTTGAATGCATTTGTTAGGAAAATTATTTTTTGTGTGAGCAATTTAACAAATCTTGTTTGCACTTAATGGCCCACATTTGTGGGAGTATTTTGAAGTATAGTAGCTCATAGACGATGTCAATTCTGTAAAGAAACTAACGGTGTACTCATTTATGCTGAGCACTGTACATGTGTATTACATTTGTGTATGGGATGGTTTCTAGTGAATCAGAAAGGAAGAAACTTCAGTCTGCTTTTACTTGTTCATAATTAAATCATATTAAAATTTTATTAAGTTATCCTATATTAAAATAAATCAAGAGAGGAGAAAAGCAACAAGAAAAAAACAAAAAAAACAAAAGAAAAATGCAAGAATGACATACGATAGATTATGGAATGTATTTCGGTAAATAAAATATAGCTCCGACAGTTCCGTCAGGTGTGCTTTATTCAAGCAACACATTCTCTGTGTGTGATATAAAGCACCAATAAGTCTATATACATATACAGCATATGTATATACACAGTAGATTCATCCACATATATATATATATACAGTATATATCAGCATCACCTTTCATATATACTGTATACATATTTCTTACATATATACTTTATTCTTCTCATTTACAACGCCAGGTAACAAGTAGAAGATTCCTAACAGAATCAAGTTTGTCGTGGTTCTGGGGTTTTTCTCCGTTCAGTGAACAAGTAAACATAGTTTTGATATCAACCACAAAAAAAAAAATAAAAAAAAACAACCGGCGAGGCGACTTCACTCCCACTTCGCTTCATTAAGTACAAAACTGGCACAGGAGACATTAATAATAATAATAATACATACATACATACATACAAACATACGGGATTAAAAAATGCAAATTAAATTAGAAATCAAAGGACTAAAACTGTAAACCTGTCCCCGTCTCGGTACAGCAAGCGCAAACAAAACAATTATTTTAACCACTTCAAATAAAAATAAAAAACTGAAAACGTTTTTTTTCTTTCTCTGCTCTTTAAGACGTGCTACAGCCGCTAAAATCAGTCAGGTTTTGTTTGTGATTGACTTTCCGGCGTTTTCAGCAACTCTAACACTGAACAGTAAATAAACTAAACAAGATGAACCACTTCTGGGGCAAAAAAGTGACATCACAAGGCGGAGGGGTGTGCGCCGCCGCCTTTACCTCCAGCGGTCAGTTTATTAACCACAGCGATCGCCGCCTCCACCGTACGATGAAGCACGTCCAGGATGTCCGGCATGGGATTCACTGCAGGGGAGTGGCCTGTCCCTGGCTCCGCCTCTTGAAGGCCACAGCCCCGCCCCTCGTCGGCGTCCTGTAAAGCAGACTGCAGTATGGAGTCGTCCGCAGAAGATGAGCCGGGCTTCGCAGCGTTCTCTCGTTCGCGCTCCTTCGGTCGCTTCGTGTCTTTCCGCTCTTCCTCTCCGTCGCCCTCCTCTTCCTCCGGGCCGGCAGACGTCCCCGGCTCGGCTCGCCCGAACGCCTCGGGCAGCGACGACGACGACGATGAAGATGACGCCTCCATTTTTTCCTCTTTGCCTGAGGTGCTATCCGGAGAAGGCGGGTCCTGCTCCGTGCCCGGATCGATGAGGGATGAGTCTCGTGTCTCGGTGTCTGAGGTGCTGTTAGGTGTTAGAGCCTCAGCCGGCTCCGCTTTCTGCTCCAAGCAAGGAACCAGTGAGGCGGAGGTGGGGCCCACTAGGGCGGCACTGTTGGCTGAAGGCCGGTCGTCGTCACCGCTGACCCGCCGCCGCTTCACCGGAGTTGCCCCCTCCTCTTCCACTAAGAGACCCGGAGAAAAATACAATACAATAAAAACAGAATAAAAATACCATCATGATTTAGATTCTTGGTTTTGTTTTGTAAAACAGCAACAAATGGGAACCTCATGCAGCAATGTAGGACTTGATTAGACTTGAGAAAAAGAGCATGACTGACAGAAATGTGTTTATCCTAAATTCATTAAAAAATAACAAAAAATACGAGGGTTCTTCAAAAAACTCCACCACGTTTTTACATCGTCACCTTCCTCAGAGATGCATTTTTCCAGCGCTGTACCATTCTAATGCCATCAGCAAAAATTATTTTTGGTCGAGCGTGTAGCCACTGATGCAACGCTGCTTTTACATCATCACATGAAAATCTTCTTCCCCTTAAAGCTTCTTTAAGCGTCCAAAAAGGTGGAAATCAGATGGAGCTACATCCGGACTTTAAGCGTCTCTCAAGCTGCGTCCGAAATCTCATACTTACAGAGTCTGTACTAGATTGGAGAAAGTACACACCGCTCGGCCGGTAAAGAAGTACGCGATTTCAGTCCAGAAGTGTTCAGTATGCACGCAACACCACTACGTACTACATCCACCATCTTACCAACGTCAAGTGATGACGTAATATCACCATAGTTACAGACCGCGTGCTCATATATATAAATGTTGGATATTTATCGTCTTTTTGCACTAATCATGACGCTATTTAGGGTTGTACGCAATAATAACATTTTTATTTTGTTCATCTTACTTACACTTGTAAACAGAGGACTCTTTTTCCCGTTTTTCGCATCTTTCTTGTTTCTTCTTCTGCTTTGAACGCCTACGCAGCTCCAGTTGAATTATGGGATACATTAGCAGACCGAAAGTGTGCATCGTTTGCATACTCAAACATGGCTGGTCAAGAAGTAGGTCATCCGGGTAGTTCTGGCGTACCTTTTTATGTATACGATGTATTCGGACATACTAACCGCTCTCGCGTGCTGCTTTCGCGTACTATTGAGTATGGAAGTATCAGCTTCAGTCTCTCAGAAACGACCGATCACTCCTCCTCCCACCCTCACCGCTTCCAAACGAAATATAAACGTGTGGAAACTTTTTGAAGATCCCTCGTATAGCCTAATGCACGATCTTCCATTTTGATTTTAAATCCACGATCCTATGTTTAGTTTTCACGATGCTACTAGCAAGCGAAGAGGCAAAGCAAAAACTGTCCTCATCCAGCTTCTACTGTTTACAGTCAGCATGGTGCGTTTGCTCCGAGCGGCCGTCGGAGAACTCCTACATTACAGTACAAACCCAAAACTATCCGAACCGCACCCACTGTAAGGTACCGCGCAATGGAACAGCGGCTCTGGAGGAATGTGTGTGTGTGTGTGTGTGTGTACCTTTGGTTTTGGACTCTAGCGTGTGTGTGGAGCGATGCTGTAAGCAGGCCGTGCATTTGTTGAGCAGCTCTTGCAGGGCCGGACCAAGTGCCGAGTCCAGCTGTTGAGGGGTGTGTACCGACAACATCAGCACCAAAGCTCGCAGATCCTGTACATGAACCATTGAACACACACACACACACACACACACACACACACACACACACACACACACACACACACACACACACACACACACACAGAGCATAAATAATTGTTTATTTAATATTATATCTTAAGTGTGGAATTAGAGGTAGAGTAGTATACACTCGTCCCTGCTTAGTCACGGGGGATTCGTTCCTAGACCCCAGCAGACACCCAGAACCGTGCATAATAAACCCTATATATATATATACTTATAATTAGCGTATTCATGTGTTTCATTCACAACAATTGCTAACAGGCTGTGACCCTGTGTACGCACAAAACAAGCTTTATAAAGGCAAGATAAAAAGCTCGATTAACTCTAGTGGCCCGCACAGAGCACCACTGAACAGCTCTGGAACGAACTGGAACATCAGCTGAGGCTTTCTTGAGCAGCATGAGTGCCCAGCTATAAAAAAATCAGCTATTTTCCTACAGACATACTTCATAGTCTTGTGAAGAGCCCTCTCAGAAGAGTGGCTGCTGTTCAAGCTGAAAAGATCACACAGAGGTGATACTAAGAGCTGTAGTATGTAATACAACTTGTTTTAGAGCAATATGATGAATACTTTAAAAGCTATTGATTTTTTTAAATAAAATTTAGTTTTTATTATGTAATAAAGGGTGACCGTGTCAGTATGAGAGTTGTAGACGTGATGCTCATGGTCAGGTGTCCAAATACTTTTGGACATATAGTGTCAGTGGTAACTGCTTGACCGTGCGGGGAGTTGGGAAGGCTTTAAAGTGTGTGAGCTGATCTGTGGATGAGCGAGGACTACTGTGGTAACACTGTGGTAAAAGTACTGTGTTGTACTGACAGCGTTGAGGAGGCTGCTGGTCTTGTTGAGCTCTGCACTCTGATTGGTCAGTTCAGGCTGGAGGGAGTGATACTCGTTCAGCAGGTTGGTGACCAGCACGCTGATCAGGTTGGCACAGCTCGGCCCGGACAACACCTGCGGCTGCACCTGCATACAGACAGACGAGCAGAATTAGGATAACGACAGAACAGGCTTCCTCAGGTATCAACGCACAAACAGAGCAGATCTGGTTTAATAGTGGTCATCATCAATTCATTATAAAAGCATTTTTCTCCAAACTAGTCATATCCAATTCCCCTGTTCCTCTCCTTCACTGCTGGTCGAGGAAGGCTGTACCTAACACCTAACCCTCTGACACATGTGCAGTACCAACCCATACGGAGAGCCGTATCGTGCACAGAGAGTCACGCACCGATCTCTATTATTCCCCGTCTCACTGTGCAGGCGGTAGAACAGCCAGCAGAGGGCGTAATCGCATCAGTTATGATGAACCCCGAACAGGCTAATTTCGTCCGTGTATACGCCGGGCAAACCGGTGAGTTTGAAAAGGCAGCCCCGGTGGGCTAATGTGTCTCACTGCTGCGCCACCTGAGCGCCCAGCCACGCCCATTTCTAACATGGTGTTTAAAGTCACTTTTATAAAAAAAAAAAGACTTGCTTACAGCTTCATACAGAAAGTTAAATCATCATATACAACATAGTCTTTAAATGCAACACGCGGCTCTGACCCGGATCCGAATGTTTACCTTTTGTAGGAAGCAGGTGAGGAAGGAGTAAGCGGTATTGTTGTTGAGGAAGGTCCTCTCGTCCATCAGAATACACTTGATATATTCTCCGAACGCAGGATCCTCACACAGCAGCTTCACACACGTCTTGGCTAACGTGGACTGTGGACAGAAGAAAGATGGGTCATAAATCGCCCCGCCCCGGTCCTGTTATAGATGAGTTACTGTTTCATTACCGCTCCTTCCAAGGAACACTGAGAGACTTCTACTTTGCTACATCCTCATTTGCAGACTCATACATATTTCATGCCTGTCCATATGTACAAATGAAGCATTGAACTTGATCTGGACTACTTGTATACAGTCAAACCTTGGGTGTTTGGGGTTTACCATACAAACATTTCGGGTTACAAACGATCTTTTTCTACTTAACGTAAAAACAAATTTCGGATTACGAACCGAAATTCGCGAAATTCGGACAGCGGACAGTGTTTTTCGATATTAAAATGTCCGCAAATAAGATGCAGAGAGAGCGCAGAGCATTTGTTGTTGTATAATTACTCCTGCCAGTGGCTGTCACTGTGTATCAGACAGAAAGGACAGTGAGTGAGAGAGAAGAAGGAACTCGCTGAATAAAGTATTCTTTCTATCGTGCAATTACACCTACAAAATACAACATTATTAAAATAAAGGAGGAAATAATAGAAAAATATGAGAGTTGTTCTTTCTGGTTTCTGGTGTGTGTTTATGTACAGTACTACTGTGTATTTTTGTTTATTATATATATGTTCTTTACAGGAATGTCTATTCTATAATTTAAGATTTAAGGGAGAATATGCTTGTATTTACAAAAAAAAGAGCATTTAAGACATTAGAAAGGTTAGGTAAGGGGGGTTTGGGAGGTCTGGCACGGATTAATTCTGTTTACATTATTTCTTATGGGAAAAACAGGTTTAACATACTAGTACTACTATACTGTATATCTGTTTTATTTCCTAAATAGATCACACTGAATTATGTTGTACTTGTACAATGACAATAAAGCTATCATATCTAATAGCTATCATATCATAATAACAGCTATAGAGCCTGTATGGAGTCATCATGTATCACCATGTCAAGGCAATCATGTGTAGTGTTCCTCTACACTATATGGACAAAACTGTTGGGTGGCACGGTGGCTCAGTGGCCTCACAGCAAGAAGGTCCTGGGTTCGATCCCCAGGTGGAGCGGCCCGGGTCCTTTCTGTGCGGAGTTTGCATGTTCTCCCCGTGCCTTTCCTCACAGTCCAAAAACATGCAGTCAGGTGAAATGTATATGTATATATGTATATATGTGATATGTCTATAGGTGAATGTGTGTGTGTGTCTGCCCTGCGATAGACTGGTGCCCTGTCCAGGGTATTACAGTGTACCATGCGCCCATTGAAAAGCCAAGATACTGGTTGTACAAGCAGCAATGTAACTTAATTGTGTGTGTGTGTGTGTGTGTGTGTGTGTGTGTGTGTGTGTGTGTGTTACCTGAGACTGGCTGAGCTCAGTCCACAGTTTAGGGAACAAGGCAAGGTGCAGCGGTAATCCTTCATATGCCATTAATACACCTGTACACAGGTACATAAACATACACAGATTAAAACACATTCATACACGATATGGCACTTTTAATGATAACATTCAGTTCAATTAAATGATATTAACGTTAATATTTTCGATATTTAGTGGAAGCTTTTATCCAAAGCGACTGACAGTGCTGTGACAGTATACTGTCTAAACATTTGAGGGTTAAGGGCCTTGCTCAAGGGCCCAACAGTTGCAATCTGGCAAGTAGTGGAGCTTGAACCAGTGAACTTTCGATTACAAGTCCAGTACCTAAACTACTAGGCTACAATTGCCCTAATTATATGCTTCTGACTTTGCAGCAACAGTTTAGGGAAGGCCCTTTATTGTTACAGCATGACTGTGCCTATGTAAAAGACACTCCAGTGTTCTGCACAGAGTCCCCTCAACTGCACTAGGATGGACAGCTCTAGGATGAACTGAATGATCAACTGAGGCTTTCAGTGTCCAGCCATACAAATGCGGTCTGAATCTTTTGACCAAATGGGCACAAATTCCCACAGACATACTGCAAAGCCTTGTGAGAGGCCTTCTCAGAGGAGAGGCTGTTGTTATAGCTGAAAGATCACTGAGTATTTGTTTGTTTGTTTGTCCAACAAGCTCATGGTCAGGTGTCCAAATACTTTTGGATCTAAATTGTTTTAAGAACAAGTGCACAAGTGAAAGAGAAGGAAAGTAACGGAGCGTACTGAGTTTGACGAGCGTCTCTGTGAACTTCTCACAGTTGATGGCGACTCGACACAGCAGATGAATGAACTGGTGATAGGACAGGAAGTAGTCCATCAACATCCTGTCGTACACTTCGTCTTTACCCTGTACGAGAGAAGCAGAGCAGACGGGAAGAGGCGGCTTGTCAGTGTCTGATACGTCTACATAAAAACACTGCATTTTAAACCATGGTTCATCCAACAGTCTTTTGTTTGTTTGTTTGTTTATTAGGATTTTAACGTCATGTTTTACACTTTGTTTACATTCCTGACAGGAACGGTAGTTACTCATTACACAAGATTCATCAGTTCACAAGGTTATATTTTATTTCATTTTTGGCATTTTGCAGACGCTTTTATCCAAAGCGACTTACAGTTGTGACAGTATTCAGTACTAAGCAATTGAGGGTTAACCTGACAGTGGTGGGACTTGAACCAGCACTTGAACCCGGTTTCTGATCCAGTACCTTCACCACTAGGCTACAACTGCCCGTGAACAGTCGTGGACAATTTAGTATCTCCAATTCACCTCACTTGTGTCTTTTTGGACTGTGGGAGGAAACCGGAGCACCCGGAGGAAACCCTCACAGACACGGGGAGAACATGAAATCTCCACACAGAAAGGACCCGGACCGCCCCGCCTGGGGATCAAACCCAGGACCTTCTTGCTGTGAGGTGACAGTGCTACCTACTATGCCACTGTGCCACCCCAACAGTGTTTTGTAAAACAAAAGTGACGTAAAGCTGATGTTTTAGCCGATAGCGCCACTGGTGATTCAAATCCTGGATCCTGGTGGTTAAAGGTTTAGTGCTGCGCCACCTAAATGCCTCTCACCAAAAATAAAACTGAGAGTAAAATATATTTATTTAATATTAATTAGGATTTTAAAGTCATGTTTTACACTTTGGTTACTCATTACACAAGATTCATCAGTTCTAGTTTAATATCAAACACAGTCATGGACAATTTTCTATCTCCAATTCACCTCACTTGCACGTCTTTGTATTGTGGGTTTTTCCCGGAGGAAACCCACACAGACATGGGGAGAACATGCAAACTCCACACAGAAAGGACCCAGACCGTCCTGCCTGGGGATAGAACCCAGGACCTTCTTGCTGTAAGGCGACAGTGCTACCCACCGAGCCACCCTGCAGTGAGTAAAAAGTGATTTAATTCCTTCTAAAAACCAGGGGATTCAAGTACTTTCGTCTCTGTAATGACATTAGGTCCACACCTATATAGTAAAACCAACAAACCAACACACACACACACACACACACACACACACACACACACACACACACACACACACACACACACACACACACACAAACACACACACACCTTGCTGGTTTCCACCATGGAGGGCAGGAGGCACATGTTGAGTTCAGGTCGTGGAGGACGAATGTTGTTCTTCGCCCCGATCAGCTTGATGTTTTCTCTGCACGGCAGATACGGTCCGAATGACACTACACACGCGCACGCGCACACGCAGAGAGAGAGAGAGAGAGAGAGAGAGAGAGAGAGAGAGAGAAAGCAAACTTGCATTAATTTTCTGTTTCACAACTGTTTCTGTTTTATTCTGGTCAGGGTCACGGCGGGTCAGATTCCAGGCTTTCGCACACACACACACACACACACAATATCAGCAGCTCTAAACTGGCCTGACTGCATGGGGATCGAACCCAGGACCTTCTTGCTGTGAGGCGACAGTGCTACCCACTGAGCCACCCTCACAGCATGTAGTGGGTATGACTTTTACCATACATGCTGTATGAACCTGAACGTTAACATTAATACTGTTACAGATGTTATCACAACTGTTTTTGAAATGCGTGGGTAACCAGGGTGAGGACAAGCCAGAATATTGTTAGTCTCATGATCAGAGTATGTGGTGAGTGGAGCTTACTGGGGATGTTGCTGTGGTGGTAGGTGCAGTGATTGTGCTGCAGGAAGGGCACCAGTGTGTGCAGGAAGTCGTGTGGACTCAGCAGCACCAGCTCCTTTAGCACATCTGAGAACCAGAAGAGGAAAAAAGACGCTTTACAAATAATAAGGAGCAAAGAGGGAAAACAAAGCGACATTTGATTGGGCCCTTCAAGCACTGAGCTAGCCCTTTTCGACCAGCGTGGAATGGGTTCTGTTCCAGTTCCCGGCCCTAACTTGGTTTCGAACTGGAAGCGTTTTTAAACTTTCCAAGCTGGAACCAAGGAAGAGTAGGTTTTTCAGCATGAATGATGACAATATCCATAGGCGAGTCAGGCTGTAGATGAAATGAACGTCTTCTTATCACCCATAGTTGATCCGTTATTGCTTTTCGGTTAAAATCAATCATCTGTAACATCGGTAAGTGCTAGCAGGTAATAATACACACTCTGTTAGCTTCTTACTGCTGTTCACTTCTGTTGGGGTTTGTGCAGAACCCTCTGTTGATGATGCATCCTCGGTTCCAATAAAAATAAAAACGGTTGTAAATTTGTGCCGGTTCTCTGAATAGCACCTAAATTTTAAAAAGCCTGAACAAAATTAGTTCAGGAGTTATTTTGATCTAAGAGAGCCACATTTAAACCCTGAGAAAGAGTTTTTATCTTTTTATTTCAGGCTAGATCTAACAGTGATCAATAAGAACCTGTACAAACAAACAGAAGCATTTACAGCAGTATGAAGAGTGTAACAGAAACGGTGGAGTTTTACCCAGGCAGGCGTTGCGGAGTTCTGGAGGACTGTAGGAGTTGAGCAGCGTCAGCAGTTTGTGTGCAAAATCGATCCTCTCCTGCCACTGAATCAGAGCCTGCTTTACATCTACAGAGAGAGAGAGAGACAGAGAGAGAGAGTTTGTAACACTTTAAAAGCACCTTGCCAACGATGCTGCTCCTGCCGGATGTGACGGAGTATTTGCACCAAGAATGACAAGAACTCACTACAGACTTTATCACAGACTGAACTGATTATTAACTCTATTATTATTTATTTATTGCCAGTTATATCTTTTAGTTAATTTAATTCTGTGTTTGTATGATGTGTAAATCCTGTTTAATTAAAGTTTCCTCCAGGCCACCCAAGACTTGCCACACTCGGCTTGCTCAACAGGGGTTTTTACATCTGTTGGTCCTGGATTTTGTAAAGTTTGACTTCAATTGACAAAAAACATGAGAGAGAATGTAATGTACAGTTGTAACCTAGTGGTTAAGGTATTGGTTCAGTAATCAGAAGGTTGCCGGTTCAAGCCTCACCACTGCCAGGTTGCCACTGTTGGGCCCTTGAGCAAGGCTTAACCCTTAACCCTCAGTTGATTAGACTGTATACTGTAAGTCGCTTCGGATAAAAGCGTCTGCTAAATGCTGAAAATGTAAATGTACAGTGGTAACTACTTATTAGGACAAGAGCAAGAGTTGGCAGAGGTGCTGCCGCAAAGTAACATGGGTGATAAGGAGGCACTTTGCTGGTGGGGTGGGTTTGGGAACATGTAGAGAGGAACATGTAAAGAATCCATGTTGACTATTATTAATAATTATAAATTATCTCTTTGCATGCACACCCACTCAAACACACACACCTCCTGACTGTATATGGAGTGCATTATGGGTAAACAAGTACCTTTCCTCTGTAGATAAGGTCTGGTTGCTTTTAATACTGACAGGAAAATGGAGAGCAGCTCCACCAGGTCACCGGTCACATGACATGCAGTGGCCTCGTGGTACATCATGTGCAGGGTGTTGAACGACTGGAGACGGAGACAGACAGCGAACACATATAAACGTTACGCTTAATGATAAGCAGCTGACATTAAGGTTAAACTGAAGTGACGTCAGCAGTACCTCGGTCATGAGGATGAGTCCCCGGTTAAAGACCACCAGCAACCGGTCCTCATCGTTCTCCAACAACACGCGGAAGGCACTGAGACACACAGAGAGAATTTCAGCTTGTTTATATTAAACGTGATGTTCCCTGCTGAGTCTGGTTCCTCTCAAGGTTTCTTCCTGTAATTTTAAGGGAGTTTTTTCTTGCCACTGTCGCCCTCGGTTTGCTCAATAAGGGTTTTTCGTCTGTTGGTCTGAGACAATGTCCATTGTAAAAAGCGCTATAGAAATAAATTTGACTCTTAACTAAGCCAATCCTCCTACTGCAGGAGAAAAATGTGGTACAAATCAAGAAATCCAGACTGACAAAAGAACATGCGCAAGTCCGGAGAGACAAGGATGAAACCCAAGCCCTGTGGTTGCTCTTTATTTTCTGTATTCAGGAGCCATGACCATCTTCATATGGGCTCTTCAACTGGGGGACACTGGTTGCCTAGTGGGTTGAGCTTTGGGCCATCATTCAAAAGGTTGTGGGTTTGAATCCAGTCTCTTAAGGGCTGCTGTACAATGACTGACCCTGCGCTCTACCCCAACTTATAAAAAGATGATACTGTACACAGAGGCGTTCCATCATCTGCGCGCGTACCTAATGAGCGTGGTCCAGCAGGAGCGGCCGTCCAGGCAGCGCAGGTAGCAGCTGATGGTGGTCTTTTTGAACTGTTTGATGTCCTCCAGGTCCTCCTCCCTCATGTCCGGCCTCTGAGCCACGAAGAGCTGCATCAGGTTGAACAACTCCTCCACCGCCTGCAGAGACAGACCAGACGTGGGTTTCAGATTCATACCGTTACAGAAACGGATTAGGTTATGGCATATGGCCAAAAGTATACGGACACTTGACCATCAGCTTGTTGGACGAAGCAGTGTAGCTATTCAGTGTTAGAGGGTGTCCACATTTTTGTGAGGTTAGCCCACTTCTGCTGAGGTTTGAATCTCAGTAGTGCTATCAACCGGTCGGGCATCTCCTGCAATTTCCTTCAGGATCAATAAAGTCTTATCTTATCTTATATCTTATCTTATCTCCACAGACATGACTAGCTAAGGATTTGGAAGGGAGGGCGGGTGCTGAACAGCCTAGCCATTGGGAGGTGCTCCGGTCGGTGCGCTCTGAGTGAGTGCTGGTCCTAGGCCTGGACAGCCCCCCCCTCTATCAGACAGCCATTCATGTCTGTGTAGACACCCGACTGGTTGATTACAGCACCACTAAGATCCAAACTCTGTATCTCAGCAGTAGCGAGCTGGGGTATTATATACCTGCGCCACCCAAGCGTCCACTATAATCATAAGCTTACTTACTCCTGGATACTGGCTGGCGTGAGGCGTGAGGTTCTTGAAGGCCCACTGGATGTTCTGGTGCGAGGCGAGCAGGCGGGTGAAGGAAGCCGACTGCTCGCAGCACAGACGCAGGATTCCGTAGTAGGCGGGCAGCATGGCGCGGTTGAACAGCACCACCTCCTGGTCGTCGTGGTCGGCCAGAATGTAGTTGAAGGCGATGTTCTTGGTCACCACGGGGTTCTGTACGATCAGGCGCACGTTCTCGCTGCAGTCCACGCACACGTTGTACCAGAACGACAGCAGCGCCTGCTTGTTGTGGTTGGTGGCGATGGCCGGCTCTGACAGTTTGGGCTGTACGTGAAGAGAAAGAACAAATATTATGGGCATTATGGGTAAAAAATAGAAAATGGTGAATAACTAGCATTCACAAAATACAGGACTGAATATATTAAACATTTCCACACAGTTTAACACCACGTCGTTTTGAATCTGCCCCAATAAATGCCATTTCCAAAGACGTACGCTACACTATTGTTCTACTCACCTGAAAGAGGTTCCAGAGGTCCATGAAGTAGCTGGAGAACATCAGCTTCTCCGTCTTGGAGATCAGACAGTAGGTCATGAAGCTGAAGTACTGCACCAGTTTGGTTGTGCCATGTACTGCCACGTCTACGTAGAGCTTAGCCCGGCCCAGCAGTCCCAGCAGGAGGTTATAGACCTGCCAGAAACCAGAACACATCGGGTTCAGCTCTGCAGCTCTTACAAAACCATAAACTAATCAGAGAGTCTGAGGGTGAAGGGTCTTGCTTAGGAGCCCAACAGTGGAAACCTATCCGTATGAACCAGCGTCTTTTCGATTACTAGTCTAGTACTGCAACTGTTTAGCTACATAGTGCGCAGTGTGAGAATCCAGAGTCTGATTTGCAGAGCACGCTGGGTACCTGGTGGAGGACGACGGTGGTGTCGGAACTCAGGGGCAGGTCTCGCGTGGGGATGTGGAGAGATCGCGTGGAGCGAAACATCTGACGGAACGAGTTGCTGGGGATGAGTGACACCAACAGATACGCAGCCGCTGAAACACAGACACAAGGGTTTTAGCTGTCCGAGCAAAAGAAGTAGGGGTAACAGTGTGTGTGTGTGTGTGTGTGTGTGTGTGTGTATTTACATGTCCGGACACGAGGGTAGTTGTGTGCCAGCAGGAAGCGCTCCACCCAGTTCTCCATGTTCTGCAGCACCCAACTGTGAGCGAGTTTATTGCGAGGGGTTTGAACCGCCAGCCAGTCTAAACACTGGGATGGATTATATTCAATCACCTGCGGGTGGACGAGAGAGAAAATAGAAAAAAATAGATATTAATAATAAAAAAATAACACAACCAGCCTCCTGATACACTTTATAGCCAAAATATTGGTACACCCCTTTTAATGATTAAATTCATGTGTTTTAGTCACAATGATTGCTAACTGGGGTAATAAATCCATTATATAAAAAAAGAAATATGCTTCCAACTGTGCAGCAACAGTTTAGGGAAGGTCCTTTCCAGTTCTAGCATAAAGAAAAGCTCCAGTGTCCTGCACAAAGCCCTGACCTCAGCCCCATTAAACAACTGGAACATCAACTGAGGCTTTCTTGAACAACATCTGTGCAAAGTCTTGTAAGAAGCTTAGTAGAGTGGTGGCTGTTATAGCAGGATCACATAGAGGTCACTATAGTTTAACAGCATTTGTTTTTTTTAAATGGGATGTCCAACAAGCTCATGGTCAGGCCACAAAGCAGCCTGGTCACGCTGAGGTCATAATTGTACTGCAGCAATGAAACTCAGTCGACCTTCTTCCCTCGACTGGGATTCGAACCCTACAGATCCAGATCTCAGCAGGGGGTGGGCTAGCACATTAGTCCCCACCAGTTATTGCTATATAAAAACCCATTTACCCAGTACACCAAGAGACACAGATTAGACGCTTTACCTCCCAGATCCTCTGAAGAATGTAGGAAGCGAATGAGGGCATGCCAGGAGGACCTGCAGCAAACTCCATCAGCATCGTCAACAGCTTAAAGAAGGGATTCGCTGCCTAACACACACACACACACACACACACACACACACACACACACACACACACACACACACACACACACACACAGAGCAAAAGAAAACAAAATATTCATCAGATATGCACACTCACTACAGACTTCGAACAATAATAACTAATTGCTTGTTTATTCTTTCGTTTATTACAACTTTTAGTTTACATTAATTTTCTACATTAAGTTTGATTCAAGTAAGTCAAATTAATTCTAATTATCCCTCCAGGTCACCAAAGGAGGACGGGGGTTCCTGCTGAGTCTGGTTCTTTTTTAAAGTTTCTTTCTGTAATTTTAAGGGAGTTTTTCCTCAACACACACACAACAACTGACTCTTATTAAATCAGTGCACAAGTAAAACTGAACAAAAAACATTAAACTCTGGACTCCTTTTAAACATGGCCAATGTTTCATTTTACTCTGACCGTATTTACATTTATATTTATTATGACTGCACTACTGTTTATAGAGAGTGAAATTTATTCTGCCACTCAGGGCATGTACAATACCCCACTACTACCTCACTGCTGTGCTTTAAACAATCTACTGTACTTTTTTATAACTATAGTTTAGTCTTTATTCTTTATATTTAAGATTCTTATACATACACGTGTGTATTGTGTATTTATATATAATTTTTTTACTTCTGTTCTTGCTTATTGTATGTGTAAGCACTGTTGGATTGCTACTCAATGTTGTTGTACACTGTGCAATGACGATAAAGAAATCTTATCTTATCAACAGGGGTTTTTATCGGTCAGTCCTGATAAACCTTCTGATAAGCTGCTTTGAGACGATGTCAACTGTAAAAAAACATACTGAAAGAGTAAAACAAAAGCATCTTACCTCAGGTGTGAGCTTGGCTATAGATGTGAAGAGCATGGAGACAATCTGGAATAAAAAAGAGAAAATCATGAACCATGACGCACGAAACAATGTCAGCTGGTGTCGGATCAGATTCTATGCCATAGGGACAATGGATGGGCGCGAAATTCACAAAGCACAGATCCTGCAGTCAGACAGACAGAAAAAAAGAGGCTGAGGATTTGTGCTAACACTTTCATAATAATAACAATAATGATTGAACCCCTTTGTTCCTGCCTTTTTTAAAAACGACATCACTTTTCTACATTTTGGTTAAGTGCGTAGCCACTGATGCAGTGCTGCTTTCACATCATCACATAAAAATCTTCCCCTTAAAGCTTCTTTGAGCATCCAAAAAGGTGGAAATCAGAGGAATCAGAGCTAAATCCGGACTATAGGAGCTCTCAGTCTCTTAGATATCACCGATTACTCCTCCTACTACACCCTCACCGCTCATAACCAAAATATACAAGTGTGGAAACACTGCAGTGACCTAACCTCTGTCTAAGTAGTGCGTCTGAATAATCTGCCTTATGAGTTCAATGTCTGATTAGAATCCTCTCTACTGAGGCAGCTGATCAGGTAGGCAGCAAGGCAGCTCACTAGGTTTTCAAACAGACCCCAGGTCTCAGTGGGTCAGAGCTGTTTAGGTGGGTGGTCATGACATTTGTGCTAGTGTGTGTGTGGACGTACGTGTTCTGCGAGCCTGTTATTGTATCTGCACAGGCTGAAGATGAGGTTACAGGTTTGTCGGATGTTGATGCTGTCCCGAATGTGCTGAAACAGGAAGGGGAAACCTTTCCCTCCTGTCAGAGCCGCCATGTCGCTCTGAGAGAGAGTCAAGTGTCTAGAGAGAGAGAGAGAGAGAGAGAGAGGGAAATAGAGATCAAGAGTTTTATTGTCACGTGCACAGTAGAAACAGCAGTTTTACTGTACAGTGAAATTCTTACTTTGCTTGTCCTCCAAACATAATACAGAAAAAGTATAAAAATAACTAAGGCAGCATTAAAAATTAAAATAAGAAACTAAGACAAATTATAACTACAAAAAAAGCTCAAACTAATTACTGACTAATAACTAGTGCAAAGATCAGACCATATAATAGTGTATTAGGATTTTATATTTCTGTGTGTGTGTGTGTGTGTGTGCGCGTGTGTGCCGAGACCTCTCGGAGCGGGACTGCTCCACCAGCAGGGCGATGAGAGCGATCATCTTCTCCAGAGCAGCAGGCCGGTACTTTTCCTCCGCCAGAGACAGGATGTCCTCCTCTTCATCCTCCTCTTCTCCCTCCTCCTCAGACAGCACCTCCACCTGCGGCTAACGAGGACACGCGAGTTGCATTAGATGCAAAGCATCCAGACGTAGCGAACAAACAAAGCGACATTCGCCAGATTGATCCTTCCGAACCCTGAGTAGAAGAAGCAGGAATGAAGCAGCTGCACTTACGTTCTCGGGGCCCTTGGTGCCCATGTAGAAGTGCACCATGATGGAAATGGCCTGGAGGGACAGCAGGAACTGGCTCTGCAAACCAACACAGACATGCAGATGAAAACCAGTGAATCAATAACATACAATAAACACAACTGTACCATGTGACCTAGTCCACAAGGCGTCATTATAATCCGGCCGCTAAACACGGAGCATTCAACGAAACACGAGCGTCTCGATGTGACAAAACCCCGGCAGCTAAACAGGACCGACCGTGATCCAGAACCCTGGGAGAGAGAGAGTGAATGCGTCACCTCTTCCTCGCCCATCTTGGCGAACTCGTACAGGAAGGCGAAGTACTCGGTCAGGTGCTTGCTGTGGGGCTTTACTCCGTGCTCCATGATGGACAGCAGGGTTTTGACGAAGCGCGTCACACACGAGCGGCTGCCGATGTCCTCCACAGGAGCGTCCATGTCGTCAGACCTGGAGAGAGCAGGACCGGACACCCCAAAGTCAACACAGATGCCTAAAACAATGTTTACGCTAACTTTAAGTACATGGATGCTTTATAGTATAAGACGAGCACCCCTAAATAATGAATTTACTAAATAAGATCATTCACTATATGGCCAAAAGTATTCGGACAACTGAGCACAAGCTTCTCAAGTTCATATGGAGATCCGTATCACGCTCGGAGAGTCGCACACTTATCTCCATTATCCTCCGCCTTTGTGCAGGCGGTCATAACTGCAGCAGTTTTGAAAAATCCCTCCTGTCCTTCCTCCCCCAGACGAGCCAATCTTTGTCTGTATAGGTGCCCGGCTGGCCGGTAGAAGAGTTTTTTTTAGGAAGCACCTTAACCAATAGTATGAAATGGACACACTGTGCACTTGCCATATTTCTATTGTTTTATTTAAAGCACTCTCATTTATGTGTCTCACACACACACACACACACACACACACACACACTTACCCGTCCTCCATTCCTGGCTGCAGGTAGAGGTGGGCATGCACCGGCCTCAGTCTCTGAATCACGTGGATACACAACCTCTGGAACATCTGCAAACCAAACATACGAAACATCAGAATGTATGTTTATGTGTGTGTATCAGAGATGTTCACAAGTCACGAAACATGAGTCTGAGTCAAGTCACGAGTCTTTAGACTAGAGTTCGAGTCAAATCACGAGTCGATATAATCTACACAAAACATATATTGGAAATGTAGCGTAGAAATAAACAAATAATCTGTAAGTACAGATAAAAAACAACAACAGATTAGCGACTGTATTTTGCCGTTTTACTTCGTGCCTTTACTTTCCTGAGTACCAGTTAAAAGCTTAAACTGACGTTTTGTTTTCATTGCAAATCACGGCACAGCAGCCAAAATCCCAAACAGCAAAAAATCCATAATACTGCTTACCTTAGCTTATGTTCTTCCAGATGCTATTAAATTTATAAGCGTGTGTCCCATTAGAAACAGAATTCGTTATTTTGTAAATGTGCTTATAATTAAAAACCTCCAAACTTTTCCCAGTTGTGAAGTAAAACACGAACTCGTTAGAAAGCCTAGAAAGCCGATCGAGCGTTTCATTGACAATCATCTGTGTGACGCTGCAAACTAAATACATGCAAATAACAGCATTTCTTACTAACAATTACAATCAGAAGGTCTGATTGGTATTCCATCATTTTAAGTAGGGAGCGACGCTTCATCACTACGCCGGAAGCTGGCGGGAACATATTAACGTGGAGCTCTCAGTGGTGCTGGCTGGGAGTCTACACAGACACAAATGCCATGTCTGGGAGACGGGGGTGACGGTCAGAGCCCTGTGATGGATTGGCGCCCCATCTATGCTGATCGAGGCCATGACCAGGATCAAGAGTTTGATGAAAATGGAGAGAAGATGGAGGGGTTACTGTGTTATCAAACAACCAATGATTGAACAAGGGAAGTTGTAGCCTAGTGGTTAAGGTACTGGATTAGTAATCAAAAGGTCGCCGGTTCAAACCACTCCACTGCCAGTTTGCCACTGTTGGGCCCTTGAGTAAGGCCCTTAACCTTCATTTGCCTAAGCAATATACTATCACAGTATGTTAATTGGTGCAGATAAAAGTGTCTCCTATATACCAAAAATGTGAATGAAGAAATACTCGTTTGAACAACTTGTTGACGTTATTGGATAAAATAATTAGACTTGCTGCTCTGCTTTAAAGTAATTATGGGTATAAACTGACCTGTCTGACGATCTGATTGGGGCACTTGATCAAAATCTGCATCGGCCACCAATTGTCGTCCGCCATCTGATCCAAAAACCACTGTAAGACAAAAGCAAAGCAGCACAGGTTACTGATCTGTAATGGTAGAAAACAGAAACCACAGCGATGCGAGAGGCAGAGTTTTAAAAACGGGAGCGTTTACCTCACACGCTGCCTGGTTGTTGTTGAACTGTTTGGTCAGAAGCTCGATCCACTGCAGCATCGTGGGCTGAACACAAGCAAACAAACACGTCATTAACACTGAGCTCTACCGGATCATCTGCTCTGCATTAAAGCAGCTGGAATATGGAGCTGAGACTGCGTTAAGAAGAAACCCTCCTGCCACTCATCACTACATGTACCGACGTGCGCTGGTGGGTGTGTGTGTGAGAACAGACTGTTTTCCTTGCATCTCATTAATGCGCTTAATGTAGTAACAACAGGTATAGTAATTTATCAGATGGTCATATGTACACTGTGGCTAAAAGTGTGTGGACAGTTGCACAAAAATCAATCACGAGATCAGCGACAGTGATTGGTTAGGTGTGTACATACACTATATGAACAAAACATGTGTTTAATCTGCTTCTTCTTGCCTGGCAGAGAAGTCGGCTCACAGAGAGGCGTATAGTGTACGGCTCAATCAGCCAGCAGAGCCAGATGTTGCAGCAGCAACAAAAAAAAACCCAAACCACCTTTCTCCCAATGCCTGTCAGACTGGGATCTCAGCGGCGGTGGGCTAGCGCATCAGACTGCGGCGCCACCCGGGTGCTCTTGCAAACAGAACAATTTTAGATACTCTATATATTACATACTTCACTGATAAAGAAAAAACTAAATGAAGCATAGTTCGTGCCCGGGTACGGCATGTTCTTAATGTATTGTGGAGCTTCCTTAATATGCGCAGATGCAAGCGGAATGTTAAAGTTCTAAATGTTCTAATTCATAGAGATTTTTCATTCATGTCACAAATGCTTTTACGGCGCCTAGGTAGCACAGCAGGATATTCCAGTTGCACACCAGTTCCTGAACTCTCCGTTTCGAAACTCGGTGTTGCCACCGGTCTGCTGGGCACCATCTAGTGGGCATAAGTGGCCACCGTATATGCAGGGTGGGGGACGGACTATGTGTGGGTGGGTGGGTCTTCATACGCTGTTTAAGGACCCTGATTGGCGAAATAGCCGCCTGTGCAGAATGCAGGGGCGAGAAGAGGAGGAGGGCTGTACACGTGTCGGAAGAGGCGTGTACAGCGACGTGCTCTCCTCGGATGCAATCTGGTATCTCTCTTTAAAAACTACTCACCTTCTCTTTTGAGTGAATGAACGTCTCTAGGACGAAGGACGTGCTGAGCTGTGATGGAGAGAAACAGAGAAACAGAGGAGCATTACTGAACTGAATTCATTTGCTAAATTATATCAAGACCCCTGTATTATGAACCGTGTGTACCTGGAGTGTGTACTCGAGTATAAAAGTGGATATCATTACCTTGGCAGTCATGAGCGAGACAGCTTTGGGGTCCGGTAAAGTGCTGGGGATGCTGCTGCACAGCTGCCACATAAACCTGAACAAACATGATGAATACGGATGTAGCAGAATAAATAATTTAGGAGCAGTTTGTGGTCGAGAATAAAAGCATTAAGAAGTGGCGACTTGTTCAGGTGTCTGGGAGAATTTTTAAATGCTGAAAAAGGGAAACTGCAGCAGTTACACACTGATCAGCAATAACATTAAAACCACCTCCTTGTTTCTACACTTTCTACACAATTACTGACTGTAGCCCACCCCCACTCCCCCACCGGGACCACCACAGAGCAGGGATATTTTTGATTGGTGGACGATTCTCAGTTCAGCAGGTACATCGAAGTGTTTAAAAACTCCAGCAGCGCTGCTGTGTCTGATCCGCTCATACCAGCACAACACACTAACACACCACCATCATGTCAGTGTCACTGCAGTGCTGAGAAACACATCACACCGTGCATCGTTTCCTCACATGAACAGTGAGGTATTCATCAGCATGAATATGGAACTCACCCGAAGTAGGTGTGCTCAAAGATGTTCTTGTCCTGTAGGAACTGCATGTTGTCGTGCCAGATCCACTAAAACAGAGCAGAACACAGTCAATGCAGTGAGTAAAAGTGCGAGTCATTTGAGGAACGCGCTGCAGGAAGTTCGGACGTCAGTCTACCTCCAGCAGGTCAGGAGAGACGTTAAAGCTGAAGTCCTTCCCGTTCTCCTCCTCCGGCTCGACTCGCTTATAGAACAACATGTAGGCGCTGTGAGTCTGAGAGAGATATAATGAGCACGTCAGTCATTATCTTCTCTATTTAATAACAATTGCAGAAGAAAGTAAAGTAGAATCAAGAGAAAATTACCTTCTCAAAGGAAAAATCCATGAACTTGTCTGTAACTGAGTCGTACGTCTTCGTCTACAATAAAAAATAATAATAATTTACTCAATTGGACTTAATTTGACTCTTCATACCTACTGCTAACACAGAAGGGTTGTTAAGCAGCTGGGATGGGATGAGCAAATTATTATTATGCCATTATTTAATGCCATGTTTATCCCTTATAGGTAATATATAAGTTCTTTTTTTAGGTTTAAATACGCACCACAGTTTTATGAGTGATGAATTCAATAGCCGTTGCTGCTTTGTTGTTGTTAAACGTGTCTGTGAGGATTTTATTGACAGGTCATGATTAGGATATGATTTCATTCATACTGGGCCAGTGGTAGCCCAGTGGGTAGAGCTTTGGGCTATAGAACAAAAGGCTGCCGGTTCAAATCCCAGATGTTGGGACTATAAGCAGGGCCCTTAACCCTGTCAGCTCCAGGGGCTCTGACCCCCAGATTCCAGACTAGAACGGACATGCGGAAGATAGATTTTATTGTACAGTACGTGTGTGGTACAATAGCTGTAAACGGTAGGTAAACAATGATACTGTGGTGACACTAGGACACCCCCAAACCTCCGGACGCTTGCGTCACAGGTTTGTTGGTTCCACAACAGCAAGATTATGGGGCCAGAACGGCGCCAATTTTTCTGGCCGAGAATCTTTTGTGGCCCCAGTACCAGAACCGTACCCACAGCACCCAGGCTTTATTTATTTATTTATTTATTTGGGATTTTTACGCCATGTTAAACATGTGTGTGTCATTTAATGGCAGGAACTAGGTACTATATATCTGTCTTTTTATTTATTGATTGATCTTGTCAATAACTTTGGCAGGTTTGACATGTTGGTGGGTTTTCTCCTTTTACCAGGTACTGGTGGGTTACTCTGGTGTGGCCAATTCTGCATCTTGTGTATATGGTTTGGTCTATGCGTCGTCCCTGGTGAGTTCTTGGTTTGGTATTGATGTTTGGGTGTATTTCTGGGAGTTTGTGGGTGGTCTGAGCATTCCATTCGCACCCAGGCTTTAACTACTGTCAGAAATACATCAACAGCGAGGAATAATAAGCAAACAGGGCGTGTCCAGGAAAGAAGCACGCTTACCGTCATCTCCCCTCCAAAACACTCGGACGCCAGCTGAGCCGAATCGAAGGGTTTCACCTCGGCATCATTAAACAAGTACCTGAGACGGGAAACAAGGAAACGACATGAGCGCTAGGGGTGGGCGATATGGCCTTTAAATAATATCACGATATTTTGGGATATTTTTGCGATAACGATATTCACTCGCGATATATAAGAACACTTTTTTAAAAAGTTTATTTTAAAAACACCTTTGTTTTGGAGACACTCAGGAAAGCTAAGGTACAAATGTTACTAAATGTACATTAAATGAAGCACCACTTCCAGTAGGGCTGGGCGATATGGCTAAAAAACTCATATCTCCATAAGCTTTTGAGAAGTGGCGATATACGATACGATATAATGTAAACTTAAAGTACAATGGCAGGCCACCGCCTGTATTTTACCTTATATTGTTTATAAGTTCTCTTAAAAACACAAAACATTGTAGTTCTGATCAATTCTGACTAATTACAGTGTTTATATCTTGTATTATTATAAGGCTCATATTGACAACATTTATATTAAACAAACCAGCAGAATCTCACGATCACATTTCTGCTCCGTTTTACTTCAATTAAATGAGCATCAAATTAATATTTGATTATGATTTGCTATCACTGCATAATGAAAGCGTGTCTGTCAATTATACAGCAACCAATGAAGAGAGAGCTTGAAATTCCGGCCAAAGTCCAAATTCGAAGCTCTGATTGGTTCATACATCTGAATGTCTTGAATGTGAGTTGTTTTGCCCACAGAGTGACAGTTTCCATGCTCAAAAGCGGAGGAAAGTGTTCCGCTTAGTGCTTCTGTGTTTTAAACGTTCTCAGATGGTAACCTGTGTGGTAACCTGTGTATTCTGTTCGTTCACTGACAGTTTTTGGCCTCACATCATTCTCGGACTCACGCAGTGACCGACTCTCCTCGTACCCACGCGGGTGCTTTTGCTTTAGGTGCTGAAATAAAGTTCATGTGTTGCCACCTTTTGTCATTACAGTATTTGTGCACGTTTTGTCCGACCTTCTTTATCAGAAAACCTTCCACACTAGTGATGTAGCTCGGCTTTTAGGGACTAGCTGGTCCTCGGTGCTAACTCCGGTACTGCTCTCTGTCCATTATTTCACTGTTACGCGCTTGAGAGCGAGTGACGCGCGTTTGCTAACAATATTGCAATACTGCAAAAACCATATCGAGTTTACAACTATTATCGTGAACAATAATATATCGCCCACCCCTAGTGAACGCTTCCCAAAATTGTTCCACCGTACACATCCGATTATTCTCACCGTTTCTCAGCACCTCCCTGTGTGATGTCAGAACCCCCCACGCCCCCGAATCCTCGTACTCACCACTTGTTGTTGCGGTAGGCGTGCGGGTTGACGATGTCCCGAATGAAGCTGTAGTAATGCCCGCCGTCCGCCGTACCCGTGTGCACCGTCACGCCGATGAGATCGTACTCGTAACTCTCCACCACCTTCCCCTCGCCGTCATCACCGAAACCTAACAGCACCGAACACGTCAACAAATTCCATCCCGAAAACTGGCGAACATCAGAGTCTGTTTACTTTTCCCACTAGAATGAATGAAAGATGCAGCCGCTCAGGTGGCGCAGGGGTCTATTACGCTAGCCCAACATCTCCAGGGGAACCAGACACACCACAGCCCAGACCAGGATAGAATCTATATGCCATGTACACTACATGGGCACAAGTATTGACATTTTTAACTTTTTTGGGCAGTGATAGCTGGTTAAGGTACTGGACTAGTAATCAGTAGGTTCAAACCCCACCACCACCAAGTTGCCACTGTTGGGCCCCTGAGCAAGGCCCTTAACCCTTAATTGCTCAAAATCGTGTTTAGTCATAACTGTTAGTCACTATGGAAAAAGTAAAAGTATTGGGACACCCCCTACACACTGTGTCGTGCACACAGCCCTGACCTCAGCCCTACTGAACAGCTCTGGAATGAACCACAAATTGTCTTTTGAATGAATGGGCACAAATTCCCACAGACATACTTCAAAGTCTTGTGAGAAGCCTCATCAGAAGAGTGTTCGTTGTTTTAGCTGAAAAAAATCGGATATATAAAAGCTCATGGTCAGGTGTCCAAATACGCAGCTGTAGCTTAGTGGATAAGGTACTCGACTAGTGATCGAAAGGTCACTGGTTCAAGCCCCACCACTGCCTGGTTGCCACTGCTGGGCCCTTAACCCTTAATTGCTTGGACAATATATACTGTCTCAGTACTGTAAGTCAGCATCAACGTTAATCTTTCTTACGTGGCGATATGAAGGTGCCAAGTAAGGCTAAATTCCCAACAAAATACAGCCACAAGCTCCACCAAACTCACCCTCCTTCCTGTCGCCCTTCGCCATTAGGAAGTCCTCCGTGTAGGGCGTCATGTCGAGCCGTAGCGGGAAGGAGAAGTGCGTGTTCACCTTCTCCTTCATCATGGTCACCATGTTGAAGGTGTAGCGCATGGTGTTGAAGCTCAGGATCCGCGGCAGCTTCTTAAAACAGGCGCTGTGAACATAAGATACAAGATTTTACATAGAAAAATAAACACATTTTTGTTTGCTAATTTTACCAATTTATTTTAATTAATCCCTGCAGACACTCAGTTTTAGTTCAGTTTATTTATGTTTAACGCCATATCAGCACATTAAGGCTATTTATACGGCGGAACGTAGGTTGTATCTTAGGTGTTTGTCATTTTAGTCAAGTTATAAAAGATGTTTTAGATTTAAGTGTGACAAATAACTTAGTTTTGCAAAAAAAAGTAAGTTTTGCACATTGTTTTCATTAAAGAATTTCTGTCTTTCTGTGTTTATTGTTGGGCAGTCCGTTAATATGTGTTTGATTGTTAGTGTGGATTTGCATGATTGGCAGGTTGGTGCAGTTTTCCCTGTTAGAAGGTGCTCATGTGTTAGTCTGGAGTGTCCGATCCGGCATCTTGTAATAATAGTTTGGTTTTGACGATTGTCCGTTCCAGTTCCAGATTTTCCTACTTTTGGTTCTATTTCATATAATTTGTTGTGTGGTTTACTGTCCCCATTCATTCCTGCAGACACTCAGGCGGACCGAGAAGAGCTACAGACCATCACGCTCCCCCTCTGTCATGTGCGCCTTTTTCTTTCCACCTGCCAGAGACGGGGTCTCACAGAGAGAGGTATGGCGTACGGAGAGTCACACACCACTAACCATTAATCAACCATCCCTCGTGTCATGCAGGCACCTTGAATAGCCAGCAGCAGCAATGAGGGACCAGTTCGACATCCCCTACCTCAGACAAATGCATTGAGGTCTGTGTGGGCGCCCGGCTCGTTTAAGGCCCAGGGAATGACAAATCTATGACGCCGATAGGTGTGAGGGGGTCAGCAGACGTACCGTTTCTCAGCACGCACTTTCTTCCCACACTGAGAGCAGGTGTACATGTTGTCTCCTTCAAGAGTGTCTTTGATCGTCACCTCGTCCAGAGATTCCTACACACACACACACACACAAATGTTCTGTAATGTTAATATTGTTGCATCTCCTCCTGATTCCTCGACAGTGAGCTCATACAAACATGCCTAACACAAGGTATGTGGAAGAGTGGTCTCTGTGCCAAGTCTCGGAAGAACTTTCTTGTGCTGCGGCCTTCGCACCCTTGATGGTGTAAAGCTCACTCTACAGTGAACAGTCACCCATGTTACAGCAGCTTTTAATTCAGGGCTAATGTTAATAGGGATGTAACGATACACTCTACCCACGATGCGATGCAATTTACGATACTGGGATCACGATACGATTTTCTAAACAAAATTAAATTGAAGACAATTTATGATAAAGTTTTCTTTTATTACTTCTCTTTAAAACTTATAAAAATAATGTATTTGTGATTATCTTTTATTTATATAAGTAATAAATAGAATTATTTTTAAGGTAGGTACAAACTATGCAAAATAATGCTGCAAATTTCCCTTTTTGTGTAAAAAACTAAAATAAATTAAATAAATTCTACATTATATAAATAAATTAATAAATAATACAAATAAAGAAAGTATCCTCGGCTGGAAAATTCCAAACCAGGCAACCCTGTAGTGACGTTGCAATCTCTGCTGTTTAAAGTGAATATCGATTAATTTTACATGTAAACCGATTTGAATCGTTACACATGCGAATCGATTTTTAACCGTCTTGTGGTGCATCGTTACATCCCTAAACGTTAGACCACATGAAGCAGTAGCTGGGTGTTGACGAGTATCTGGACATGGAGGAATCACTCACATAGATGTTCTTCATGTCGGCGACCTGACACCTGACGGTGTAGAACTCCTCCGCCGTCTGACTCACGTGATCACAGTCCTGCAGACACAGAAAGAAACTGTTTATAACTTACACACACACACACACACACACATATATAAGATCACACACACACACACACACTGATACAGTACTGACTGCTTTACTGACCAGTGACACCACGTTGTTGGTGATGACGCCTCCAAACAGCGTCTTGACGGTGTTTTTCTAAAGCGTATAAAAGAAAGCAAAGTCAATAAAATATACAAGTATACAAACATACAAGCAAAGCAAATTTCAAATATACAAGCTTCACACCGTCATGCATCATTTAGGGGCCATAAAAAAAGCTTCTGCTTCTGCACTGGCTTGGTCAGAGCCTGCTCGACAGTGGACACTGTACTCTAACCAGTATTCTAGCAGGTTCGACTTCATGGCAGAGCTGTTTTTCTAGTCCTTGAATTACATCAGAATTTTTATCTCTCCAGTAAAGAGACATCAGGTTGTGTTTTTTTTTTTTCTTACCTTAGCAAAACGACAACTGTTCCATGCACTGACAGCAATCATATTCACAAACGAAGAATTAAAAGGTCAAGTAGTCGCATCCAGTTCCACAGTATCTCTGCTACTGGTACAGACAGCCATCCTGACTAATGCCTAGTTCACACTACACGAATTTTGCCCTGATTTTCCCAGGATGCTAGATTTCCCAGCTCGGGAGCAACTCGGCGCTCGGCGACCGAAGCAAGATTTCTAGCATGTCAGATATCTGGATCTGAGCCCGACTGGCAGTGAGTGCTATGTCGAACAGCCAATGAGAACGCAAGATACGGTGTGAGGGGAAACGCAGGGGAGGAGATGTAAAAAGGTGGGACGAGGCATTATATAGTTTATATCAGAATACACCAGCACACACACACACACACACAAGCGTTACAGTATTTCTGACCTGATCGTTCTCTACAAAACACTAACGCTGCATTGCAAAAAATATTTATTAACCTCCAACTCACTACAGAACAATCCATGCTGGTCGTGTTGCCAAATCCACTCAGATTCATTTATTTTTCTCCTTGACTTTAACTTTGATCGCTCGCTTCTTGCTGATGTGCATTTTTGGACGTGGTGTCATTAAACCCCTCGTCACTTCTCACTTCTGTTTTCGTGACAGAACGTAGTTTGGGAGACCAGAGAAGCTCGCCTGCGATTCCAGTTGGTGATAGATGGTGTAGTGTGAAACCCCCTATCACCGATCAGTCGTGTAGTGTGAAATACACACCCACTTGAAAGACTCCCGATCACAAGAGATCCAGTCGTGTAGTGTGCACTGTACAGCGACCCGACCACTTGGAAAGTCGTGTAGTGTGGACTTGGCATAAGGAGGACCTGGACGTACCTAACACACGCTCCCTCGGACACATGTACAGTTGCCAACCGCCTCTTTTTACCTGCATGAGGCGGGCTCACACACGACTCTCCTGCATTTACAGTCACGGTACAGGTACCAGTGGTAATATTTTGGCCAAACATGCTACTAGTCAACATTTACTGGTCGACAATGTGAAAGTAAGGTTTTTTTTATGGTTTACTTTGCAGCGATTCTGGACGTTTACTGGTTACTTTCACAGTTTTGAGCAAAAATGAATTAAAGAGTAGCCTGTACCGTTTGCTGTTATCAGATAAAAACGCCAGCTGACTTTAGTCGAAGAACAAGCCATGATCGATGGGTAAACGTAACTGTTAACGTTCTGCGTACTGATGAACCATTACTCACGACTCATTACACAGTCAAACCTTCCAACGAATGCTTTCACTCCCTACAGTCTGATTCCCCATGCCGCCCACTTCACTGGGAACTACTGGGAGTTTGTAATGCACCTTTAGAGTCGGGCCTGTCTGCTTCAGCTCGGTGCAGCCTAGTTTATTGCTAGAAGAAGAGAGAAGCGACCTAAAGCCCAGTGATGAGCACCTACGTAGCGTGCAGTTTAATGGAAGTAATTTCTCACACACTGACCAAGTCCGGAGACATTTCTTCAATCTTGGTGATGAGATCGGTGAAGAACTCGGTCATGTCCTTCTGCTCTCCGGTGTTCAGAGGCTGCTTGTCCATGGTGTAGGTCTTACAGAACGGCCGCGGGTTGTACGCCTTCCTCTCGCTCTCCTACACACGCACAGATACACACACACAAAAGAAAAGAACAGACGTTGTGATCATACGACTCAAGTCGGATTTCGAGACACAACGGGTCACTACTAGGTTTTCAGACAGACCCTACATGGTTATAAATATGTAGCCACGCCTTCAAACAATTAAGTTCGGGTGTTTTGGCCACATCTGTTGCTAAAAGGTGTATGGAAGTAAAGAAGTAAAGAAAATGATGTGACGCCACCACCAAGTTTGACGGAACTTAACCCTACTGTACACCTAGTCACGAGTCAATATAATAAATGCAAAACATATATTGGAAATGTAGCATAGAAATAAACTAATAATCTGTAAGTTCAGATAAAAAACAACAACAGATTAGCGAGTTTATTTAGCCGTTTTATTTCGTGCCTTTACTTTCCTAGGTACCAGTTAAAAGCTTAAACTAACATGTTGTTTTCATATAACTCAGACTCAGACACTCATATGACTTGACTCGGACTCTGGCCTAAAGACTCGTAACTCGACTCAGACTCTAGCCTAAAGACTCGCGACTGGACTCTGACTCTAGCCTAAAGACTCGCGACTCGACTCGGACTCTAGCCTAAAGACTCGTGACTCGACTCTAGCCTAAAGACTCGTGACTTGACTCGGAATCTAGTCTAAAGACTTGTGACTTGACTCGGAATCTAGTCTAAAGACTCGTGACTCGACTTGGACTCTAGCCTAAAGACTCGTGACTGGACTCGGACTCTAGCCTAAAGACTCGTGACTCGACTCGGACTCTAGCCTAAAGACTCGTGACTCGACTCGGACTCTAGCCTAAAGACTCGTGACCTGACTCGGACTCTAGCCTAAAGACTCGTGACCTGACTCGGACTCTAGCCTAAAGACTCGTGACTCGACTCGGACTCTAGCCTAAAGACTCGTGACTCGACTCGGACTCTAGCCTAAAGACTCGTGACCTAACTCGGACTCTAGCCTAAAGACTCGTGACTCGACTCGGACTCTAGCCTAAAGACTCGTGACTCGACTCGGACTCTAGCCTAAAGACTCGTGACCTGACTCGGACTCTAGCCTAAAGACTCGTGACTCGACTCGGACTCTAGCCTAAAGACTCGTGACCTGACTCGGAATCTAGTCTAAAGACTCGTGACCTGACTCGGACTCTAGCCTAAAGACTCGTGACTCGAGTCGGACTCGAACATAAAGACTCGTGACTCGACTCGGACTCTAGCCTAAAGACTCGTGACCCGACTCGGACTCTAGCCTAAAGACTCGTGACCTGACTCGGACTCTAGCCTAAAGACTCGTGACCTGACTCGGACTCTAGCCTAAAGACTCGTGACCTGACTCGGACTCTAGCCTAAAGACTCGTGACTCGACTCGGACTCTAGCCTAAAGACTCGTGACTCGACTCGGACTCTAGCCTAAAGACTCGTGACCTGACTCGGACTCTAGCCTAAAGACTCGTGACCTGACTCGGACTCTAGCCTAAAGACTCGTGACTCGACTCGGACTCTAGCCTAAAGACTCGTGACTCGACTCGGACTCTAGCCTAAAGACTCGTGACTCGGCTCGGACTCTAGCCTAAAGACTCGTGACCTGACTCGGACTCTAGCCTAAAGACTCGTGACCTGACTCAGACTCTAGCCTAAAGACTCGTGACTCGAGTCGGACTCTAACATAAAGACTCGTGACTCGACTCGGACTCTAGCCTAACGACTCGTGACTCGACTCGGACTCTAGCCTAACGACTCGTGACTCGACTCGGACTCTAGCCTAAAGACTCGTGACTCGACTCGGACTCTAGTCTAAAGACTCGTGACTCGACTCGGACTCTAGCCTAAAGACTCGTGACTGGATTTGGACTCTAGCCTAAAGACTCGTGACTCGACTCGGACTCTAGCCTAAAGACTCGTGACCTGACTCGGACTCTAGCCTAAAGACTTGTGACTCGACTCGGACTCTAGCCTAAAGACTCTTGACTTGACTCAGACTCTAGCCTAAAGACTCGTGACTCGACTCAGACTCGTATTTTGTGACTTGTGAACATCTCTGGCTCACAGATGATCATTTGACTTGAATGGGCACAGATTTTTACAGATACGCTCCAAACTCTTGAAGAACTTCCAGAAGAAACGGGACGTCCAACGAGCCAGCGGCCGTGCGTCCACATACTTTTGACCATTTAGTGCGCTTTCAATAGAACTACATTCAAGTTTGGCCTCACCATGAGATAGGTGAACATCTTCTGCAGCTCCAGCAGGGTGGTCTTGTGCTTTATGTCCTCTAAATACTGAAACCATTCACAGAAACAGAAAGAACTTAGACACAAGATCAGGGTTTGAACAGGTAGTAACGTGAACTAGCGTGCGTGTTGCTTTGTACCTTGGCGGTGAAGACAGCCTGCCGGGCCTCTGGAATCATATACAGCTGCTGGATGGTGGACGCCAGGTAGCACGTGGCTCCCAGATTGGTCAAACCCACGAAGCGGCATTCAGCCCTGACATCATCATGTGGCCAGTAGTCCCATTTGTATGGAGCGTGAGACGCTAGGGAGGAAAAAAACCTTATATATTAGCAGACGTCCTAAATATTTATGCACCGAAGTCTAAAAAACAAAGTGTGTGCATGTGTGTGCGTTACCTTGCATGTGCTGGGCCATGACCCAGTTGTGCAGCAGTCTGTAGTTCTCCACGGAGCCCTTGAGCATCTCGGTGAGCAGGTCGTAGGCGGCGGCGCGGGCCGCGTGGCTCTTACACTTGGGCTGCTGGCGGTCGGTGAGGCTGGGCAGGAGGAACAGCACGTTGTGGACGTCCCGCAGGAAGTCCTGACCCTCTCGGGAGAACTTGAAGGCCGGCTTGTGTTTCAGGACGCTGGTCGCCAGGCGCAGCAGCCCCGTCAGCCCGTCGTCCTCCACCACGCCGTCCTGCTGATCCAGAATCTCACGGCTGCACAGAGAACGTGACCACGCACACGGTTTTAAACTCATTTTGTGAGCATGTGTATTACTGCAATTCACATTGCCGGTGTGTGTGTGTGTGTTACCTCCGTATACAGTCTGCTAGGTGTCGGGCGAGGGCATCGAGGTCCAGCAGCGTGGTCTGGCTGGCGTCTTTCACGTGAATGTTATCTATGAGCTTACACAGCAACCAGAAATACTCCTTACAGCCGGAGCGCAGCACCGTCTCGTCCTCGTACTCCTCCACCTGCACACGCACACACAGGAGTAAGAATCCACAGGTAGAATGTACAAACGCAACTGGATGCAAATGCTTATGAAGAACCATCGATTAATTGCGGGTCACAGCTATAATCTGTACGGAGTAAGAACGTCGATTAGAAACACACCCCGTCCCAACCTCAGTGTGCATACGTCAGTTCTGGCCTGCTTGCTGCTGCTTTTGTGTAAAATCTACATTCTGTTTTGCTGTTTTAAAGCATTTTCACCTAATTTTCCTCCCAACCTAGTCGTATTCAATTACCCGAGCCTATTTCAGCTCTACTGTTGCAGACCCTCACTCCTGACCGATGATTAGTATCTGATTCACGGTCAAATGTGTTTTTTTCTATACGATCTGAAGACACTAGCCACTAAAGTACGCTGTACTGCCATGGCCTTTGCTTGACGTCAGTGAAATCTTGTTAACTAAAGGTCATCTGGAGTTCACAAACGCCTACAGGTTTGGGTGACGAGAGGGCGAAAAGCCGCTGCCGGTGTAAACGTACCATTACTCAGGTGATACAGGGTAACATGCAAGAGCACAAACCCCATTTCAGCCAAGTTTTCACTGTTGGGTTCCTCAATCACAACGTTTAAAACCCTATTGTAACAATTATAATTTGTTTTGCTGAATGCAGTCGGTGTTTTTTTGCTATACAACTGCGATAGTTTACTCTGTGTTCCGAGACAGCTTCTTCCCCCGAGCCATCAGACTGCTGAACAGCAATGGACAAGCACAACCCTCATAATCAATAGTGATCTCCACCACCATACACCCCCCCCCCTCAATACAACCCATTATGCACTCTGCACTCTACCATATGTAATTCATATCTTGCACAATAACTGTACATCCCAATTTTATTTTATATATTATATTCATACACGTTTCATAATTTTGTACATCTGCACATAAAGATTCCTGTATTATATCTGTATATATTGAACAAATGGTGCTAGTTTTTAAGTTAATGTGTATATTTTTGTAATTAATGTGTATTGCAACTGTGAGGGACTGAGCACCTAAGCATTTCACTCACCTTTCACACCTGTGTTAATGTGACATGACAATAAAGTGATTTGATTTGTGTGTGTGTGTGTGTGTGTGTGTGTGTGTGTGTGTGGATGTGTGTGTGTGTGGACTCACTCTGAGAGGTTTGAGTGCCTGGGCATCGAGGAGAAACTTCAGCAGCGTGGATGCAGCCAGCAGCAGGAACGATCTGTTAATGGACTCTCCCCCCTCCAGACCGGACAGAGAGAGCTTATAGAGGCCGTTACACGCCTCGTGCCGAACTGCCGTCTACAGACACAAACAGAGACGTGAAGCGTTCAAGAGCGCAGCGGAACCAGAGTGTCGTGTACAGCAAAAAGCAGAGATGAACCCCGTTCGTCTCTGACCTGCATCTGTGAGAATTGTTCTCAATCTGGTCCCACAGTGGTTTACAAGACGTAATGTAAAGCCTCCACAGGGGGGCGTTTGTGTACAAGTTCAGTTGTTATTTTTCTCTGCGACCCTTTTTTTTTGGCTCGCGACCCACCCAAGGGCTGCAACCTAATGTAGCAGACACACTCCGAGGTCTATTATCATTACATCATAAGTTAACTACTCACAAACGCAAACAAGGCAGATTCACATGCTAAACAGTCATTTAGACAATCCAATCACATGTCTGGTGTTCAGGGACCGACTACTCATCCCTCACTTGCTCTCCAGGTCTCTCGTGGGTTAAATTACCTCCGGTATGAGCAGGGTGAGTTTTTTGAGCCAGTCGTGCAGGTGATCGCTGTCGGCCAGGCTGGACTTCACCTTGGAGCAGCAGTGCGCCCAACTCACCAGCAGCCACATGGAGTAGTGGGTCACTGTCAAAAACAAAATACAATCAACACACGAGTCTGAACCCTCCACTGAGCATCGAGTACGTCTGTACGTCAGTAAAAATCAGTCACACTTTACTACAGCTAATATATAAAATACTGTATGATCCATGAAATTATAGATGACAAAATTATTTAAAAAATTACCTTCATGACGAGATCGATGGTCTGACTGCGCCTTTAACACTCTGCCATACAGACCAACAAAAAAAACATCACTGCTGCAGGTTATGGAAACGAGTTTACATACATGTACAGTCACATACTACAACACACGCAGCCGATCGCTGTTTTTCATCTCCACCAATGTCGATCCCTGCTCTGATTGAGGAGAACGAAGCTAACCCACGCCCCCTCCGACACGTGGGCAGCAGCCGTATGCATCTTATCACCTACACTTTGACGAGTGCAGTGCAGCTTAGCACTGTGTACGGAGAGACACACCCTGAGAGCACGCTTTTCTCATCTCTGTGCAGGCACCATCAAGCAGACGGCTTAGTCCCGCCCATATCTGAACAACAGGCCAATCGTTGTTTACGTGGCTGCTCAGCCTGTCGAGCAGGCAGAGCTGAGATTCGATACGATACGATGTATTCGAGATCCAAGCTCTGGTTCCAGCGTGTGTTTTTACCGCTGTGCCACCTGAGTGGCCCCATCCCAACTTTTCTGAATGTGTTGCAGGCATCAAATTCTAAAATTTGTTTATATTTCTGAAATACAATTAATTCTAATTCAACTAATTCAACTTTTTTGACAAATGGAATTTTACATTCAGTTTGCCAGGCACACAAGATATTTAAAAACAGCCTTTTCCCTTTTATGTTATTATTACTGTAAATCATTTGTAAATGAGCTACAATTGGATGCATTACACTATAATATTACACTATAAAAAAGCATTTGTGTGAGTACCTGTGTGCCAAGTTGTCGTAGGTGTAGGCCACGTTAATGAGCCGCTGGATCATGTTGGTGCCCTGGACCAGACTGAGAAAAACCTGGAACACACACCATTAAACGTACATCACATTTCTTAGTTGGCTTTTGTCCCACTGAAAACCCATTTCCTGTGTGATACCGTACATCAGTGAGGCGGGGTATGTGCAGGCCTTTCCCGTGTTCCCCGGTGCATTTGCGGGATTTCCCAGTCCACGCCCGTTTGCGCTGCGTGTCGGTGAGGCCGGACCAAGCGAAGACGTCGTGGTAGGCCAGGTCCAGATCGGCCGAGTCCACTGCGAACTGACAGATGAGCTTCAGCAGGCACGCCAGGCAGTCCAGCAACCACTGTAACACACACACACACACAGATGAAACAAAAAGATGAACCTGGCAACCCAAAACACGGCAATTTACACGGTTTAACACGACATGGTCACTGACACGGCCTCGACACGCTCAGCCTCTCATTTCAGTGCATCTAATATGGGATGTATGGATGGGAATACTCACTACAGTCCACGACTCCTGCTCTTTGGGTTCGAGGATTGCCGAGTTGAAAATCTCCAGCAGTAACTGAAGACCTCCAGATGCCACAAACTACAGAAAAACAGCCAAAAAGCAGATCACACTTAAAACTGCTGCTCAGAGAGACCGGTTGAAACGGGGCTGTTCATGTAGGTTAGCATATAACATTTCTGTAGTCTAAGAAATCATCATAGATACATCACACAACACACCATCGGTGAGGTAACAAACCCAGCTCCTGATGATCTGGAGTTTACAAGTGTGTGTGTGTGTGTGCGCAGTGTGGATGTGGTGTTCTGGTTCTCTATTAAGTTATATGTATGAATTTTCCAGGCTTGTATAAATGTGTATAAGAGTTGAAATATATATGTGTGTGTGTGTGTGTGTGTGTGCACGTGTGTGTATAATGTGGATGAGTGTTCTGCTTCTGATGGCACGGTGGCTCGCTGGGTAGCACTGTCGTCTCACAGCAAGAAGGGCCTGGGTTTGATTCCCAGGTGGGGCCGCCCAGGTCCTTTCTGTGCAGTTTACATGTTCTCCCCGTGTCTGTGTGGGTTTCCTCCGGGGGCTCCGGTTTCCTCGCACAGTCCAAAACATGCAGTCAGGTTAATTAAAGACACTGAATTGCCCTCTAGGTGAATGTGTGTGTGTGTGTGTGTGTGTGTATGTGTGTCTGCCCTGCGATTTACTGGCGTCCCGTCCAGGGTGTTACTGTGTGCCTTGCGCCCATTGAAAAGCTGGGAAGGCTCCAGCACCCCACCGCGACCCTGATTGGATAAGTGGTTAAGAAAGTGAGTGAGTGTTCTGGTTCTCTATTAAATTATATGTTTGAATTGTCCAGCCTTGTATAAGTGTGTGTGTGTGTGTGTGTGTGTAATATGGATTAGAGTTCTGTTTCTCTATTAAATCATGTGTACAAACTTTCCAGCCTTGTATGAACATGTATGCATGTTGAAAAGTGTGTGTGTGTGTGTGTGTGTGTGTGTGTGTGTGTGGTGTGTATGAGCATTCTGCTTCTCTGTTAAATAATATGTATGAATTTTCCAGCCTTGTATTAATGTGTTTGTGTGTTAAAAAGTGTGTGTGTGTGTGTGTGTGTGTGTGTGAGACCTTGCAGCTCCAGGAGTTTTTGCTGTTTTCAATCTGGTCCTCGCTGGAGTCGTCCGAGTCTGGGTACAGGTCGCTGTAACTGCCCTGTAACACACAAACCCAAAGGTCAGTGAGTGTGTTTACACACAAAATAATCTAGTCAGATTTCTCCAGTATTACCACTATCAAAGTTAGATTCACTGCAGTAACAGGATTTGCTTAATTTCACAGTCCTTGTTTTTCCAAAATCACAGATTTCATGGATTTGTCTTTAAAAAAAGAGCCACATTTCACTGAATTAAATTACACTCGTACATTGAATGATAGAATAAATGGAAGCTAATTATCGCCTGTGTTTTGACACCCCCTGCCCTTGCGTGCACAGAACAGTCACCGGAGTCGTGACTTTAGCTGCTTTACATTTCGACTTGGACATTTTGAGTAAACGACTGCTAACTGAATTGCCGTAGGATTGCTAGGACCACGTCATAGTGCAGATTAAGCAGTAGACATGAGGCGCTTGAACTGTACATGAATGAAAAACGTTAAATCGCTAAACACAAACCTTAAATTTATAACACGGGAAAAGGCTTGTTTCAGGGTCTGTGACAATTGTCACAGCTTTGGATTAGGTACAGCCTTAATAATAAAGTAATAATGCATCTTTATGCAAACCCCATTTCTGTCATGTGTTATTTCACTTAAATCTTTATTTAAGTGTTTTCACTGATCAACTTTACTGAATTCGATGCATGCAACACACTCCAAAGACTATAGAAAGTTTATAGAATATTCAGGTTACATCCTTCCATGATAAGCAGGTGAGTTGGTAACAGGTGAGGGAATCATGTTTGGGTGTTAAAGGATCAAACAGTAGGGTCGTGGCTCGACACGTGGTGCCAAACTTCATGAGGATTGGCAAGCAGTTCAAAAGGAACATTCATCAATGCAAGATCACAAATTCACCATCTACCGTGCATGATATTGTAAAAAGATTCAGAGATTGGCTTATTCAGCTTATACCTCACAAACTGTTCAAACCAGTTTACTTCATCCACACACACTCTTAATCCTCTATACTTTTATTAAGAGTGTGTGTGTGTGTGTGTACCGTTGACTCTCTGTGGATCCTGCGGTTGGGTTTGCCCAGAGCTTCAATGATCTCCAGGGCGTAGAGCAGCTTATGAGGAGACTTTATCCTCAGCAGGTCCTTCCAGCAAAGCCCGTCGGATCCCTACAACACACACCAGCACATTTCCTCAAATCAGACGGGCCCGTAAAGAAGCCACCGAATGTCTGGAACGTTACAGCGAGGGGTCGAAGCGACTGACCGTGTCATCCGAGATGCTCTGAAAGGCCTGCAGCATTTTGGGACACGTGGGCAGGAGCATGAGCAGCTCCCACACGCGCCGGGAGAGATTCTCAGCGTGCAGGTGAAGATCCTCACAGCGTCCGTTCTGTTTATAAAGAACAAAAACACACACGGGAAAGAAAGGTTTGCGACAAAACAATCCCAGAGTACCCGGAGGAAAACCACATGGACCATAAGGAGAGCGGGAGTTTTTCGGGTCAGTTCGAGGTGCGGTTACCTGCGTGGCGTGCTGAGGCCGCTCGGACTGTTCGGCTCCAGGCACTTTGAAGCAGGCGAGCATCTCCAGCAGGTCGAACAGCGTGGTGAGGTGCGGCTCCTGCAGCAGCAGCAGCATGGGGATGTGCTCCTTCTGAGGAGGGGGCAGGCAGGACGCGGGCAGCTGCACCCCCTCGCCCTTCCTCTCCCTCCGAGGGGCGCCCAGAGACACAAACACCATCTGAGAGAGAAACGGAGAAACGGATGACGGTCGGGTGTCCACATACTTTTGGCCATATGGTGAATCCGGTCGTGTGTGTGGTGGTACCTGCATGTCCTTAAAGCCGAGCTCGTGTAGAGTTTTCTCGTCGTAGTCTGTGGTGAGCTCATGGCCTGAGGAGATCATTCTGACCGGACCCATCAGACCACCTACACACACACAAGATATGCAAAACAGGAATGATGAGACCCACTGGTGGTCCAGAAAAGGGTCCAAGGGGGGCAGTTTTACCCCGTGGTTGTCCTAAAGATGGACTAAGTCGAACGTATGGTCTGCAATATTTATTTTATCTATTTGTTTGTGTATTTAGATGTTTTACGCCGTGTTTACACAGTGGTTATACTCACGGCCGGAGGTGGAGGTCATTTTTTACATCAGTCTACAGCCCCCGTCAAGTGTAGTTTTAGTAGGTTGGTGTTTTTTTTTTATTGCGATCCAATGGTTTTGGTTTTTTTTTTTTTTTTTTTTTGAGACCCCAGTTATTCATTTATAAGTTTTATTTTATATTACTTGAGTCCAAAGGGGAACGGGGTTAAAATCATTTTATGTACATTTTTGTTTGTTAAAAACATGCAGTAAGCAATACATGTTTAAAAAAATTAACACATTAAATCCTGATGTATCAAATACGATACAAAACAAAACTCATATACGCAAACTGTTATTTAATTTCTTTTTTGTGTGTTTCACAGAAGATCAAATAAGCACTCCAGCTTCAAAAAATTTGGGCTTTGACCCCACTTTGGGCACTGTTTTGGTGGTTTCGGCTTTAAAGAATTAATATGCGTACATTTAGACCAATTGTTTTCAGAAATTTAGGATCATCTCTATTTCGGCTTGGTTAAAAAAATGTATGGTCTGCAATACACTACATAAAACCACATGAGATTCTGTTCTGTAACCAGGGTTGAATTTACCAGCAAACCAAGAAGTGCTACCCAAAAGTGCCTAAAGACAATAACAGGCTCATCGAGGGGTCCTACTAAATTCATGGGGAAATTTCACGGACCTTGTTTTTCAAAAGCACCGATTTTTTAAGAAGAGAGACACATTTCACAGCAGAACACATTACATTCATGAATTGAATGATAGAATAAATGGAAGCTACGATACACAGCACAGCTACCTTAATAGCTGAACGTAAACCTAGAACATCCAGCGACGGTGCGAGGCTTCATGATCTGTCTCAAATATGAAAATTCTCGTCCACAGAATCGGTTGGGAGTTTCCTCAGTTCCTCAGTAAACTCAGTTACCAGGGTCAGTGTTTCTAGCTGCTTTAGACTTCGACATCTTGGACGTTTCGACTAACTGAATTGCTAGGACCGCCTCATAGTGCAGATCAACCGGTGAACGTGAGGCACAGCCGACTGTGCTGCGTGTACCTGGGAACTCCTGCTGGCGTGTGTTCTGGTTGAACTCCTGCAGTTGGGCCTGCTGGCTGAGCTGATCCTTCTGCAGATTTTCGTACCAGTGGGTGACCTCGGCTCTCAGGTCGGCCACTTGATCGCTCGGGTACATTTCTATCGTCATCTACACACAGACGAAAAAGCAAAGCAAAATATAAAAGTATTAATTATTCTGGTCCAGCTTCAGGTTTCTGGTTATCTGTGTACGCGTGTGTGGGCACGTGTACCTTGTCCGGCAGGCCGGCCGGCTGGCAGACGATACGCAGAGGCATGGACTGTTTGTCGCTAAGGGCTTTGAGGTGGCTGCTGATCCCCGCGCCTTCGATCTGCCACTGCCGCAGGTGATACGCAAACCTGCACAAACACCAGAGCGTCGGAGCCAAAAACAGTAGTAAGACATCAAAGTAATCCTGATTTATCATGATATTTTATGGTCATACGCCAATTCTACACGGTCAGACAGGCTTTTATAGTGGAACTGCAACCGACTTCGTGGTCAGGCGTCATATTTGACTGGGTTGGATTCAGAGCTGCGATTACCTGCGTCTGAAGGCCTCGAGGTGCGTTTTCAGCATCAGCAGGCCTCTCTCGATGATGGTCAGGCTGGAGTGCGGGTCTTTCTCTAGATTTGCCGACGCCATCATCAGACTCTCCATGCACTTGCTGATGAACTCCTGCTCCTTCTCCAGACCGGTCTTCCCTGAAACACACATGCACGCTTCGTAAGCACACTACAGCTGAATACACCACGTTACACACGTGAAGGAAGTCACGTTTCGTGAGCTGGCTTGGTGGGGATATAAGGTGTGGAAGGCACTCGTGTACACCCATACATGCCGATTCTCTTCCCTGGCTTGGATGGGATCTTCCAGCGAGACGATGCGACACGTCACACGGCTAGAAATGTCCCACAATGGTTGGAAGAGCATGAGCAAGACTTCCGAGTACTACCCTGACCCCATAATTCCCCAGACTTTAACCCAGTTGATCATCTGTGGAACCACCTCAATGGTCATGTTGGCTCTATGGATCCTCCTCCACGCCCCATCCAGCATTGGGGATGCACTGCAGTCAGCATGGCTCCAGATACCTGTGACGACCTACCAGGACCTTACCGAGTCACTCCCAGCCCGTCTAGCTGCTGGATATTAGCTGATGGTCATGATAATGTGACTCCACAGTGTATAAACCAATTTTATTTTGTGCTCGCTGGAGTTTAGTTATTATGCACACTAGAGATCAAACAGTGTGAAGGCCTCAGAGAGGAAGGGGCAGGGGTCTCAGCAGCCAACTATAACTGGTTTAGGGGGATTAAGGGGGATTTGGAGACTGATGGTGTTACAGGTCCGGTTTGTATTAGGGTGTGTGCACGTACCGTTGATGTAGTAGGAGTTGATGTACTGGACAGCCGCTCGACTGATGTCTGCAGACTGTGCTCTGAGAGCGATTCCCCACAACTGATCCATACCACACAGCTACAGAGAGAGAGAGAGAAACACAAACAGAGACAATGAGGAGGAAAAAATCAGCAATCTGACCGAAGTAGCATGTTTTTTTATATTTTCTTTATTTTATTTCGGCCGTTCAGATATTTAGAGTCGCCACAGAGCATCATTCTGGTCAGCAGATAGAGTCAAAATCACCTAGATGGCTCTAAATAATAATAATTAAAATAACCTGCTGTTGTTTGACAGTTCTAATAATAATTTCTGTATTTAGCTGGTCATTTGAATTGAAAAAAAAAAAACATGCACACTGAATTTCGATGACTGAAAACTGTTGAAAATCCCATGGAGGAAGATGATGACCACTGAGCAAATGTATGAGATGGCCAGAACAGAGAAGGAGCTCCTGAATCCCGCTTGCCAAAGTCCGGCATGTTACGTGACTTTGGGCGTGTGATGAGGCGCCCACATGACAACATTGCAGGTGTTGATATGACGAGACTTGTGGAGGGAATTCCACAATAAGCTGGATCGACATCACGACGTGGGTTGCGCCATCAAGGGTTATTCCACTACAAGCAACACGACAGAGGGCACTGGAGAAAGCTGAGCCATTTGTACAGCCAAAAGCTTCGTCACAATAGTAACAGCGGTAAAGTGACGCTACTGCCGTTACAAACTGTGAGAACAGCTCCCTCCGGTGGATAAACTTCCACCTGCTGAACAGGAGCGGCTTACGAGCCGCAGTCCTTGGGTTCAAAAACGTCAACAAACAGTGGTTTAATGCCTAGTTCACACTACACGATTTTTGGCGCTAGATTTGCTCAGCGATCGAACTCGGCTCTCAATCGCTGTGTGTGAACTACTCAAAAACTCGATCCGAGAAGAGAGATTTCTAGCTTGCCAGATATCTGGATCAGAGTTGCCCGACTGGCAATGAGTGCGGAGTCGAACAGCCAATGAGAGCGCAAGGTACAGGGTGAAAGGAAATGGAGGGGAGGAGGTGTAAAAAGGTGGGACAGGGGTTTAATACAGTTTATATCAGAATACATCAGCACACACACAAGTTTTATACAGTATTTCTGATTTTATCGTTCTCTACAAAACACCCACGCTGCATTGCAAAAATATTTATTAACCTCCAACTCACTATAGAACGAACCATGCTGCTCATGTAGCCAAATCCACTCAGATTAATTTATTTTTCTTCTTTGCTTTTACGCTGCACATCAGCACACAAACTCTGATCGCTCGCTACTTGTTGACGTGCATTTTTGGACGTGGTGTCATTAAACCCCCTCGTCACTTCTCACTTCTGTTTTCGTGACAGAACGTAGTTTGGGAGACCAGAGAAGCTCGCCTGCGATTCCAGTTGGTGATAGATGGTGTAGTGTGTGACCCTCTATCGCCGATCAGTCGTGTAGTGTGAAATACACACCGACCTGAAAGACTCCCGATTACAAGAGATCCAGTCGTGTAGTGTGAACTTGGCATAACCGACCCAAAACATGTTTTATGAGCTATCAGAGAGCGTGGTAATTCGGTTTGTACCTCGCAGTTGGAGTTACTGTCGTAGGCGCTGGTGGCCAGACGAGCCAGATTACAGAGATGCTGGAACAGATTGAGCCCGGTCATACTGATGGTTTCCGGCTTCAGCTGAGGCATCTAACACAGAGAGGGAAAAAAATCATATTAATATATTAATCAAAACATCATTTAATCATTCGAATACTTTTACAGTACATCCTTTAGAAAATCGTTTATCATCGTTGCTCTTTCAGGGGAGTTTTGTGATGTCCCACCTTTTCCAGGAAGAGGTGTTTGTAGGTCTCCATGCCCATGGCGTGCTGGTCTTTACTGCGCACCTGATTCAGGAACCAGTGCAGCGCGTCGTCGTAACACTCGAAATCCTCGACCAGGCAGTGCCACAGGATATCCACCTGCTCCAGACTCAGCCCTGATACACACAGATACAAAGAGAGGTGGTGCATGTTTATACTTCATTCCTTATACTTACATCCGGTCTCACGGCCCGAACATTCAGCTCCTGTTATTATTTTTTTGGTATCTTCTTTTTTATGCATTTTCCCCCACAATTTTGTCATATCCAATTACCGAGTGCATCTTTTCACATATTAACCCATCACTGAACAGCCAGCAGCGGTCGCATTTGCAGCACTTATGAGAAAAGACACAGCCAGTGGCAATTTTTTTTTACATTTACATTTTCTGCATTTAGCAGACGCCTTTATCCAAATCGACTTACATTACATCATACAGTCTGAGCAATTGAAGGTTAAGGGCCTTGCTCAAGGGCCCAACAGCAGCAACCTGGCAGTGGTGGGGCTTGAACCAGCAACCTTTGGATTACTAGTCCTGTGCCTTAACCACTAGGCTACAGCTTGTCTTGTTTAGATTTATTTCTGCATTTTCTCCCCTTTTCTCCAGATGTTACTGTAGACAATTAGTCTTCCGATGCCGGGGATCCCGATTGCGTTCGAGGGGGGTATATTCGCCTGCTCGAAGCCCCCTCCGATGTGTGCGCGGCCCCTCAACCCCTTCTTTTCACCCGTGCCTCGGTGGATTCGCACATGAGCCTCTTACTCTTCTGTACAGGCACCTAGGTCTGCCACCCAGGGTCCTTGCACCCAGTTTAGTCCAGTCTTTCCCATGCAGCAGACTCGGTGGCCGATTTTTGTCTGCTGCAGGCCCTGCCAATAGTGCCTGGTAGGTGGCGCAGAGCCGACTGATCGCTGTGCCACCTAGGCACCCCAAAGCATTTTTTTATTATTACCGACCAATACAGATAGGCAGCTTAAAAACATCCCCAAATTTGTTCAATAAAGCAAATAAAAACAGCCCGATAAAACATTCTGTTATTAAAACTTGGAGCCATTCAGATCTGATTCAGACACTGGAGATGCACGTGGAACATGGCGGCCTGTCAAGTGTTATTGTGTGTGTGTGTGAGTTTGAAGACGGGCACTTACTGAAGTGATCGGGTGAGCCCAGCGTGGAGAACACACAGGTCAGGAACTGTAGTCGTACCTGCACCTCTGCACTGTGGCTGTACCTACACACACACACACACACACACACACACACACACACACACACACACGCAGCGCATCAATACACTTGGGTTAGAAAAAAAGTCATTTAGATTAAAAGGAGGTGCAGGAACGACTCGAGGTACTCACAAAGTAAACTTGTGCCGCTCCTCCCGCACCTCCTGGATGTAGTGCAAAAGGTCCTCGAAGAAGAGCTTCATCATGTACAGCTCCTTCTCGGCCCACCTACAAAACACACCAAAAAAACACGACTAACGGTACTGATGGTACTTTTTGCACGTTTCTGTCCGAACCTGCTGTAGATAGTTACAGTAGAGAACCCAAAAGAGGGCAATGAACTATAAATGGTTTAAAACACTGAACGGAACCAAAGAAGGTGAGGCTGTGCCAGCACTGCACTCTCAGTACAGTAGAGACGGAGCTGCACTTCCTCACCCAGTGTACCAAGTACCACCACATTTGGTCCCAATTCTTCCCCAGATTTAACATCATCATCCCCGACTTTATGTCCCTACCAGACCCTGACAAACTGCCCCACCTACTGGGGGAGCACAGAGAGAGCTGCACACTAGGGTGACCATGTCTCTCTCTCACACACACACAATTTCTTTTTATATCTATTACATTTTTAATATATTGTATACCTTCTATTATTATTATTTTATTTTAGTTCTATTTCCTCGGCTTGCTTCCGATCGCGATCCGCATTATTGATTTGGCACAGTTTGTACGCCGGATGCCCTTCCTGACACACACGACCCTCCCTATTTATCCGGGCTTGGGACCGGCACTACAGTGCACTGGTTTATGCATCCTGGTGGCTAGGTACCTATAGGACAATTCAGTGTCTCCAATTAGCCTGTCTGCATTTTATTGGACTGTGGTAGGAAACCGAAGCACCCGGAGGAAACAGTATGGACAGTTGTGGCCTAGTGGTTGAGGTACTGGACTAGTAATCGAAAGATTGTTGGTTCAAGCCCCACCACTGCCAGGTTGCCACTGTTGGGCCCTTGAGCAAGGCCCTTAACCCTCAATTGCTTAGACAATATACTGTCACTGTACTGTAAGTCGCTTTGGATAAAAGCGTCTGCTAAATGCTGAAAATGTAAATGTAAATGTTATATTTCCTAAAACTGTAATTATGCTTTGGCAATACGAACGTATGTATCTTGATCCTCGTGTCCGGTGTTTTAAAACATTCAGCCGTCGCTTTAGATCAATCAAACTGGTCAAAGCAACGACTGCAAGATCAGAACAAAAAAAATCTAATCATCTTACATAGTGATCCAGTGAGTGTCGTAGCTGGAACCGAACTGCTGAAAGGTCCCGAAGAGTTTGGGCAGCAGACGCAGAGATACGACTACAGACCTAAAACACACACACAATTAATACTTCCACAATGAGCAGGGACTTCCAGCTGGTTCATCGTTCGCTTCCCTACATTATCTACAGTCTCACCTGTGATGTGCCAGGTTTTCCAGACAGCCCTCTATGAAGCGCATGCGGATCTGACGATCTGTGAACCAGCATACCAGCGAGCACAGCAGCTTCTCCGCCTCGTTTATCAAACCCTCCGACAGGTGGATCTGACGGTGAAAGGTCAATACATCATCGTTATGAAATACGCCACATCATCCGAGACACAAACGCTACATTAATGATTACGCTACACAGCCAAAAGTATATAAACGCCCCCATCTGATTCAGTTCAGGTGTTATAATCACACTCACTGAGGACAAGCGTAAAAGCGCAATTGTATGAAATACATTATGTGGCACTGGTTTGGGGTGATTTTCCCTTTCCGGGAATTAATGACATACTTAAAAACGTAGTTTAAGTTTAGTGTGGAGGAGCTTTTGTTTGTTTGTTTGTTTTATTAGGATTTTAGTCATAGACCACTGAAGTCGTGTCGTCATTTTGTAGTCCACGCCATGTTGTTATGCCCATATTTGGTCGTCATGTAGTCATAAAAAATGTTCCAAAGCTGTTAGGTTTTGTTTTATAGAGATTTTTCTGTCTATTATCACTGGATCCTCTGAATTATGAAGTCGTTATGTAAGCTAATGCTACTGCGCACTGAATTGACGTCACTAGACTGGAAGCCTCTTAAATAAGCGCACGAAGCAGCGCGATTCACAGTGCGGCGTAACAGTGCGGTGATATTCACAAGTTTTACTTTATATTTTTGAGAAAGGGGGACAAACAACAAAGCGATACGACCACCATAGTACGCCTTGCTTTGGTGCAGTTCAGTGACGTCTAATCAATGCGCAGTAGCATTAGCTTTTGTGTAGCATTATTAGTATTATGCCCCTTTAACAGCCTCGTAATTCAGAGAATCCAGTGATGTACAGGAGAAAAATGTACACAGGACAAAACGTACAGGGTTCTGAACATGTTTATTTAGCACAGGATGCGTTAGAGCCGATTTTTTGAAAACCCCGTTCATTTTTGCCATTGAAAATCGGGCTTAGACCCGGGTCTCCAAATATGGGCATAACGAGGACTACAGAATGATGCACAAAGGCCTGACCTCAACCCCACTATGTCACAGATGCTCTCGGATGGTGCAGCGGCATATTGAGCTCACAAACCACCCTCGAGGTCAGATTTTGAATGGTCTCAGCAGTGGCCGGGCAACCGACAGACATAACTGGCCGTGTCTGAGGATGGGAGGGTAAGGTGGGGTTTCCACACTCACAGACTCAGCTGTCAGACAGACTCAGTTTGTGGCGGCAGCGATGACGGAGAGATAAGTTCCAACTGGCTATGACTAAATTACGTTACAAAAAAAGCCGTTTCCCCTCAGAACAAGCATCACCCCCGTCTACAAATCCCAGCTCACCGCGTCCTCGTCCTGCACCAGGTCCCACAGAAGCGTGTTGCCCTTCTTACACACGTTGTCCAGGTTGACGTCCGTCACCGCATGACCCGAGTACTGGTGCTTATGCACTGCAGGACCTGTGAATATCACACTTCAGATGATAAACATACCAGCACGGCCTTTTCCACATAGAAAAAAAAACTGCTCCTGTGGTGCGCACCTTGCACTAGGTGTTCGTGGTAAATGGAGGGGAGATTGGGCAGGTGCTGCTGCAGGTGAGAGCTGAGCTCGGCGTGAGAGTTGATCTGGACCAGCTCCTCCTCGCAGCCGGACTCCTCGCCGTCGAAGTCCGCCATGTTCTTCTCCGACTTGGCGCTGACCTGGGAACTGCTGCAGCTCACGTCGTCCGCGCTCAGCATGTCCTCCACCATGTGGCTGTGAACAGAGGTCAGCTTTAGTGTCCGAGAGCGGCGCTGCTTATACTTATACTTTCCGGACCAAAACACTGTAAGAGTGTTAGAGCAGCTTAAAAGCACAACGTACTCTACACAATATGGGCAAAAGTATTGGGACACCGCTTCTAATTACTGACTTTATACAATTCAGCTACAACTTTTGCTGCTAACAGGTGTAATAAATCAGTTACATATAGGGAATAACATGCTTCCAACTTTGCAGCAGCAGTTTAGGGAAGGCCCTTTCCTGTTCTGGCATGACTGTGCCTCTGAGAAAGCACAACACAAGCTCAAAGACATGAATAAAAGCTCGGACGTCCTCCAGTGACCTGCACAGAGCTGACCCTGACCTCAGCATCACTCAACTGCTTTGGAATGAACTAGGCTTTCTTGACCATTTACATTTCGGCACTTAGCAGATGCTTTTATCCAAAGCGTCTTACAGTATACAGTCTAAGCAATTGATGGTTAAGGGCCCTGCTCAAGGGCCCAACAGCAGCAAACTGGCAGTGGTAGGGGTTAAACCAGCGACCTTCTGCCTACTAGACCAGATCTTTTACCGCTGAGCTACAACTGCCCCAATGACCAGCCATACAAATGCTCTTTTGACCGAATGAGCACAAATTCCCACAGACATACTACAAAGATCAAATAGAGGTCACTGTTTTAATACAGTTTGTAATCACTATGGGATGTTTAACAAGCTTATGCTCAGGGGTCCAAATACTTTTGGCCAAATGGTGTATTAGAATGAGTTAGCAACATTTATCCAGCCTGGCTTTACCCTTCATGTTGGTGATGGTGGTGATGATGATGATGATGATGATGGTGGTGGTGATGCTGCTGGTTCATGAAGCGCCTGCAGTTAAAGAGCTCGTTGCTCATGGCTTCAGACAGAAAGTCCGCGGCACGAGGCATGCACGAAGGCTCCTGGGTAATCGGCGCCCCGTGTGAGGGGCCCATCTCCGCTCCCATCTCCTGCTGCTGCTGCTGATTTTGGGATTGGGACAGGGTGGTGGCATCAAGTCGCTCCTCTGAGGTTTCTTCCAAGCAGGCTGAAGAAGAGGAGCAAGGGTCCAGGATCCTCAACGAGGAGGAGGCTACCATGGCGGCAGCGGCTTCAGGCGTGAAGGGAAGCGTTTTGGGTTTCTGAAGGCTCGGGCCTGGATTGATGGAGCCCGACATTACTGACCCACACATTCCGGGTCTTTCCGGAGAGTCGTGGATGTCTCCCAGCGCCTCGCCGGCTTTCCGTTTGCGCACTTCAGACGTCAGGGCGTCTCTGGAATCTCGCATTTCTTTCTGCGGGCTGCCCTCGGACGCCACGGTCGGCCTGTCCTCTTCGTCCTCCTCATCCTCTTCGTCCTCCTCGTCATCCTCCTCCTCGTCGTCCTCTTCGTCGTCCTCTTCCTCGTCCTCCTTCAAGACCTCGCTGTCGGCCAGGTCGGAGTGGAGCTCGCTGCCCGGGCTGCCCGCCGACTGGCTGGCTCGACTGGACTCGGCCTCGTTGCTGGAGGCCTCGCTGCGACCACTGCTGCTGCCTGGCCCGCTGCTGCCCTCCTCGCCGCTGTTCGCCGTCTCGTCCGAGCTGCCCTGCATCGACTCCTGCGCAAAGAAAGAAAGGTTAGATCGTCAGGGAGGCCAAATCTGTCACATTTACACGTTTACGTTTAGATTTTCATTTGCATTTAGCAGATGCTCTTATCCAAAGCGACTTACAGTATACAGTCTGAGTACGTCTGAGCAACGTCTGAGCAATTGAGAGTTAAGGGCCTTGCTCAAGGGCCCAACAGCAGCAACCTGGCAGTGGTGGGGGTTGAACCAGCAACCTTTCTGTTTACTAGTCCAGTACCTTAACCACTAGGCTACAGTTGCCCAATGGTTATATTCACGGAATGCTCTACATTGTCGTTCCTGTAAGTATTTAGGGTGTCAAAATCTGTCAAATCCCAATAACAAATCTTATGTCATGCGTATGCACAGAACTATTTATGCACAAGATCCATTAATTTATCCTGGTCAGGGTCATGGTGGGTTCGGTATTCCAAAAAAAGGAGGTAGGAATACACCCCGGATAAGGCAGCAACCCATCATGGACCTGTTGAGATTTGAACCTGGGTTAGGCTAGCTGCGCCACCTGAGCTCCTGTACAAGATTATATATACAATTTTTTACCAACGCTTCATCCTGGTCAAGATCACAGTGGGCCGGCTTCCCTGGATTTACTGGATGCCATGCAGCAACACACAGGACAGGACGGGGCCTCAACCGATCACATCTGTATGTAGATGTTCAAACGGCCGATGGCACCACTGGCAATTCGAACCCTTGATCCCATTGGTAGTGGGCTAGCGTAATTCACTGCACCCTCACCATGTTGACGTCACCAAAAGTTACGTGTCATAGTTAGTTTGATGTACTATTTTGCATGTGGTTTGGGAAACAGCGTCTGGATTGAAGTACAGTGTAACCTCGAATTAACGGACCTCCATTAAACAGATTTCAGATTTAACAGACAAAATCTGGAAAACCAAATAAAAATTCCCTCTAGAACAGGGGTGTCAAACTCATTTTCACCGAGGGCCATATCAGCATTAGGGCGGCCCTCGAAGGGCCGATTGTAACGTATCCTGCTGTGATTGCAGTCACATTGCTGTTTTTCTTGGAGGCTGAATTCTGCATTTATATTGTTCTACTTTACCACAGACACGGCCTCATAACACAAGAGACGCACCGGTTTCTCTTCCTGAAGCACAAACTTGTTTTCACTTTCATTAAATTTCCTCCTTATGCTTAATTTTCTTTCCTCACTAATAGTTTATCCCCCTTTCTCAGCTAGACAGACAGACAGACAGACAGCTCTCTTCAGAATACAGTTGGTTTATTTGCTTCCCAGCTGTGTGATACACTGTGTGCATCAAAATGAAGTAAAAATACAAACAATAAAAACAATAAAGAACTTAATACAGTAAAAAGCACACAGCTGTAGTCAAGTGTTACATCTGGTACAATATGAGATTTAACCAAACGTAAAATAACGAGTTAAATTACTAATTGCTATAGTAACGTAACAACAGTATTTAATTACGGTAAATTTGTAACTAAAACGCTGATATACTCTTACTATATATACTCTTTACTAACAACTGAAAATATAAACGCCACTACTTACAGACGATGCTTGGGTATTATATTGCAATATAATTATTTGTATTTATTTATTATTGTTTACGTTACTGACTACGCTACCCCGCGTTCTTTTGCCGTAAAAGTCACATGGTTTCTTAGCGAAGGTTAAAGTTAGTTGCCATGACTACGATGTCACGTTGTCTCTTAAAGGCGCAGGAGCGCAATTAAATTATAAGCGCGTCTCTGTAACGACTCGAACCATCACAACAATCATACAGTCGTTTAAGCTCTCGCGGGCCGGATCAAATGACGCGGCGGGCCGGATCTGGCCCGCGGGCCTTGAGTTTGACACCTGTGCTCTAGAAGCAAACCAAGACCAGTAGTTCCCCTCCTTTAGGCCGTTAATCGAGGTTCCTCTGTACTTTAAACACTAGCAAAGTCAATCAAAAAGTTAAGTTGCTCACACTTTCCTACAGCAAGCACCGAGGGTCATCAGGGGAAAATGAATACAGTGTGCGCGTGTGTGTACCTCAGTGTCAGAAAGCCTTTGCTGGCCGCGCTTCCCGCTCATGATGGGCTCGTCCATCTCCATGTCACTGCCTCCACTGTGATGCGTGTCACTGTTGTCACTGCTCTCCGGGCTCGCCGCTGGGGAACCTGGGAAAAAAAAACATTAAAACAGCCGCGATTACGACCTCCGCTGGCTGATCGATGGCGCCTGCACAGAGACGAGGATTAATGGAGATCGGTGCGTGACTCTCCGTGTGCATTACGGATCTCCATACGAAGCGGTCGGCTACCGCACACGTGTCGGAGGGGGCGTGTGTCAGTTTCGACCCTCTTCATTTAGGAACGGAAGTCTGCAGCAGAAGTGAAATACGATCAAGGAACCGGATACGACTAAATCTGAAGGAAAGACACTTCCTGTACCTTTCTTGTTGCCCATAGGCATGTTGGTGTTGAGTAGAGATGCGAAGGAGCTCTGTTTAGAAAGCTGCGCTTTGGCCGCCAGAGCATTATTCCACAACGCCTTGATCAACATGGAGGCCAGGTACAGGGTCTACGAAACAAAAACAACTTCACCTGTAAAACATCACACGTCCCGTCAAACATCCACACTTTGATTTTGATCATGGGAGCGGCGCGAGACCTGTTCTGTGTGCGCACTGGGGTGTAATCCTGACACCAGGTTGAGGACGTGTCTGAGAGGCACCGGATCCAGGTTCTTGATGAGTGAGGGGAAAAGGTCGTGGATGTAGCGGCTGCAGTGCTTCAGCTAGAAACACAAAACGCACAACGAAAGAGTCAGACGGGAAATTCAGGAACCCGTGATGAGAAGCTCGTGTGAAACTAGACCAAAGTCTTTAAAACATATGTTGTCCATGATTTTTACCGCAACCCGGGCTACACATCAAAACACATTCAATTCAAAACATCAGCGCCCAGGTGGCGCGGCGGGATATTCCACTTGCACACCAGCACCGAGTTACTGAACTCTTCGGTTCGAAACTCGGTGTTGCCTCCGGTCGGCTGGGCGCCATCTAGCGGGCATAATTGGCAGTGCCTGCAGCAGATACTAATTGGCAGAGGTGGAAAGTAATTAATTCATTTACTCACGTTACTGTAATTGAGTAGTTTTTTTGTGTACTTGTACTTTTTAAAGTAGATTTTACAACCAGTAATTTTACTTTTATGCCATTGATGGGCCAGTGATAGCTCAGTGGTTAAGGTACTGGACTAGTAAACAGAAGGTTGCCGGTTCAAGCCCCGCCACCACCAAGTTGCCACTGTTGGGTCCCTGAGCAAGGCCCTTAACCCTCAATTGCTCATCGTGTTCATCTCATTGTGTAAGTCGCTTTGGATAAAAGCGTCTGCTAAATGCTGAAAATGTAAATGTAAAATGTATTATGAATTGTAATTCACTACATTTTAAATAAGATCCGTTACTGAGTAAAATAAACGCTAAAAAAATCGCGTCTGGGAAACTGCTGCAGTGAATTCTGCGACGGGGAGTCGGATCTTTTGACTCGGTTCCTTTATTTCAGTTTAAAGGGCCGTTCAATAGAATCGAATCATTCTATCAATCATTCATTCCACAAGGAGGCATTTGTGTACAAGTTCAAAATGTGCCTGGTAAAATTCGTTCATTTATGACTATTTTTGTTTCGCGACCGCCCTGAACTAGACGACTTTAGTTTCATGAGCTCGGCTTTACAGCAACACTTCCAATTCACCTCACTTGCACGTCTTTGGACTGTGGGAGGAAACCGGAGCTCCCGGAGGAAACCCACGCACGGGGAGAACATGCAAACTCCACACAGAAAGGACCCGGACCGCCCCGCCTGGGGATCGAACCTTGAACCTCTTGCTGTGAGGCGACGGTGATACCCACTCAGCCACCGTGCCGACACTTCAGCCCGTCATCAGGAGCTCAGTGTTTCTAGCAGCTCACGTGAACAGGTATGAGCAGGATGTAACGTAACAGAATGCACATGAATGGAAAGTGTGTGTGTGTGTGTGTGTGTGTGTGTGTGTGTGTGTGTGTGTGTGTGTATAAGTGTATTTTACTTGAGCAGCGGCCCAGATGCAGTCGACGTGCTGTGTGCTCAGTCTGCCTTCTGCAGCCAGGAAGTTCAGAATCACTTGGCACTGCTTAATAATCTGGCACACACACGAAATTAAGACATGTTACACAAATACGCACATTACAATGTACATAATGTACACAACTATAAGGGTGTTAAACAGTCTAGGGCGGCTTTTATCTGCTATCAGCGGTGCCAAAGCAGCACAGCATCACAGGCCTTACAGAAACCTGAATCGACTACATATCGCAGAATGACGAGGATACAAACCTCAATGTGCAAATTTGGTCCAAAAATGTGCTCGACAACGTTGTTGTTGATAAGCCAGTCCGCCAGTTCCTTCGCTATCGACCTAGAGAAGAGAAAAGACCAAACAGCCCGTCAGAACTCAAAACTGACAATGGCTCATTTTGTTTCCTGACTAAGGTCCCCTGAAGTGAGCCTCACTTCTAACCCTGCGTCCACACCGACGGTCCCTTCTGTGAACCAGCACGTCTGAGACCAGACCCATTTCAGAACAGTAACTTGATAAAAATAAGACTGCAATCAGCACTGAGTACAGCTTGACTCTCTAGGTGTCCATACATGGCCAAAAGTATGTGAACACCCCTTCTAATGATGGATGTGTTACTATCATTGTGAACGCAGGGCTAGAGGTAAATGTTTCGTCTGCCGACAGACCTCTTTCTTATTAAAGGTTCATTTTTTACTTTCATTATAAATAAATAAATTAATTCCCTTAGTTTCATAACTGGCTGCGACAATAAATAGAATAAAAACACATTTCTATCAGCTGATACTCACGTCTCAGTGTCAGACACCAGGGACTCGTTGTTGCAGACGTCGTTAAACGTGTGCAGCTGATTCTGGATCACAAGAGAAAAGAAAACAAGGCCGTCAATCAGTCACTGTCCTGTCAATCGCAGTAAAGGAGGCTTGGCCTCTGTATGTATCAGTCAGTCCCAGTAAAGGAGGCGTGGCCTCTGTATGTATCAGTCAGTCCCAGTAAAGGAGGCGTGGCCTCTGTATGTATCAGTCAGTCCCAGTAAAGGAGGCGTGGCCTCTGTATGTATCAGTCAGTCCCAGTAAAGGAGGCGTGGCCTCTGTATGTATCAGTCAGTCCCAGTAAAGGAGGCGTGGCCTCTGTATGTATCAGTCAGTCCCAGTAAAGGAGGCGTGGTCTCTGTATGTATCAGTCAGTCCCAGTAAAGGAGGCGTGGCCTCTGTATGTATCAGTCAGTCCCAGTAAAGGAGGCGTGGTCTCTGTATGTATCAGTCAGTCCCAGTAAAGGAGGCGTGGTCTCTGTATGTATCAGTCAGTCCCAGTAAAGGAGGCGTGGTCTCTGTATGTATCAGTCAGTCCCAGTAAAGGAGGCGTGGCCTCTGTATGTATCAGTCAGTCCCAGTAAAGGAGGCGTGGCCTCTGTATGTATCAGTCAGTCCCAGTAAAGGAGGCGTGGCCTCTGTATGTATCAGTCAGTCCCAGTAAAGGAGGCGTGGCCTCTGTATGTATCAGTCAGTCCCAGTAAAGGAGGCGTGGTCTCTGTATGTATCAGTCAGTCCCAGTAAAGGAGGCGTGACCTCTGTATGTATCAGTCAGTCCCAGTAAAGGAGGCGTGGCCTCTGTATGTATCAGTCAGTCCCAGTAAAGGAGGCGTGGTCTCTGTATGTATCAGTCAGTCCCAGTAAAGGAGGCGTGGCCTCTGTATGTATCAGTCAGTCCCAGTAAAGGAGGCGTGGCCTCTGTATGTATCAGTCAGTCCCAGTAAAGGAGGCGTGGCCTCTGTATGTATCAGTCAGTCCCAGTAAAGGAGGCGTGGCCTCTGTATGTATCAGTCAGTCCCAGTAAAGGAGGCGTGGCCTCTGTATGTATCAGTCAGTCCCAGTAAAGGAGGCGTGGCCTCTGTATGTATCAGTCAGTCCCAGTAAAGGAGGCGTGGTCTCTGTATGTATCAGTCAGTCCCAGTAAAGGAAGCGTGGCCTCTGTATGTATCAGTCAGTCCCAGTAAAGGAGGCGTGGCCTCTGTATGTATCAGTCAGTCCCAGTAAAGGAGGCGTGGCCTCTGTATGTATCAGTCAGTCCCAGTAAAGGAGGCGTGGTCTCTGTATGTATCAGTCAGTCCCAGTAAAGGAGGCGTGGTCTCTGTATGTATCAGTCAGTCCCAGTAAAGGAGGCGTGGTCTCTGTATGTATCAGTCAGTCCCAGTAAAGGAGGCGTGGCCTCTGTATGTATCAGTCAGTCCCAGTAAAGGAGGCGTGGTCTCTGTATGTATCAGTCAGTCCCAGTAAAGGAGGCGTGGTCTCTGTATGTATCAGTCAGTCCCAGGTCTCTGTATGTATCAGTCAGTCCCAGTAAAGGAAGCGTGGCCTCTGTATGTATCAGTCAGTCCCAGTAAAGGAGGCGTGGCCTCTGTATGTATCAGTCAGTCCCAGTAAAGGAGGCGTGGCCTCTGTATGTATCAGTCAGTCCCAGTAAAGGAGGCGTGGCCTCTGTGTTTGTGAGTCAATCCCAGTAAAGGATTTTATAAAAGAAATAAATAAGAGTGAGTGTGTGTGTGTGTGTGAGTGTGTGTGTGAGTGTGTGAGAGCGTGTGTGTGTGTGAGTGTGTGTGAGAGAGTGTGTGAGTGTGTGTGTGTGAGTGTGTGTGAGAGTGCGTGTGTGTGAGAGTGTGTGTGAGAGCGCGTGTGTGTGTGAGTGTGTGTGAGAGAGTGTGTGAGTGTGAGTGTGAGTGAGTGTGTGAGTGAGTGTGAGTGTGTGTGTGTGTGAGTGTGTGTGAGAGTGTGTGAGTGTGAGTGTGAGTGAGTGTGTGAGTGAGTGTGAGTGTGTGTGTGTGAGAGTGTGTGAGTGAGTGTGAGTGAGTGTGTGAGTGAGTGTGAGTGAGTGTGTGTGAGTGTGTGTGAGAGTGTGTGAGTGAGTGTGAGTGAGTGTGTGTGTGAGTGTGTGTGTGTGTGTGTGTGTGAGTGTGTGAGTGTGTGTGTGAGTGTGTGTGAGTGTGTGAGTGAGTGTGTGTGTGTGTGTGAGTGTGTGTGAGTGTGTGTGAGAGTGTGTGAGTGAGTGTGAGTGAGTGTGTGTGTGAGTGTGTGTGTGTGTGTGTGTGTGTGTGAGTGTGTGAGTGTGTGTGTGAGTGTGTGTGAGTGTGTGTGTGTGAGTGTGTGTGTGAGTGTGTGTGAGAGTGTGTGAGTGAGTGTGAGTGAGTGTGTGTGTGTGAGTGTGTGTGTGAGTGTGTGTGTGAGTGTGTGAGTGTGTGTGTGAGTGTGAGTGTGTGTGAGTGTGTGAGTGAGTGTGTGTGTGTGTGTGAGTGTGTGTGAGTGTGTGTGAGAGTGTGTGAGTGAGTGTGAGTGAGTGTGTGTGTGAGTGTGTGTGTGTGTGTGTGTGTGTGTGTGAGTGTGTGTGTGAGTGTGTGAGTGTGTGTGAGAGTGTGTGAGTGAGTGTGAGTGTGAGTGTGTGTGTGTGTGTGTGTGTGTGTGTGAGTGTGTGAGTGTGTGTGAGAGTGTGTGAGTGAGTGTGAGTGAGTGTGTGTGTGAGTGTGTGTGTGTGTGTGTGTGTGTGTGTGTGTGTGTGAGTGTGTGAGTGTGTGTGTGAGTGTGTGTGAGTGTGTGTGTGAGTGAGTGTGGTTCCCTCACCGTGATCTGGCTCAGTCCAGCCAGCCTCATGGTGAGCGTGGGGGACATGAAGTATTTGAAGGCGAGGTCGAGACTCTCCTTATCGAAGCACAGCGCGCTGTCCAGCGGCTCCTTCACCGTGCTCCACATCAGATCAGCCATGTTCCTCGCAGCGCTCTGGCGCAGCTCCTGATCCGACAGCTTACACAGATACCTACAGAACAAACCAAAGTGTGTGTGAGGGGGGTAAACAGAGCTGAGGTGTGTGTGAGGGGGGTAAACAGAGCTGAGGTGTGTGTGAGGGGGGTAAACAGAGCTGAGGTGTGTGTGAGGGGGGTAAACAGAGCTGAGGTGTGTGTGAGGGGGGTAAACAGAGCTGAGGTGTGTGTGAGGGGGGTAAACAGAGCTGAGATGTGTGTGAGGGGGGTAAACAGAGCTGAGGTGTGTGTGAGGGGGGTAAACAGAGCTGAGATGTGTGTGAGGGGGGTAAACAGAGCTGAGGTGTGTGTGAGGGGGGTAAACAGAGCTGAGGTGTGTGTGAGGGGGGTAAACAGAGCTGAGGTGTGTGTGAGGGGGGTAAACAGAGCTGAGGTGTGTGTGTGAGGGGGGTAAACAGAGCTGAGGTGTGTGTGAGGGGGGTAAACAGAGCTGAGGTGTGTGTGAGGGGGGTAAACAGAGCTGAGATGTGTGTGTGAGGGGGGTAAACAGAGCTGAGGTGTGTGTGAGGGGGGTAAACAGAGCTGAGGTGTGTGTGAGGGGGGTAAACAGAGCTGAGGTGTGTGTGAGGGGGGTAAACAGAGCTGAGATGTGTGTGAGGGGGGTAAACAGAGCTGAGGTGTGTGTGAGGGGGGTAAACAGAGCTGAGATGTGTGTGAGGGGGGTAAACAGAGCTGAGGTGTGTGTGAGGGGGGTAAACAGAGCTGAGGTGTGTGTGAGGGGGGTAAACAGAGCTGAGGTGTGTGTGAGGGGGGTAAACAGAGCTGAGGTGTGTGTGTGAGGGGGGTAAACAGAGCTGAGGTGTGTGTGAGGGGGGTAAACAGAGCTGAGGTGTGTGTGAGGGGGGTAAACAGAGCTGAGATGTGTGTGTGAGGGGGGTAAACAGAGCTGAGGTGTGTGTGAGGGGGGTAAACAGAGCTGAGGTGTGTGTGTGAGGGGGGTAAACAGAGCTGAGATGTGTGTGAGGGGGGTAAACAGAGCTGAGGTGTGTGTGTGAGGGGGGTAAACAGAGCTGAGGTGTGTGTGTGAGGGGGGTAAACAGAGCTGAGGTGTGTGTGAGGGGGGTAAACAGAGCTGAGGTGTGTGTGTGAGGGGGGTAAACAGAGCTGAGATGTGTGTGAGGGGGGTAAACAGAGCTGAGGTGTGTGTGAGGGGGGTAAACAGAGCTGAGGTGTGTGTGAGGGGGGTAAACAGAGCTGAGGTGTGTGTGAGGGGGGTAAACAGAGCTGAGGTGTGTGTGAGGGGGGTAAACAGAGCTGAGATGTGTGTGAGGGGGGTAAACAGAGCTGAGGTGTGTGTGTGAGGGGGGTAAACAGAGCTGAGATGTGTGTGAGGGGGGTAAACAGAGCTGAGGTGTGTGTGTGAGGGGGGTAAACAGAGCTGAGATGTGTGTGAGGGGGGTAAACAGAGCTGAGGTGTGTGTGTGAGGGGGGTAAACAGAGCTGAGGTGTGTGTGAGGGGGGTAAACAGAGCTGAGGTGTGTGTGAGGGGGGTAAACAGAGCTGAGGTGTGTGTGTGAGGGGGGTAAACAGAGCTGAGGTGTGTGTGTGAGGGGGGTAAACAGAGCTGAGGTGTGTGTGAGGGGGGTAAACAGAGCTGAGGTGTGTGTGAGGGGGGTAAACAGAGCTGAGGTGTGTGTGAGGGGGGTAAACAGAGCTGAGGTGTGTGTGAGGGGGGTAAACAGAGCTGAGGTGTGTGTGAGGGGGGTAAACAGAGCTGAGGTGTGTGTGTGAGGGGGGTAAACAGAGCTGAGATGTGTGTGAGGGGGGTAAACAGAGCTGAGGTGTGTGTGTGAGGGGGGTAAACAGAGCTGAGGTGTGTGTGAGGGGGGTAAACAGAGCTGAGGTGTGTGTGTGAGGGGGGTAAACAGAGCTGAGATGTGTGTGAGGGGGGTAAACAGAGCTGAGGTGTGTGTGAGGGGGGTAAACAGAGCTGAGGTGTGTGTGAGGGGGGTAAACAGAGCTGAGGTGTGTGTGTGAGGGGGGTAAACAGAGCTGAGGTGTGTGTGTGAGGGGGGTAAACAGAGCTGAGGTGTGTGTGAGGGGGGTAAACAGAGCTGAGGTGTGTGTGTGAGGGGGGTAAACAGAGCTGAGGTGTGTGTGTGAGGGGGGTAAACAGAGCTGAGGTGTGTGTGAGGGGGGTAAACAGAGCTGAGGTGTGTGTGTGAGGGGGGTAAACAGAGCTGAGGTGTGTGTGAGGGGGGTAAACAGAGCTGAGGTGTGTGTGTGAGGGGGGTAAACAGAGCTGAGATGTGTGTGAGGGGGGTAAACAGAGCTGAGGTGTGTGTGAGGGGGGTAAACAGAGCTGAGGTGTGTGTGAGGGGGGTAAACAGAGCTGAGATGTGTGTGTGAGGGGGGTAAACAGAGCTGAGGTGTGTGTGAGGGGGGTAAACAGAGCTGAGGTGTGTGTGTGAGGGGGGTAAACAGAGCTGAGATGTGTGTGAGGGGGGTAAACAGAGCTGAGGTGTGTGTGTGAGGGGGGTAAACAGAGCTGAGGTGTGTGTGAGGGGGGTAAACAGAGCTGAGGTGTGTGTGTGAGGGGGGTAAACAGAGCTGAGATGTGTGTGAGGGGGGTAAACAGAGCTGAGATGTGTGTGAGGGGGGTAAACAGAGCTGAGGTGTGTGTGAGGGGGGTAAACAGAGCTGAGGTGTGTGTGAGGGGGGTAAACAGAGCTGAGGTGTGTGTGAGGGGGGTAAACAGAGCTGAGGTGTGTGTGAGGGGGGTAAACAGAGCTGAGATGTGTGTGAGGGGGGTAAACAGAGCTGAGGTGTGTGTGTGAGGGGGGTAAACAGAGCTGAGATGTGTGTGAGGGGGGTAAACAGAGCTGAGGTGTGTGTGTGAGGGGGGTAAACAGAGCTGAGATGTGTGTGAGGGGGGTAAACAGAGCTGAGGTGTGTGTGTGAGGGGGGTAAACAGAGCTGAGGTGTGTGTGAGGGGGGTAAACAGAGCTGAGGTGTGTGTGAGGGGGGTAAACAGAGCTGAGGTGTGTGTGTGAGGGGGGTAAACAGAGCTGAGGTGTGTGTGTGAGGGGGGTAAACAGAGCTGAGGTGTGTGTGAGGGGGGTAAACAGAGCTGAGGTGTGTGTGAGGGGGGTAAACAGAGCTGAGGTGTGTGTGAGGGGGGTAAACAGAGCTGAGGTGTGTGTGAGGGGGGTAAACAGAGCTGAGGTGTGTGTGAGGGGGGTAAACAGAGCTGAGGTGTGTGTGTGAGGGGGGTAAACAGAGCTGAGATGTGTGTGAGGGGGGTAAACAGAGCTGAGGTGTGTGTGTGAGGGGGGTAAACAGAGCTGAGGTGTGTGTGAGGGGGGTAAACAGAGCTGAGGTGTGTGTGTGAGGGGGGTAAACAGAGCTGAGGTGTGTGTGAGGGGGGTAAACAGAGCTGAGGTGTGTGTGTGAGGGGGGTAAACAGAGCTGAGATGTGTGTGAGGGGGGTAAACAGAGCTGAGGTGTGTGTGTGAGGGGGGTAAACAGAGCTGAGGTGTGTGTGTGAGGGGGGTAAACAGAGCTGAGATGTGTGTGAGGGGGGTAAACAGAGCTGAGATGTGTGTGAGGGGGGTAAACAGAGCTGAGGTGTGTGTGTGAGGGGGGTAAACAGAGCTGAGATGTGTGTGAGGGGGGTAAACAGAGCTGAGGTGTGTGTGTGAGGGGGGTAAACAGAGCTGAGGTGTGTGTGAGGGGGGTAAACAGAGCTGAGGTGTGTGTGTGAGGGGGGTAAACAGAGCTGAGATGTGTGTGAGGGGGGTAAACAGAGCTGAGGTGTGTGTGTGAGGGGGGTAAACAGAGCTGAGATGTGTGTGAGGGGGGTAAACAGAGCTGAGGTGTGTGTGTGAGGGGGGTAAACAGAGCTGAGATGTGTGTAGCACGTGGTGTGCATCACTCAGCCCCAATCATTTCATATCCACCACACACACAGAGGAATATAAACACACACGTCACGTTTCTGCACGTCATCAAAACTCCAGACTTATTTATATTAACTTTAGCTTATTCTGCTGATCACATGACCAGCCAGTCTCCACGCCGGCCGTCTGGCTGCCTCTGGGCAACATGAGGAAAACCACAGTGACCAAGCAACCTGTCAAAGATGCATTAAAAGAAAGTCGCTTCCTTATAAGACCTGGCTTGCACACCTTTACTGGGACTGACTGATACATACAGAGGTCACGCCTCCTTTACTGGGACTGACTGATACATACAGAGGCCACGCCTCCTTTACTGGGACTGACTGATACATACAGAGACCACGCCTCCTTTCCTGGGACTGACTGATACATACAGAGGCCACGCCTCCTTTACTGGGACTGACTGATACATACAGAGGCCACGCCTCCTTTACTGGGACTGACTGATACATACAGAGACCACGCCTCCTTTACTGGGACTGACTGATACATACAGAGGCCACGCCTCCTTTACTGGGACTGACTGATACATACAGAGGCCACGCCTCCTTTACTGGGACTGACTGATACATACAGAGGCCACGCCTCCTTTACTGGGACTGACTGATACATACAGAGGCCACGCCTCCTTTACTGGGACTGACTGATACATACAGAGGCCACGCCTCCTTTACCGGGACTGACTGACATACGGAGGCCACGCCTCCTTTACTGGGACTGACTGATACATACAGAGGCCACGCCTCCTTTACTGGGACTGACTGATACATACAGAGACCACGCCTCCTTTACTGGGACTGACTGATACATAGAGGTCACGCCTCCTTTACTGGGACTGACTGATACATACAGAGACCACGCCTCCTTTACCAGGACTGACTGATACATACAGAGACCACGCCTCCTTTACTGGGACTGACTGATACATACAGAGACCACGCCTCCTTTACTGGGACTGACTGATACATACAGAGGTCACGCCTCCTTTACTGGGACTGACTGATACATACAGAGACCACGCCTCCTTTACCAGGACTGACTGATACATACAGAGGTCACGCCTCCTTTACTGGGACTGACTGATACATACAGAGACCACGCCTCCTTTACCAGGACTGACTGATACATACAGAGACCACGCCTCCTTTACTGGGACTGACTGATACATACAGAGACCACGCCTCCTTTACTGGGACTGACTGATACATACAGAGGCCACGCCTCCTTTACTGGGACTGACTGACAGATCATAACAAGCCATACCGTAGACTCAAAGGGTACGAGGGACAGAACAGAGTTTGGTAGGTGCTCCACAGTAGGTTGGGGCAGGTGAGAGGTGGGGTAACGTGGTGGTGCTCAGGCAGATTCGAGTCTGCATTTTGAATCGGTGCACACTGAGACCAGCAGACACGTTTATACTGGTTATACAGAATGTAATAAACAGGAACTCTTCTCACCTGATGACGTGAGTGCGGAACGGGATGATGTGCTGCATCACAGCCGGAATGTGCAACCATATTCTGATCTGAAACACACACAAAAACTGTATAAAATACACACATCTACATCTAATTAGTCTTCGGTTGTTTTTTCCCTCCTTTGAATCTCCCAATTTAGTCACTCACGTTCAATCTCCGGTCTCACCGTTTCACAGCTCACTATTTGACGTGCCATATTTTCCCACAACGCCGTGCTACATTTAAGCTTGAACTGAACAGCTCAGGCTTTTTGTGAAACATTGAGAGAGGCAAACTGGGTTAAAGTCCAAACTTACTAAACACTGAGCACAGCGGCGAGCGGTAAAAACCATGCGGCAAAGCCCAGCAACCTGAGCTGCACCACGTCACTACATACGAAGCAATGCCACAGACAGCGCAAAAGTGTTTCGCTGCGGATCATGTGATCGCAGCCTACAAAAAAAAAAACGTTAAATGATGTGAAATATGATAAAAAGTGTATTTTTATGTTTTTAAATGATCTGTGCTGGAGTATTTCAAAGCAAAACGTGTGTGTGTGTGTGTGTGTGTGTACTTACATTAGAAACAATGGTGATGAAGGCGTGTGCAATAGGGAACGGCAGCGACTCTGGCGTCCCAGACTCGAAGCAGTCCTTCATCAGGGACAGGCCGTGTTTCCCACAGAACAAACACACATAGCGCAGCAAGTGCAGAGGAACCTCCACATCCTGCAACGTAAACACACCGGCTGAACACGTGGGGGAAACGCAGCTTTAAAAATACTGTGTATGTGTGTGTGTGTGTGTGTGTGTGATTGTATTGTGAATATTAACACAATGCTGACATATTAGGCTGGGAAACTGATCTATTGGAGATTAAATGTATTAATTTGTCAATTTAGATTTTAATGCCTCTCTTTTTTTTTTTATAATTTGGGCTACACTGGAAACTAAATTAGCAGGTATCTGGTGCTAATTGCTTATTCCTGTTGGTTCCATGCAGCAGCTAATGAACAAAATCTTGAGCCGATACAAAAAGCGAGAAGAGCTGCAGACTATCACACGCCCTCTCAGGCATGCGTCCAGTCACCGGCCGCTTCTTTAACCCTGACAGCAGCCAGCAGAGGTCACGTTTGCAGCAACAAGGAGGAACCCTGTTGACCTCCCTCCCTCAGACACAGCCAAAAAGCCATGTTAGCAAACTGGGCGTGTGCAAACGTCCGAGAGATCATGATTTTCATTTGCAATCTTGAGCCTTGACACTTTTAACAGCTACATAATCAACTAAGGCTGGCATTCATGGACTTATTAACAGTCACCCGGCTCCTCCAGGAAAAAAGGGCCCAACAGTGGACACCTGACAGCAACCTTTCGATTACAAGTCCAGTACCTTAACCGCTAGGCTACAACTGCCTTGCATTAATGAACCAAATCTAGACCTCAGACCAGCATAAGAAGCACCCAAATCTAAAACTGGAGTCCGTCTGCCAGCGTGTGGGCACAAAGCTCCAGCAGCTGTAACGTAAAATAAAAATAGGATCTTGATGACATAAATTACAGCGTTCAGGAGTGGCAACCAAATCAGCTCTTCACCACAGTCGCTTTAGCTTGTAAATGTTACACCACCCAGCACCAACGATGAGATCTTTTCAGGTCTGGAAGACGTGGTTTGATTCTGAAGGACTAACAGGACGCTATGAACCCTGTATCTGTAGATTTAATGCAGTGTAGGTCTGAGGCTCCCAGCACTTACGTTCATGTCGCAGAAGGAACCGAGGATGTTGCTCTCCTGAGCTGAGATGTCCTACATGGGAGACAGAAAAACAGAGATGAGATAAAGACAGGAGTCTGTACTTGTATACCATATTGGAATATCTCCTCACAACTGTGTGTGTGTGTATAAGTGTGTGACTGTCTTCAGTCAAGTGAGCTTTACATCAAATGTCAAAGTGTGTGTGTGTGTGTGTACCTCTGTAGTTTGGTGTGTGTTGTGTTTGTAGGCTGTGTGTGTGTGTGTGTGTGTGTACCTCTATAGTTTGGTGTGTGTTGTGTGTGTGTGTGTGTGTACCTCAATAGTTTGGTGTGTGTTGTGTTTGTAGGCTGTGTGTGTGTGTGTGTGTGTGTGTGTGTGTGTGTGTACCTCTATAGTTTGGTGTGTGTTGTGTGTGTGTGTGTGTACCTCTATAGTTTGGTGTGTGTGTGTGTGTACCTCAATAGTTTGGTGTGTGTTGTGTTTGTAGGCCGTGTGTGTGTGTGTGTGTGTACCTCTATAGTTTGGTGTGTGTTGTGTTTGTAGGCCGTGTGTGTGTGTGTGTGTGTGTGTGTGTACCTCTATAGTTTGGTGTGTGTTGTGTTTGTAGGCCGTGTGTGTGTGTGTGTGTACCTCTATAGTTTGGTGTGTGTGTGTGTGTGTGTGTGTGTGTGTGTACCTCTATAGTTTGGTGTGTGTGTGTGTGTGTGTGTACCTCTATAGTTTGGTGTGTGTTGTGTTTGTAGGCTGTGTGTGTGTGTGTGTGTGTACCTCTATAGTTTGGTGTGTGTGTGTGTGTGTGTGTGTGTGTGTGTACCTCTATAGTTTGGTGTGTGTTGTGTTTGTAGGCTGTGTGTGTGTGTGTGTGTGTGTGTGTACCTCTATAGTTTGGTGTGTGTGTGTGTGTGTGTACCTCTATAGTTTGGTGTGTGTGTGTGTGTGTGTGTGTGTGTGTGTGTGAGTGTGTGTGTGTGTACCTCTATAGTTTGGTGTGTGTTGTGTTTGTAGGCTGTGTGTGTGTGTGTGTGTACCTCTATAGTTTGGTGTGTGTGTGTGTGTGTGTGTGTGTGTGTGTGTGTACCTCTATAGTTTGGTGTGTGTTGTGTTTGTAGGCTGTGTGTGTGTGTGAGTGTGTTTGTACCTCTATAGTTTGGTGTGTGTTGTGTTTGTAGGCTGTGTGTGTGTGTGTGTGTGTGTGTACCTCTATAGTTTGGTGTGTGTTGTGTTTGTAGGCCGTGTGTGTGTGTGTGTGTGTACCTCTATAGTTTGGTGTGTGTTGTGTTTGTAGGCCGTGTGTGTGTGTGTGTGTGTGTGTGTACCTCTATAGTTTGGTGTGTGTTGTGTTTGTAGGCCGTGTGTGTGTGTGTGTGTACCTCTATAGTTTGGTGTGTGTGTGTGTGTGTGTGTGTGTACCTCTATAGTTTGGTGTGTGTTGTGTTTGTAGGCTGTGTGTGTGTGTGTGTGTGTACCTCTATAGTTTGGTGTGTGTGTGTGTGTGTGTGTACCTCTATAGTTTGGTGTGTGTGTGTGTGTGTGTG